>NW_015090818.1:83321-205025 GCF_001431845.1 Calidris pugnax
ATCTAATCTAAATCTCCCCTCTTTCAATTTGAAATTGTTACCCCTCATCTAATCACTCCTCTCCCCAGTCAAGAGTCCCTCCCCATCCTGTAGCTCCCTTTAGGGACTGGAAGGGGCTCTAAGGTCTCTCCAGAGCCTTCTCTTCTCCAGACTGAACAACCCCAGCTCTCTCAGCCTGTCTTCATCTGCACTTTATGTTATTGCTGTTTTTCCCTCTTGGCATGCTGTCCCAGCTAACCATTGCATGCACCAGCAGCACTTGAGTTTTTTACTCCCAGGAGACACCATACAAAGCTGGTAATGGACATAAACCAGTCAGCTGGTCTACACAGAAGTGATGCACAGCCCAGCGAGAGCTGCAAAAGACTTGAGGAGGAAGGGAGTTTACTACCCACTGGGCTCCACTAGAGCTTGTGAAGGTCCATCTGTGGATAAGAATCCGGGAAAGTCTCGCAGCTGGTTAGTGGGTCGGATGTTTTTGTGTCACGAGGGACTTTTGGAAGCATCAGATACTAAGTGATGGTGTAACTTTCAGAAGCCTGAAGTCACCACCATCTGCATGTCGGCTCCCGTTGCTGTTCCTCCAAAACAAAGCTCATATTAAACGCTTTGAGTCTTGGCATGACACACATCCCCAAACCACACTTATCCCATGACCAGTGATGAGTGTGCAGTTCTATTGTTAGAAGCAAACCACTTCAAAACACCAAAACATACGTTTTACACATATTTTCAACTCTCTTCAATGTGAACAACAAAATCTTGTGCTTTTTTGTTTCCTTTCTTTTTTCTTTCAAGTTTTTAAGATCTCCACTGTGAGATCTTGGGTAGTTTTTATCTTAGAGAGGAGTATATTTTACACAGATAAGTGTGTTTTGACATCAGCTCTTTCTCTCGCCAGGCCTAGGAGTTATGGGTACAATGCTGAATTAGTTATGATGTCACTGACACCTAAAACCGGGCATTTTTCTGTCCTGGTTTAGGTGTCAATGACATCATCATCTGCTGCAGTGGAAACAAACCCCTAAAATTTAAGCCTGGGTACGTAAATTGAGGAGTAGCTGGTTTTTTTTTTTTAAATGTTTTGCTTTAAAATGTAATATTTAGTCTAGACACAGATTCTGTTAATGATTTGAGATTGCAAATGTTCTATGTGCAGGAGAATTGCTGTTAACCTTTAAGAGAATAGAAAAAAAAATATTCAAGGTTATAAAATGTTTTTACATACCTGAAAACAAGAACTGCTCCTTAAATGAATGGGAGTATAGTTGGTTGTAGAAAATGCTAACTGCCAGCCTCATAGGGCAGACTAATCCAATTTGCTTTATTCAAGTTTGTCACAAAATCATCTGAAAACCTTTAACATTTATAACTCTGACTTCTGGAACCAGCAGTGCTATGGCAAAATAAAATACACAAAGAAGAACAATTAGCTTCTATCTCCTAAAAGTTGTATCCTAAAAGACACTCTACTTAAACCTAGCCCAGTCTCTCACCTTGGTCTATGTGACTATAAGAACTTTGGAAAAATCCTAAACTGATTTTAAAAAATCACCATATTAACAATGATGCTAACTCGTCACATTTAGGGACTAAATTAAAGCTACTTTTTTGGCACACGTTCTTTACAGATTTTTTACAAAAATACTTAGTTCATCCTCAGTTCATCTGCCTGCAGGGCACAATGTATTACTCACTGATTCCAATAAAAAACCCCAAAACCAAAATAACTAGATGATGCCAATTCAAGACAAGACCATCTCTGAGGTGCTTGTCACCATTGGAGCCAGTAGCCCCCATCAGAATCAGGATTTTAGTTTTGAAAAACAGCTGGTTTCATCTAGGGCAGCAAAACTGTAAAACCCAATCACTTTTTCATTCTCAGATGACCTAAACAGGACTACAGTAGTTTAAGTACAAAAACATGGGCTTCCATTTCATGTGACAGGGTTATTATGTCTGCTTTGATCACAGATTTCTGAAAGCTTTTTTTTTTTTTAAGGAGATTAAAGGCAATTCTGTAATTTTCAGTAGGACGTGCAGTGGACTAAACATTGTCCCCACAGGGCTGCTGCTGTTGTGTTTCTCTCGGTTCTTGTGCTCAAGCTGCTAATTTAGCTAAGATTTTAATGTAATGTACATACATAAACCTCCCATAGGGTGGCAACCAGCGACCTGATGGTTAAAGAGCCAAGCTGGGAAGTGGGAAATGGGTGAATCTGGTGATATAAAGCCAGGAACTGAACTTTGGTCACAGATTTCTTTGGTCAGCTCTCAGACCACGGTGTTACGGTAGGAAGGGAACATGAGAGTGATGGGACTCCTTCACCAGCTGTTCTAGAGATGTACATAAAATACTACCGTGTTTTCTGGTTGACTGTTTCTCACTACTGTGATTTAGGGATGACTTTATGCAATATATTTTAATGAGCTCCTCAAGGAATTTAGCAGAGAGTTCCTGGATGCCAGGCAGGCTGAAGTGTGAAAGTGGGAGTCAGCAGCTCGGCTTTGCTTATTAAGAATGAGACATTTTCTGCCCATAGACAGGAGAAATATTTTCAAGTGCTTAGGAATCTTTCAAGTTGCCATCTATGATGTCTCAAGGAGTAACTCAGAGGGAGTTTTCAGAATCCCAGTATTGCACGCGGTCATCTACATTTCTATGTCCATCTTCAAGTCCCCAAGTCCTTGTGTAGATGAGTACAGGTCAACCAACACCACCGGTTGAACACAAACCTCATTTTTGACAGTGCTTATTTTAACTGGGTGCAAAGTGACACCTACTGTCCCTCTATATTTGTATTATTATCTGGAATTTATTTGCGGTGTGTTTATTTTTGTTTAAGAGTAAAGCCTATACTTGTGTAGAAGCATCTTGAAAATTAAAAATAAAGAGAAGACCATCTCAAAACCATCAGCCCTTAGTAGTACCATGACTTACACATATTAAACAACAACTTCATGCCTTAAAGGTTCTGGAAGTTGATTGATTGTTCCCAAACTACTACATAGTTTTAGTTGATTAACCACATATATTTTTTTGCCAATATGTCTGGCTACCTTCTAGAAGTTAGTGCATTGCTGGCCGTATTACAGAAACAGATTTTTTAAGGATTGGAATCAGATTTGGCAGTAAAGGGTTCAGTTGCAAATTCATAGGTGATCTTAAAATTTCATTTGACATAAAAAAAACCTCATTGCAATGGAAAAATAAGAGCCTGGATTCTATTTAAAATGACATCTCCACTTGCAACCTCTTTTTTTTTTTTTTTTTTTTTTAAGCTTTAACATAATCCCTCTCAGGGACAGTGCTCACTGAAATTTCTGGTATTTTCCCTGTTCGAGATCGTCTTCCTAGGAATGAAGTAACATCCTGTCTTTTTAGAAGCAGAAAAATATCTGTTCAAAACGTCTTCTCATTAAAAGGTCTTCTGGCTTTTTCTTTGGCTTTTTCAGTTTGTAATGAGTTGTTTATATATCTCAATGGTTTGAAAAGACAGATGTATTTTATGTAATCTTCCATGTAAGTTTTTTTCATTGCACTTATAAATCGCTTTTCCATATTTTAAGATGCAATGGTGTTTTCATGGAAAAATCACCCCTAAAAAATTGTGAGCGGTTATTTGTTGCCCACCATGAACTTCCAGATAAAGCTGGTATAAATTGGGGTAGGTAATAAAATCCCGACTTATAAATAAGCCTCAATTTTATTGTAGAAATAGCAATTAGAACTTTGTTGTTCTGTTTTATTTTTGCTCTGAGACTGTAATATATGAGTTTCATTTGGGTAAGAGTTAAATAGTTAACAGCATGCGCCCTGTTTTGCTCGAAGTGTAGCTCTTGGTACCAAAGTTAGAGACCCTCAAGCTGCCCAGAGATAACAATGACAAACGACCTCCTGATGGCAAAGGGCTTCCAGAGCCTTCCAGGAAAGGCTGTAACCTCTACATTATAAACTCCTAAGGAGCAACGAAAGACAGAGATGCCCAAACTGTGAACCTTGTAAGTGAATAACAAACATTTAAGCCCATATGCCAGGCTGTGTATCGTAGATTTCCACTTCCTGAAGCACAAGCTCCAAAATGATGTCCTATTTTTTCATCTCTATAAACCTTTCCTCAGTTTGCTGTTGGATCCGCCTTTTGAGTCTTACAGGTTTGGACCCAGTTCAAAGCCTTAACTGCATCTTAAGCCTTCGTCTGCAAGCAAACAAAAGACAACACAATTGTTTTGGTGGTTTAAACAGATGTGCAAATGTGTGCTTTGTGTGTTGATTGGGAGTACCCATAAACGTGAAAGCTGTTTGACCCGTGGCAGAGGTCCCAAGTCTGCCTTTAAAATCACCAGTGTTGCTTGGCATTTCTTCACTGAAACAGGCGTTTCATACTAGAGGGAGATCTTTATTGTTATGACTTGGTATGGAAGTGGTATCCATAAATACCCTAACCATACGCTGAAAAAAAGAACGTATATGTTGGGAAGAATCCAAGTCTGGTGTCTGTGAAGCTCCCAAAGCAAAACACAAGGCAAACCAAGGACAGACTTGCTGTTTGTGTTCTCTCTGGTGGCTGTGGTTTGAAGCTGTGAGATGTTGGTGTTTTTGCTGACTCTTCCTCTGCTCAAGCCCTTCTCCTGTTTACATTATTGCTTTTAAATTGGAGGTGGTCAAATAGCTCAGCCACAACTGACAGTGCTTCTGTCTGCATAGGGCTTAAGCACTGTTTAGGTTTCATCGTCATCCTCTGCACAGAGCTGGCTGTCATCAGACCAAAAGTCATATTTCTAGGGGCTGGGGAAGGCATTTACAATAAAGTAGCAGGAGGAAAAGGGAAGGGAAGGGAAGGGAAGGGAAGGGAGGGGAAGGGGAAGGGGAAGGGGAAGGGGAAGGGCAAGAGAAGGGGAAGAGAAGGGGAAGAGAAGGGGAAGAGAAGGGGAAGGGAAAGAAAAACAGTAAGAAAAAACACAAAAAAGGCAAAAGAGAGCTTAGATTATTTTGGATATTTCTATTAAATTTAAGCTGATGCCATTTGCTGAAAACACTTCTCAGTTACCCCATTGTGTTGATTTCAATACAGTCAATACATGAAGGGGTGGAATTTCCTCCTGTATATTACAGTATCCAGTACATACAAACAGAACTAATCTACACAGAAATAAATTATGGAAGTCTGCAGTTGATATGTATTTATAGAAACATTCTTTTTTTATTTAACAAAATTCTTTGCAGTTAGAACAATTCTCTTGTGATCATGCTGTTTTGGAAGTAATCCCAAGTTTTCAAGCCATCACCTAGCCATAAGGAAGCTGTTGAGAAAAAAAGCCAGGCAGTGGACTATGCTATAGTGAGATAAATTGTAATATCACTGCCACATTATAAAAGTATCTAATGAAAAGAGCACATAGTATGAAGTTAAGAAACCTCTGATTCTCTGGCGCATGTATTATAAGATATATTGGTGTGCTATAAAACTCTACATGAAATACCTTGTACAGTTCTATCCTTTAAGCATATAAAAATACTTTATAGTTCAGAGTTTGCTGACCACATATGACATTTCACATAGATATTATTAAATTAGCAAAGAGCTATTGTTTTAATGTATACCTACTGTATTATTTTTTGTTGACAAAGACACAGGGGTCAGATTCTGCTCTTGACTACTCAGTTTTTCCATGGTTGTCAATGTCTTAGTGTGTCCTGAAGAAGAACTTAGTTCTCCGTGTACTAGTGATAATGAAAAATGTTCATGATATTTCAAGTAAAATGAAATAAAATGTAATGGTCATGAACTTTTCTTTATTTCTACTCTAATTGTGAGAAATGGACAAATTTAATAGAAGTAGTTCTGCAGAAAAGCACTTTGCAACTTCATGATGGAATTTTTGGTTTTCCTCACTCAAGTTTTAAGTGATTTTAAAAAGAAAAATGTGCATTTGAATCCTAATATATGACTTCTATTCACGGAAAGGGTCCCCAGGGCTAATCCTGCATGATCAGTATGGATCTGGGAGCAGGAGGGGGGAAAGCCCACCTGGAGGAAAGTGGGCCAGCTTCCCTAGCAGAGATTAGAGCTCTGGAATATAGCAAGGCCACACATAATGTTCACATCCCTTAATTGAAACTTAGTTCCAGAGGGCTGTCATAGAGAAGAGAAGTAGAAATACAGCTTCCTTTACTGGTTGTGTCCTCATAGCCACCACAGATGGTAGCGAGTTCCTCAGCTTCTCATCCTGATTGTCAGATGAGATCTTACTCTTGTCCCCAGGCCATGCAGTCATGACAGCGTGGCATGGTGTCCGAATTGATATGTTCTGTCATGGCATCTGGCCCATAGTGAGAGGATAAATTGTGTAAGTGATGCAGAATTGGAAAGGTCTAACCACCTTTCTTTTTACTCACCCATCATTGTGGAAATACCTGAGCTGTTTTGGCTTTCTTCTGAGAAAATATGAACTGCTTGTTTAGGGGGTTTTTGTTTGTGGGTTGTTTTTTTTTTTAATATCTTAATGATAGAGTCAAAATTTTGAGTTGGGGTTTTTTTTGGTGTTGGAGGGGTTATTGCCTCTGAAGGTCTGAGGAGCAAAGCTAGAAAGCCTCAAACTGTGGCTTTTAGGAGTTTTGAGGGCAGAATGTGGCAGAATATTGCACTCAAAATATGAATTATGCTGTAAAACATAGTGAATCCATTACTTTTTAAAACACAGAAGATTCAAGAACAGATTCCTTGGAGACCACTAGAGCTGTAGAATCATATAAGGATATGTTATTGACTGCTGTACTTGGTCACATGCTAATCAGACTACGTGTATTTTAAAGCCCATTTATAGTTTAATTTATGAGCAATTGCACTATTTGTATGGCATTTCAAGGTGTCACAGACAGTTTGGATGTAATCCAAAAAGCAAGCAAAGTTTTCTTCTTTCTCTAAGAACCACGCAATGCGCTTTTCTCCCCTCGATGAAAGATCCTGGCTCAGCAGGCTGAGCTGCCTCGCAAAACGTATATATGTCTGAAACATAAGAAGCTTGCACTGACAAAGGAAAAGCCAAAACTGAAATAAAGGAAAGGCAGCTAGCCCGATGACAAGCTGGCATGTTCAAATTTGAGGCTCAAATTCAATGTGAATCACAACCATGTGAATCTTATTCCGCTTCAGAACTGAAGCAGAGCTCAGACCTTGCAAACAGAGTGATTCTGCCCCGATTTACACACGTGCATAGTCCATGGGAGTGCTCGCTCACTCGCAGAGCTACATGCAGAGAGGATTATCTAGTTAATGCCCTGGAAAAGCTTCCTGATTGTTATTATTTTTCTGACAAGTTGCCATCATAACACTTTTCCATGTTTTGGAAAGGCTACCAACAGGAAGGACTGAAAAATAGTTCCTTTGAAAATAAAAGTTGGAGAGATTTTTTCTCAGTGACACTACCAGGACTGTTTTTACAACCCTTTAAAAATGCAGGATTGTTTCTAAAGATTTGAGAGAAGGGCTTCAGTAGAAACAGGGCATCCATGGTTTCAACGTCTTACTGCGCTGGGAGCTGGGGGGAGCGGGGGCAAGGAGAGGGAGAGGTAGGAACAGATTGGAATAATAAAGGCACACAATAGTATTACAGATGGAGTTTAACATTAAATAGAGATTGCCCAAATTCCTACCTGCGAATGCTTAGCCTGGCGTTTGTTACACTTCCAAGTGTGAAGGAAAAGCCACAAACATTTATCATGATTGTCAGTAAGGCTCCCCCCTTCCGCACCTCTCCCATGCTCTCCGCTCCTTTCCCTGCATTTCAGAGCTGTCAACATCCATGCTTCCTCAAGCCTCCATTCCTGGCTGCTATGGGATTGTTTTACACAGCCTGCAGAAGCAGCAGCAGCTTGATTTGAGCAGGCAGGGAAGGGCTTTTAGGAGCTGGGAACAGTCCGAGCCCTGGCAGCATTCAAGGTGTCCTCTCTGAGACTCGTAGCTGCTGAACTAGGCCAGTGTACATGAAGCCCTTCAGATGGAGCAGAGAAGCTGTGGATGCCCCATCCCTGGAGGTGTCCAAGGCCAGGTGTGATGGGGCTTTGAGCAACCTGGTCCGGTGGGAGGTGTCCCTGCCCATGGAAGGGGGGTTGGAACTGGATGATCTTCAAGGTCCCTTCCAACCCAAACCAGTCTATGATTCTGTGATTCACTGCCATTGTGGGGAAAACCACTCTCTGGACCTGAGCTGCCAAAGTTGCTCTGCATTGGTCACAGGTCCCTTTCTCTCCTCACTGAGGAATGTGAGGAACTTCTCTTATCTCTTGGCAAATTCCTAATATGATTGTTCTCTATGTGTTCCTACCGCATTCTTTGCTCTTTTTTTTCTTGTGATTCAGTCCGTTTTCTTTGTCTTATTTTATCCCTCTTACAGATAATCAAGGTTTGTTCAGTGACCATTCTTACATTTTCTTATATTTTATCATATACTTAAAAATGTAATACAGTTCTCTCAGAGTCTATCAGCAGGGGGAGTGCTTTAGGAATAAAATTAATAATCCTCATTATTTTTAACTCAAATGCTAGGCATTTACACAGAGAAAGTGCCTTTTGGGTGTCGAAAATGCTGCACTGGGGAAGGTGGGGTTTTTACGTCATGTGGACACAAGAGAGGTGGGATTAACTCTGGAGGGAAAGGGAAGGTCTGTGGAAAGGGTCTGAGGAACATCCGGAGATGATGAAGACTCACCTGAATTCATTGAGATGGGATGAAAGGCAAAAGAAACTCAGCAGTGAAGGTGCATTTGGTTTTTCTGTTATTTCTGCAGAGCACACATTTCCCCAGTTCTCTTTCTCTCTCCTAAATGGCAATTATGAGACGTGGTGTTGTGCCAAGGGTTGTACCTGGGCAGCTTGAGGTCCCCATGGTGCCAGGCACTAGACCAGCTTCCCCCGAGTGCCACCCCATCCCACACTACTAACAAACAGGGTCCTGCCCCCTAACAGGGCCACAACAGCTGCCATGACCCCAGCCAAAATCACATCTACAGCTGGAGGAAGCTCAACCCAACACTTGAATCAGATCCCTAGCTAGGGGAAGCTCAGCCCAACACTAGCTAGGTGGAGCTTCTACCAGCAGCCCCACACATTGAGGGGTTTAGGGTTGCCCTAAACTCTTCCAAATTAATCCCACAGATATTTAGGAGATCTTCTAGCCTTTCCTGGAGTAGTACAGTAGATGCCACAGTGGTGGCATCACCTGATCATGCATTTCACTTTCCAGCTCCAGCAGCTCAAGGCAAAAGCAGTGGGGATGCTGCTTTCAGACTGAATTCTTTGCAGCACCTGGGAATGAAAGAAGGAGGTTGTTAATACTTATCCTGCTCGTGATTGTTGTGATGGAGCTGGGAGAGGAAGCATGTGGTTGGGATTATAAAGGGCTAATGACATGACAGTCTTCAGTCATTGTCAAACTGAACCCCATTTGCAACGAGGCACCATGGCATTTCTTTTTTCTTTTTTCTTTTTTTCTTAACCACGGTAGTCCCCCTGAGGAATCTACATCACTGATCTATTTTTAATTATGGTGATTGCTAATAGATAATTTAACTCGCGGTCCCAGTTCTTCTATTTACCACTCTTGGTATTTCGTAGCTTTAATTTATGCTGCTTCATTTGGCATTGGCTTTGTTTGGCAAATGCACGAATAAAAAGTGCACCTTCACCCTCCTGTGTGCTCTGTTTCGTCACTGCACAATAGCAGGCATTGTCCACGTTTTGAGGAAGGTCTGATGCAGAAATTGGCTATAAAAGTAGCCAGTATTTCAGAGATTGAAATGGATATCTCCTAGTTGCACAAAGACAACTAAATGAGATATCCTAGGGTTATTTAAGTCATTTTTTGTAGCTATCAATGAATTATCTGTTTAGGATTCAGGTATTCATTCCTGACCTCTGTTGTGGCTTCCTTTCAATATCTGACCTTAGATTTTATGATGATAGGTAATTTATATTTGATAGTTACTGGAATTTTTTAATAATCAGACTGTGTAGACACTCTTCCACACATACAAACATCTCTTAAGAATTAACACTTTTATTTTATTCGGTAGCCCTGCTCAGCTTTTAATAATATTTTAAAATATTCTGTAGTCTGTTAAATATCTTCAATAGCCCTTAAAACTATGCAGGGAAGCCGTGAAGCCTGTACATGCCACCTCCAACTCTATGATATGTATTGTGGTCTCACAGAAAAGCAAACTGCTAGTTGTCATGGTACAGGTTAAATTGTTTATTTGTTGGGTAGGAGTCACAGATATCTATGCATTTTTACTTCCTCAGTGCTAGTGTTCTACAACAGGGGGAGTTTCACTCTCATTTACCTTCTTGCGTTGGGAGTTTGTAGGTGTTATCTCCTGCCTACCTTCACGTGATCTTAGTGAAGAAAGAAAATTCAGAATATCAGACTCAGCTCAAGCTCCCAGAGAAATCTACTATGGGACAGACAACCTGACAGTGCAGTTTGGTTCGGATTAAATGGAATCATTTTATGCAGATCTGTCTATAACAGAACTTTCCCAGATGGTGTAAAATGATATCATGATGCTTCTGATTCTGAGCTTATGAAAAAGAATAGTTGTACCATTTTGCATGCAGATTTGTGGAGGGCAGCTACTGAGGCTTCCCTCTAGATCATATTTATATAGATAAATCATGTGCTTTCTCATATCCTTAATCCCTTCCAGGGACTACTTGTATTGAGCAGGACTAAAATGAGGCTTCCTCCAGAGCAAGAACTTGAGGTCTAAGAGGTTTGATAGTCAAAAATGGTTGCTATGGTTGGACAAGATGATCTGAAAGGTCCCTTCCAACCTAGGCAATTCTATGATTCTATGAAAAATTAAGTAGGATGAGTGAAATAAATTTTTGCACCTTGCTTCACCTTCCTTCCCTGTAAACCCAACCCAAGTTTATGCCTTCATGTTCATATCACCATTCAAAGGAAACACAGAGTGAGAGGGACACAAGTGCCTCCTCTGTGGCATTTCTGGCGCAGACACCCTGTGAAATGTCACGTCCCAGAGAAACAATTCTGATGGCAGTGTCAACAAACACTGACACCGCCCTGACATAAAGACATACACATTTAGAAGGGTGTTGGAAATCGTTCCACCTGACTTCCTTGTTCCCCATTTCTTTTCTGGCTTCCTTTTATCATGGTTCTGTTTTGTTCTGAACGCAACATTTCTTCTTCTCTATATTTTCCCTGATGTCCCACCCTGCTCTGGAAGATCACTCTTTTCTAAGCTAGCAATTCACATTCTGATCACATGGAAACAAAGGGAGAGAGTTAGAAGAGGCTTAGCTAAGAAGTAAAATTGCTGAACAGAGAGTTGGTTCTCTTTTACCTCAAGTAAGGATAGAGTGGTGTCGCTAATTGGTGAAGGAAAGTCTGAATTTTTTGTGTAGCTTTCAAAAGTAGCTCAGTCCTTTGTTTCAGCTGACACTATTGAAAGTTAAGGATAAAAAAAATAAAAAAGAAAAAATATATTTATTCAAGAGGACCCAACCCCTTCCCCTGTTACACAGGAGAGCCAATGTAAGATGGCCAGCCCTAGTGATACAACACAACTGTAATTGCCTGCGTGGAGGCTGCATAGAAATATGGAAGTGATTTTGAAAGCAACTATACCTCCGGTGAAGTTCTGCAGGCATGAAGTCAGGGAATTTACTGACTGAATGTTCAGAACCCAAATTTAGCCCAAATTGCATGGGGAGGCCACTCCTGATGCCTGCCATCATGTCTGGAAAGTCTGGGGCCACAGTCTCTGGTGTAAAAAAATAAAAAAAAAAATATTTGTTCAAGGGGACCCAACCCCCTCCCCTGTTACACAGGAGAGCCAATGTAAGATGGCCAGCCCTAGTGATACAACACAACTGTAACTGCCTGCGTGGAGGCTGCATAGAAATATGGAAGTGATTTTGAAAGCAACTATACCTCCGGTGAAGTTCTGCAGGCATGAAGTCAGGGAATTTACTGACTGAATGTTCAGAACCCAAATTTAGCCCAAATTGCATGGGGAGGCCACTCCTGATGCCTGCCATCATGTCTGGAAAGTCTGGGGCCACAGTCTCTGGTGTGTGTCTGTCTGTTGTCGTGTATCACAGAGTTACCTTTACCCGAGCGAGCCTGGTGATTTCCATTCCCCTGCAGGAGTATTGAATATTATCAGTTTAAACATGGTTTTATGGTTAATAAGTACTCTTCACGCTGCTGGTAAGGGCCCCCCAGGGCCTAACAAAGATCTTTCTTTGTTTTAAAAGAATCTCATAAAAGTAGATTGGTCGTTCTGATGGCATAGACAGATGTGTGCAGCCCGAAGGCTCCCCTACCCCCTGCAGTCCACAGCCAGTGCTTGAGGAGCTCAATAATATGAACCTCACCAATCATCACGGTGTCAGTTCAGGTCACACCAGTGCCGCCTGAACGAGGCGTCCCCTGCATTAGATACGGAATAGAGTCCTGTGAAATGCTCTGAATTACAAAAGAGCCACACTGTTCCACAATGGTGGAGGCAGAAAGCCAACCCTGAAAGACACCGTGCCTTTTAGGGCAGCAGCGATGGAGCCTCGGCATCTCCAAAGGTGAGGCTCCCTTCCCTATTTTTTTTTTTTGTGCCCCTTACCTGAAAGGTTCAAATTAGCTGCTGCTTCACAAGTTTCAGCTTTCATTTTTAACTTGTGCCATTTAGAAATGCATGCAGTTTTCAAAGCAAAACACACCAGGGTCTGGAAATGAGATGCGATGTGTTTAGGCATTAAAGAGCCCAGAGGACTCTACTTAAGTGGAGTCCATTTATGTATTTTTCCCATCTTACTACAATTCCAATGAGTTCCTGATCTGAGACCCCTTGTTTTACCTTCCCACAGACTTCACAGATGACAATTTGCCACCGCTGAATCCCTCCATCACCTCCTCCAGCTCTTCACTGCCTAAACCTCCCCAGTTGAGATCGTTGATTCACCAGTTAGAAAAACCTTCTCTGAGCCTTCTGCTGACAAGCAGCCAGGTTCCTCTTTGCCTGCCTGCCAAACCTGGTGCTACTCATACCCCTGAGCATACAGCTCCCCTCGCAGCTATTAACTACCCAAGAATGCTCTTCTATTCCCCTTTGCCAGCTCTTCAGTTCTTCTTTCCCCATCCACACTGAACCATCCTTTCCTCCTTGTTCTCTATTTCACTACATGGGTCTGATAGATGCCAGCCTTTTGTTTCCAGAGTCCTTAGCAGATTTCTATATATTTGTTATATATCTATATTTTAACTTACCTCTTCCAGCAATCTCCACAAGAAGCAGTTTGTGCGCAGTCAGTGACAAGTGGACATTGGTTGGTGCTTTTAGAAAACCTCAGACAATATTAATCTCTGAAGTGGCTCTTTTCAGCCATTCTGCTTACTTTTGTATGGCTGCTTTTGAGCTAAGGTGTGTACAAGACAGTCCCTTTATTATTTGCTATAATATTTTATAAGGATTTTTTGTGTGGCTCGGAAAGCGGTGACAGTAAATCCTTTCCTAATACACCAAGGCCACTGCAAGGAATGCTCTGCCTGTTCTTAGGCAGACACCTGGGCTGAACTCAGCAAAGCATTTTGCTAAAAAATGCTCACTGCTGACACATCTGCTTTATCCATCTATTGTGGAGGGAAGGAGAGGCAAGAAGGAGTTTTGAGGGAGATGAATTATTAAAAAAACCCAACACCTCAAATTATTATTTTAAATTATTTGGGTGGATGTGAATGTAGAAGAAGATCAGCTGATTTTCTGGAATCACAGCACCAAAATGTCAATGATGTATGAGATGAAAAACGTTTTCTAATACACAGAGACACACTATTCCTTCTTCTGCTGCAGCAATGTGTGCAACAGAGACACCCCCAATATTCGGCTTACAAAGCTAAGCAAAAAAGTACTTTATTTTTATTCTTCCACTGCTGTGTTCATAGGCAGGCAATGGAGTACTTTCTCCAACCTGGAGCCCATTTAAAAACAGACAGAGCTATTTTTTGACTTACATGTCAATTCAGCTGTCTAAAAAATCTCTTCCAAATGTAGCGCTATTAAACGTAAGGAATTCCATTTAAAAACAGCAAAAAAGAAGTTTTAAATCCATATGATTAAAAAAACACTAGAAGGGTAGTGCTAGAAACTGATGTGTTTTTTCTGACTTGAAGACAAAATAAATCCTAAAGGCAAAACAGATTAGACTATTCTGATTTATACAAGAGAAAGGAAACGAGAAATATTTGCCATGTGCCGTCTTAGTTCTGAAAGTACTCACTGGTTGCTCTCAATTCTCAACTCTCAACTCTCTCAACTCAATTTTATAAGCAGCTCCCTGTATGATGCTGTTGCCAAGGACAGGGATTTGCTCTCCTGAGAGCTGAAGTGATGGGAAGTATATAGTGTATAGTGAAGGATATCAACGGGAACTCCTCAGACCTGTAATCCTTGATATTCCACTTCACAGACAAGAACATTTTGGCAGCTAGGAAATCTGATGAAAGCTGTGGCTGATCAAATCTCCTTATATCTTTCCCTTAAGAATCTCACCTGCAAGACAGGCTTTATAAGGCAGTGTCTCAGGAAGCTCATGAGAACTTGCTCTCAAGCCTGTTGAAGCCAGGTGGATTTTCACAGGTTTTGGATCAATGTCTTCACTGGATAGAAAGGGTACTTTCATACATGCATGTTTTTATGGTTGGTCAGGATCTTGACCTGACTATTTAATCTCATGGTGCTGGATGACATACCCATGTTGATTCCTCTGGACACCTCCAGCTCTGGTGACAACTCATATTTTCCTATTTGCCCCACCAGTAGACAGGAAGAAGAAAATTATTGTCTTATACAAATCCTTAGGCAACTTCATATCAAAAGTTAATTTGGGACATAACATCTTTACTTTTTGTCTCTTTGATGCCTGTTTAAATAGCTCAGAACATGAATTTAAGATTTATTGTACTCGTTGGCATTGCTTTTTTGAATCTGCATCAAGCACTCAAACAAGTATCAATTTATGATAGTATCTTTAAGGTTGTTTAATTGATGTAATAATATACAATTGATTTGCTTGTCTTTCCTTGCAGAAGAAACCATTTGGTGGAAGAAAAAAAATAATGTTGGTGAAATGGCTGTTTGGCAAATAGAGTAAACTCCTTAAACAAGATGGTTTTGAGTCAGAACTTCTCTGCAATAAAAAACAGTTCTACCATTTACAAGACTTGTAAGTATGGATCTTGGCTTATTTCTCCCCATTAAATACTATAAAAAGTTAACAATGCAGAGACAGCAACATAACTTAGGAGAAGATGGGGCTTTATTTGAAGCTGCCATAATGTTCAAGAAGTATGGGACTAACACTTCAGAGGAAGATGTAGGCACCTAAGTATGGCACTAACACTTCAGAGGAAGATGTAGGCACCTTGTGATGTTAATTGTAAAATAAGCCATAAGCTGGAGATATTTCTCCCTAACCTTGAGCAGAAGCTAGTACCCAGATTATACCCTGAAGCATAAAGGATTTCTGCTTTATAAAAGTTTTATCTCCTCTAATGTCACTGTGTGAATTACCTGTGCTCTTCTCACTCAACTGTATATTTCCCTTTTGAAGCCTATTTAATTTTTAACTTGTTCTATTCAGAAACATTTTGATTGACTTTTGTTTCGGGTCTTCATTTCAAAGAGAATACACTTTCATGTAAGAGTTTTGTTCACACAGAACTCTTTTTGTAAAAAAATTTGGTGGAGAAAACAGTATTTTCACTGTTTTTTCTCAGTGTTTTGTGTGTCACGTTGTAGAAAATACTTTTTTTTTAAAAAATATGTTAATCCAATTTTCTCTAAGAAACAAAGACTGTAAAGTAAAATACCTGAAAGTTGGTTCTTTGTCATTTCTTCACTTGATTCTTCTCGGTGAAAGAAGTGTTAGGGGCAAAAACAGTGTGTTTCACCACATGCTCTTTTCCTATAAACACAGTAATGTTTTACGAGGTATCCCTCAGAGCAACAGGGAGAAGGAGCGCCAGCTCTACTCCCACTGAACAGAATGACAAAACTTCCCTTTTTTTCAGCGTCGGAAGAATCAGCCCCTTTCTCCTTTGGCACCTCTTAATTTCACAGCATGTCTCCTTGTGTTGTACCATCTTGAGAATAGATGTATGGGGTTTTTCTGGTTTACTTCTCTTCCATATTCATTACGTGGTAAATCTTTAGTGTGATTCCTCTCAAGTCATAAACTTTTAGTTTTATGCAAAATGGTTTTTTAGCAGAAAAAAGAGGGTAAAAAATGGTTAGCAAAAAAAAAGGGGGTAAAAAATGGTTAGCAAAATTCTGTATCTGTAATTATCTTTGCTTGCCATCTATAACCATTGCCTACTGGTTGTTAGATCCTTTTTGAAGTGGTATGCCCAGCACTGACCATGATTTTTTAAAAGTTTTTAGGACTTTAATGACTGTGCCAAAGGTCAAAAAGGTGGGCAACAGTTTCCTTCTGTGTTATCTCATGAGCTGCATTAAAAGTGTAGTTGAAGGTGTTGAGATGGGAAGCACGCTCACGGCCATGTGTTGGTGACAGAGTATCGCATGCCTTTGTATATTGATATTAGCCCCAGTGGTCATATAACACCTTCTAAATGTTGTCTCTGGAGGAAGATTCTTCCTTATCCCAAATATTAGAGCTCAGTAATACAGCAGGCACACCACGAACAGAATGGGGCCATCGATTTCTATGGCCTGAATACATTATAAAATCATAGAATCATGGAATTGCTGAGGTTGGAAAGGACCTTTCAGATCGAGTCCAACCATCGTTTGTCAGTGACATCCAAGAGCTGTTGAATGAGCAACATTTGGGCACAACAGGTTAATGCTACTTGGCCATGGTAGATTTTTCCTCATGGTGTGACATAGCAAAGGCACGTTGGAAATGGATTCAATAGTTGTGTGACGTCCTTTGGACCTCATTTTTTTGACAAATATGACATATGCAAAACACAATGTCAATTTTGGGAAAGAAATAGGCTTTTTTAATTTTTTTTTTGCATTTGTTCAGACCTGGGACTATGAAGGAAATCAAACTTAAGGGCAATGTTTTGAAAGCAGTTTCAAAAATAAGTTCCTCTCATGGCACTTTTCTGTTGCATTGTCTCTCCTGTGTGTCATGGAGATGAGAAAACGGTGAGTTGCATCGAGATGGCTGGTTGTCTTTGCCAGGATGGGCCTCATTCTTCTATACGGGGAGAGGAAGAATACATCCAGACTCTTACAGCTGGCAAACACTGAGTCCCAACTTAGGTGGTCACCTTAGCCTGGATTCATCTTTATCAATTCTCTGTGCTGAACTCTTTGGCCAACAAGAATTTTGTGCAGGGGCTTTCTCTCTGTTCTCTATTTTCCCCACCAAAAAGGGCTCCAAAGAGCAGATCTTTCAGCAGAGCGTTCTCTGCTGTTCTGCCAGGAGAAAATCTGAACTGTAATGAGATTTACATGAGTAGAAGCTTGCACACATGTGGAGATAAAGGACTTGGTTGGAGGTGTGCCCTCCAGGAGAAGCTGAGGGGGACGGAATGGCTTTCCAAGATCTGGATTTACTGCTTCAGAGACAAGAAACCAGTTCCATGCACATGCTATACTGGTCCAAATTTAGAAGCTATTTTTGAAAATAAGGCCCTTAACAATGTTAATTACTTATGTATAATCCTTGAAATGATATTAGTGGTAGGAATTCGAGCACTACTCGCACAACTTAATAGAATTAGGACATTAACATTCCTTTTGCGCTGTTTAAGAGGGCACTTAAGAGGGATGATACCTTTTAAAAAGCACTGGAAAGACACAAGTCAAAATAAGCATCAAGGTGCTTAACAGTGAAGGGACTAGCATCTAGGAAGACTAAAATGGATAACATTTCCTTCATATATTAATTTCGTAACTGTATAATTTTTAACTTCTCATCACTAAGAGCATCTAGGAAGACTAAAACGGATAACATTTCCTTCATATATTAATTTTGTAACTGTATAATTTTTAACTTCTCATCACTATTTTCTTTTTCCTCTTGGATTTAAAGGAGCTGTTGATTCTGAACGGATCTGAAGCATAAAGGAGAAACCAGGAGGAGGACAGGTGCAAATGGCAATCAACATAACCTTCATCAATGTCCCTATTTTCTTTTTCCTCTTCGATTTGAAGGAGCTGTTGATTCTGAACGGATCTGAAGCATAAAGGAGAAACCAGGAGGAGGACAGGTGCAAATGGCAATCAACATAACCTTCATCAATGTCCTTTTTCATTCGCTTGCAAAACCGTTAGGAACATGTCGCAAAATTCCCAAGCTGAGCTGCCACATTGGCACAGTTCACCGGCTAACGCTTCTAAACCACAGCAAATCCAGTGGGTTATTGCATCCTGATACTCTTCATTAGCGAAATCCAACAGCCTGAGCCTGCCCAATGGATATTCTAAAAATTGCTAAGCCGGTTTTATACCCAGCAGAGGGAATCTGAGGTGCTCTGTTCATCAGGGAGTGGAGAGACAGGACAAGGGGTAATGGTTTTAAACTGAAAGAGGAGAGATTTAGGTTAGATATTACGAAGAAATTCTTTGGTGTGAGGGTGGTGAGACACTGGAAGAGGTTGCCCAGAGAAGCTGTGACTGCCCCATCCCTGGAGGGGTTCAAGGCCAGGCTGGATGGGGCTTGGAGCAACCTGGTCTGGTGGGAGGTGTCCCTGCCCAGGGCAGGGGGTTGGGAACTGGATGATCTTTAAGGTGCCTTCAAACCCGAACCATTCTAAGATTCTATGCTGGGCTTTTTATCACTTTTCCATTAATGAGATTCTGTGCTGGGCTTTTTATCACTTTTCCATTAATGCATCAGCAAGTCTCATCTTTCTTACTATATTGTTATTTAAGATGCTTCTTGATAAAGTTCATACATACAATGCTGTAGGTTCAGCTATTGGTTGTCACTTGATAATAAAAAAGCAATAATAAACCTGGATATTTAAAGACACTAAAAGTCATATTTTATCAGCTGCTTTGACCTTTTTGTATGAAATGGTTAATAGTCTTGGGAGCAATGGAGAGTGACGACATTGCAGCCATAACAATCATTAGTGATTTCACTTGAAAAAAAGATATGGGTCGTATGTCACCAGGTTTCTTTCTACCTATTCAAGCACTTACCCTTTGGAGACTATCTTTTACTCACTCCTTGAGCCTTATCTTCAGGAAATGCTAATTAACTTGCCTTTGCATAGACTTCCCTTTTAGTAGAATCACTGGGGAACTGTTTCTCCTGTTGCAATTACTGTCATTCCTAATCGTTTTCAGATTTTAGTAGCGTGGTCACAGAGCTGAGAGTAAACCCATGGCCCACATACAGCAGAGTCCTGCAGGCTGTGCAGTTTAATTATTAATTAATATATATATGATAAGATGATTATAGCGTGGACACGAGCTTGATGTGGAGCCTTGAATTTGTTTCCAATCTTGGTTTGCACAGGGATGATGGAATATATTTTGGCTCCTCCAGAGAAACAGGCTGTTCCCACAGCAGTGCAAGCCCAGTTTCCCTAAATCTAAATGAGAGCAGGCATTGTGTCTGCCCCAGGGGTTAGCTCAATACGTATCTCTTGCACAATATAGAAACAAGAACATTAGCATATGATGACCAGGTAATGAGTATCATCATTGTTATTGCCTTTAATCATCACTACATTTTTCCAAACTCAAACGCGATGTGATTCAGGACGTATCCCTGGCTAAACCGTGTACATTTCAGGGCAGAGCATGCAGAAGGGTATCAGTTCCACGGTTTTGTTTTTTCCCTACAGTTTAATATCTCATTAACTATTAGAACAGACATATTTCCCTATACTGTCCTTTGTCCTGCAAGGACTGTTTGGGAAAGGCTCGTGTGTCTCCAGCCTGGCCCGTCTATTCCTGATGCACAAACAGGTCTTTTGACAATCTCCAAACACTTCTAGTTCCTCACTAAAGCAGGATGAATGGCACATGTGAACAATCGTGCAGCCTTTCCCACTTTTTAGGCACGTCTGCTATGACAAGAGAATTTTTACAAGCTCTCATTCCTTTGAATGATTTCATCAGTAAAGATTTCATTTTTTAAGATCTACCTCCAGTGAGTGGCATATATCAACATAAAAGATAGTTTATAAAAAAGAAAAAAGGCAGTATGATCATATTTGTGGTTATATGGCCTGACCAAAACTATTTGGAACTAATATGATTTTTTTTCCTGGCTTTGAATTGCTTTTATTAAGCAGTGATGAGTACGTTCATAGTGTAACTATGAATATACTATGAATTTTCATTGCCTCTCTGAGAACAACTTTGCAGATTTATCATCAGTTTTGATCCATGTGGGCTTTAAAAATGTGTGTCCTCTAAATCTAGGAAGGGGATTTGGGAAGGGGTCTGGAAGAACTTCCTCTGAAGTGCAGAATCCTTGATGCAGCTATATTATATTATGTGTTTCCACCAAATCTTTACTTCCTTACATCGAGTGCAGAGATGTGATCTGCAAGAAAAACAAAACCACTGAGCTTGTTTCACTGAATTCATTTCACTCTGGCCATGTTGAAGTGATACAAATAGATTACTTTAGTTTAGCTCATGAGAAAGGTTTAATAGTAACAGAGATTTGTTGATATACTGTAGATTCAGTCACTGTATAAATTGAAGACAGGGTATTTTTAAGTAAGTGACACTTTGCTCACCTTAAAATATATGGAAAGAAAAGAATGACTGTGTGTTCAAAATTATGGATGGATATGTTTTTTTTCTTAGTGTTGAGGTCTCATACTGCATCAGGTGGCAAGCAGAGGCTGATTATATAGCATTATTCCATAGGTGTGTGCAGGAAAGTACCATATTAGTACAAAACAAACCCAGAAAGTCTTAAAAAAAATAGTTGCAGGGGAAAGAGAGGAGAAAAATGACCCGTCTCATCATTCTTCTCTCTGCTTTAATGCTCTGTTTTGTAACTACTGAATGAAAGTGGCTGGAGGGTATGTTAACAGGCACCCAGCTGTAAGCCCCACAGAGCTTTAAAACTGGCTGCATCAGAGCAACTTCGCTTTATTTTGGGAGGTTATGGGATAAGTCAGAACCTGATCTCAGTTACAGCCAGATTCCAGAGATATGATCTGTTTCAGCGAGGGCTCAGAGTGGCCATATTATTGGAAGTGGGTGAAAATCCACCTGGATTTGGCGCTTCAGACATGCCTAATTAGAATTCTTTAAAAGCTGTAATGATTTTTAGAGGACTACAGATAGACATTAATAGCGTAATGATTCTGTAACATGTCTGTTCCTGGAAACTGCATATAAATTCTCACAAGATTACAGTTTCATTTACATGTTCCACACGCCTCTCAGTTTCAGAAAGAAAATCAGGAAAAGCCAGGGAACACCAGGAAACACTGTGTTAAATTGCTGAATTTCTGCTTTGGAAAATGATAAGCAAAGACCTGTAGGTATTAATGGTGGAAGCATCACTGTTAACAAAAGTCTTGTCTTGCCAGACTGGAATTTGGAAAACATAGTTCAACTTCTGTTTCTGCCCTGCACCTTCTATGCGATTGACTTTCTCATGGAAGACATTAGGACCCAGATCCATCTCATCTAAATTTACTGTCTAGAAGGGGAATTTTCTGCTCTAAGCTGGTTGCTTAGGCTTTGTCCTTCATCATGCTACAGACAGAAGACATTTCACTCCCCTTTCTACATTCTACATGGACTAAATCTTCTCTAGGTGTAGGTCTCTGATAGTCTGTTGTGCACAGGTGTTAATTTTCTCCCAGGCTCTTTCCAAGACAAACCCCGAGAATGAATGGAGAGCTTTGCCTCACGGGCCACGAGCAGGCATTGTGTCTGCCCCAGGGGTTAGCTCAATACATATCTCTTGCACGATATAGAAACAAGAACATTAGCATATGATGACCAGGTAATGAGTATCATCATTGTTATTGCCTTTAATCATCACTACATTTTTCCAAACTCAAACGCGATGTGATTCAGGACGTATCCCTGGCTAAACCGTGTACATTTCAGGGCAGAGCATGCAGAAGGGTATCAGTTCCACGGTTTTGTTTTTTCCCTACAGTTTAATATCTCATTAACTATTAGAACAGACATATTTCCCTATACTGTCCTTTGTCCTGCAAGGACTGTTTGGGAAAGGCTCGTGTGTCTCCAGCCTGCCGCGTCTATTCCTGATGCACAAACAGGTCTTTTGACAATCTCCAAACACTTCTAGTTCCTCACTAAAGCAGGATGAATGGCACATGTGAACAATCGTGCAGCCTTTCCCACTTTTTAGGCACGTCTGCTATGACAAGAGAATTTTTACAAGCTCTCATTCCTTTGAATGATTTCATCAGTAAAGATTTCATTTTTTAAGATCTACCTCCAGTGAGTGGCATATATCAACATAAAAGATAGTTTATAAAAAAGAAAAAAGGCAGTATGATCATATTTGTGGTTATATGGCCTGACCAAAACTATTTGGAACTAATATGATTTTTTTTCCTGGCTTTGAATTGCTTTTATTAAGCAGTGATGAGTACGTTCATAGTGTAACTATGAATATACTATGAATTTTCATTGCCTCTCTGAGAACAACTTTGCAGATTTATCATCAGTTTTGATCCATGTGGGCTTTAAAAATGTGTGTCCTCCAAATCTAGTAAGGGGATTTGGGAAGAACTTCTTCTGAAGTACAGAATCCTTGATGCAGCTATATTATATTATGTATTTCCACCAAATCTTTACTTCCTTACATCGAGTGCAGAGATGTGATCTGCAAGAAAAACAAAACCACTGAGCTTGTTTCACTGAATTCATTTCACTCTGGCCATGTTGAAGTGATAGATCACTTTAGTTTAGCTCATGAGGAAGATTTAATAGTAGCAGAGATTTTTTGATATAATGTAGATTCAGTCACTGTATAAATTGAAGACAGGGCATTTTTATCTAAGTGGCACTTTGCTCACCTTAAAATATATGGAAAGAAAAGAATGACTGTGTGTTCAAAATTATGGATGGAAATGTTGGGTTTTTTTCTTAGTGGGTCTCATACTGCATCAGGTGGCAAGCAGAGGCTGATTATATAGCATTATTCCATAGGTGTGTGCAGGAAAGTACCATATTAGTACAAAACAAACCCAGAAAGTCTTAAAAAAAATAGTTGCAGGGGAAAGAGAGGAGAAAAATGACCCATCTCATCATTCTTCTCTCTGCTTTAATGCTCTGTTTTGTAACTACTGAATGAAAGTGGCTGGAGGGTATGTTAACAGGCACCCAGCTGTAAGCCCCACAGAGCTTTAAAACTGGCTGCATCAGAGCAACTTCGCTTTATTTTGGGAGGTTATGGGATAAGTCAGAACCTGATCTCAGTTACAGCCAGATTCCAGAGATATGATCTGTTTCAGCGAGGGCTCAGAGTGGCCATATTATTGGAAGTGGGTGAAAATCCACCTGGATTTGGCGCTTCAGACATGCCTAATTAGAATTCTTTAAAAGCTGTAATGATTTTTAGAGGACTACAGATAGACATTAATAGCGTAATGATTCTGTAACATGTCTGTTCCTGGAAACTGCATATAAATTCTCACAAGATTACAGTTTCATTTACATGTTCCACACGCCTCTCAGTTTCAGAAAGAAAATCAGGAAAAGCCAGGGAACACCAGGAAACACTGTGTTAAATTGCTGAATTTCTGCTTTGGAAAATGATAAGCAAAGACCTGTAGGTATTAATGGTGGAAGCATCACTGTTAACAAAAGTCTTGTCTTGCCAGACTGGAATTTGGAAAACATAGTTCAACTTCTGTTTCTGCCCTGCACCTTCTATGCGATTGACTTTCTCATGGAAGACATTAGGACCCAGATCCATCTCATCTAAATTTACTGTCTAGAAGGGGAATTTTCTGCTCTAAGCTGGTTGCTTAGGCTTTGTCCTTCATCATGCTACAGACAGAAGACATTTCACTCCCCTTTCTACATTCTACATGGACTAAATCTTCTCTAGGTGTAGGTCTCTGATAGTCTGTTGTGCACAGGTGTTAATTTTCTCCCAGGCTCTTTCCAAGACAAACCCCGAGAATGAATGGAGAGCTTTGCCTCACGGGCCACTCCATGCAGGAGGTATGGGCCACACCAGCAACCGTTGCTATTATTGTAGAGACACATGATTACGGAATAGTCTAGACATCCATCTAAGAATCATAAAATCACATAATTGCTGAGGTTAGAATGGACCTTTCAAATCATCAAGTCCAACTGTCAACCCATCACTGACAAAAACCATCACTAAACCATATCTCTAAGCACCACATCTACCAGTCTTTTAAATACCTCCAGGGATGGTGCCTCAACCACTTCCCTGGGCAGCCCATTCCAAGGCTTAAGAACCCTTTCCATGTCAAAATTTTTCCTAAAATCCATTCTGAACCTTCCCTGGTGCAACTTGAGGCCATTTCCTCTTGTCCCATCATCTGTGACTTGGGAGAAGAGACTGACCCCCCCTGGCTACACCCTCCTTTCAGGGAGTTGGAGAGAGCCAGAAGGTCTCCCCTCAGCCTCCTTTTCTCCAGGCTGAACACCCCCAGCTCCCTCAGCCTCTCCTCACCAGACTTGTGCTCCAGACCCCTCACCAGCTCCATTACCCCTCTCCAGACACGCTCCAGCACCTCAGTGTGTACAAGTGTCCTTCTTGTAGTGAGGGGCCCAGAATTGGAAACAGACTAAATGCCCAACTTAGAGGTAGCTAATTTTAGATGTGATGAATTCAAACACTGGGTCTCTACATGCTTCTTACACTGTAAAATAGGAATAACAATAACCTTTTGTATGTCTCAAATTATTAGCATTTGACTTTGACCTTTAAGTGCTCCTGTGTTAAAAGTGTGTAGTTTTGTGCGATCAATCGCATTAATACCAATTAAATAAAATTTTACATATCTTTCTCTCATCACAGAATCATAGAATGGTTGAGGTTGGAAAGCACCTCTGGAGGTCATCGGGTCCAACTCCCCTGTTCAAGCAAGGCCACCTAAAGCCAATTGCTCAGCACTGTATCTGAGATCCACTGCTATTGATTTTCCTATTACTGGTTAAACACAGTCGTTCACTTTATTTTAAATTACCAAGACTTTTTTTTTTTTAATAAAAAAGGTACAAAACTTAAGCTTAGAACATTCCTTTTTTGGGGGGGGAAAAAGGATTTTATTTGCTAAGCATAGCAAGCAGATCACTAGATGCAGATAACAGACTTGAAGCCCATGATGACATTGCTTTGCCAGCTCTTTCATTAGCCCTTAAAAGATCTTTTTATCAATCACAATTTCCTTCATATGAGCAGTCTTTTGTTGTTGTTTTGGTGTTGCATTGCAATGAATCGGCCTTTCTTTGATGTTTTTTGAGAGTAGCTTCAGAATGAATCAGAAGGGGAAAAAAAAGAGGTAGGAGATTTAAGCCAAATTTAAGCTGTAGTTTGCTGGTACCCTTCTCCCTGGCTGCTGGCTTGATTAAATGCGGTACAAACCGTTCCCCACAGCTTATTGCAGCACTGGGGCAGGTGTCCAAGGCGCTGTGTTAATTAAATGCCACTGATATCTGTGGAAAGTTCTGTGCCTCTGGTTACAGAAATGGCAAACACGGGGAAACTTACAGAAATCATCACGCATTTTATGAGACGAGTAGAAACCTCATTAGCAAAACACTGATTTCCCCTGTTTTCCCATGGGAGTTGGTGGATGAGAGACGCATCGAGCAACTGGCAGTTTTATTTTGGGAAGAAGAAGATTGTAGTTTTCTCTGTGTGTGTGTGGTTCAGCATCTAACGAACGGTGGCAAATTTTCATTCCTCTGAAAAAAAATTGTAGTTTTCTCTGTGTGTGTGTGGTTCAGCATCTAACAAACAGTGGCAAATTTTCATTCCTCTGAAAAAAAATTGTAGTTTTCTCTGTGTGCGTGTGGTTCAGCATCTAACAAACAGTGGCAAATTTTCATTCCTCTGAATAAAAATCACCAAATCTGGGAAACTGGAGTTATTCATGTGGCTCTTTCCAAGCAGCTCATGCCTGCAAATACAAAACAAGTTTCTTGCAGGGTGGGAAAACAAAACAAAAAAAGAAGGGCAAGCAAGAAAGAGTGGGGGGAAAAAAAAAAGGAAAGCAAAAAAAAAAAAAAGCTGCAATCCCAAGATTCAGATTCCAGTTTGGCCAGAGATGAAATTGATAGCTCTGCAGGAGGAATGTGGGAATAATGGGCTACGGCCACTATGGATGAATTATGCACTGCAGGCACGGGGCTGTTCAGCGCGCCGCTGCCCGAAAATTTTATTTTTATGTATGTGGCACATATTTAGAAAATTGAGGAGCGCCTTGGAAAGTTTGGGACAGCTGGAGAGAGGAGCGGGGCGCCGGGGGAATGCCGGGGCTCTGCCAACAACCTCTGGTCCAAGCAAGTTCTCCAACACGCCTGCCAGCCCACCGCCCCGCCAGTAGCCCCCCGGACAGATGCTATGAAAGAGTTGGCCTTAAGTGCCTTTTGCAGGATATTAAACCAGCATCCTAACTGGTTAAAAAAAAAAAAACAACTTAAAAAAAAATGAATTGTCACTGACATTATGTCGGCCTGCTTGGAGCCCTCTCTGCTACTTTCCGCAGTCTGGTAACCATTACGCACAAGAGATCAATATTCGCCTCGGTGCTGGAATTTAAGTAATGATTTCCAATAAAACCTATTTCAGACTGTTCTGGCTAGGGGACAGAGACAAGCCACAAAACATAATGCACTTAAAGCCTTTCTTTTCTCTTCTTTTCTTTCCTTTTTTTTCCCCTTCCTTCCTCTTTTTTTTTTTTTTTTAAAAGGCTCGAATAATGGAAGCGAGATCTAGTGATAAGACACATGCACACACACACAAAAAAAAAAAAGGAGGCATTTTTGGTCCTGGCCAATCTGCTTTGCTAATGGCTGTAAAGTGACACCCGTAATGAAATAAAAATGTCTGGGTGCAAGTGCATGGCTGGGCAATTGTCTCCAACACCCAACCCCAGTGAACGGGTGCCGGGGAACACGCCCTCCCGCCTCACTTTTTTCACTTCTCCCTGTTTTGCAGCGAATAAAAGATCCGTTTCCAAAGTGGAATGAAGTAAATACTTCAGGATTTTGCACTGCAGAAGCCTGATGTCTTTAGAAGTGGTGAACAGCTCCAGCTCCCAGTGACTGTAATTGACACTCCAGGTGCTCAGCACTTCTGAAAATCAGGTTTCTAGTCCTGTTCCCGGTCTTATTTTTCCTACTTGAAAGCTCTCTTGAAAGCTCTCTTTTTTTTTTTCTTTTTTTTCTTTTCCCTTTCTTCTGGTCTTTGCAAAAGAATCTGAAGGGTGTAAGAAGATGACTGGTACCCGAGGAATGAAATTTCTGATCTATTATCTGCTAGTGGTCTTTGCGAAAGAATCTGAAGGGTGTAAGAAGATGACTGGTACCCGAGGAATGAAATTTCTGATCTATTATCTGCTAGTGAAGGAAATAATTTACAGAGGTGAGATAGATAGAGACGTACACATATATCTTCCAGGTTGTCATAGTTTCATATTTTGCCTTTGGCCTCACTGTACTGCCTAGTTTCTTTGTGTCCCGTGGTGCAGACTTCAGAGGGAGGAAAGCCCCCGTCCGAGTGCGCTAAGACTGGACTACTGTGGTTAAAATGGTTTCCCCTGGATCTCCCTCGCAGCTTGCAGTTGTCTGATTTCAATCAGTGGCAGTTCTCTCCACATGTCCAGCCATCAATCTTCTCCTGCTCCTGGATGAGTGTGTCACAGCGTGGTGCATGTTCCAGTTAAAAAATAGACTGCACCTCGGCTCTCCCTCTTCAGTCATCGATAAGTATTCCTTTGATATTTTTATTAAAAAAGAAAGAAAACACATTATGATATATGTTTCTGGGGGAAAAAAAAAAAAAAAAAATGCAAGCCAGAAGCACACCGAAGCCCCGGAGGCTGTAGGAACAGCAGGAAAACAGGGAGGGAGTTTGGGGTTGTGTGGTTATGATGAAGCTATTGCTCGATAAGTTACAGTTTGTGTAAGAGTTAAGGATTTCGACCTTTATTGCTTTCCACCCTGCAATCTTCCTGCAGCAAAAAGTTCTCTGGACGTTGTGTGTGTCTCCAATGTTCATCTACTTCACACTCATTCCTTCCCCCACGGTGAATAATAACTGCTATGTGAAAACAGAGCTGCTTGGAGATGGAGGGGGTTTTGTACAAAAACTAAGCCAAGCACGTCATAGTCCCTCGCTCTCACCTTTGGACCTTCTGGAAAGGGAAATAAATGGCAGTTTCTCTGTTTCAATTCACCTTTTTTGGTTACAGCCAGTCTCCCAGACCAGCTTTCCTCTGGGTGGCTGAGGTCCATGCACAGGAGCATCCAGAAGTTGCCCAATAGAGAGGATGGAATGACACACAGGTGTCCTTACCCAAAGTAATCCCACCTTCTGCAAAGATCGAAGCTCCAGAGAGTCTGCATAATAGCTCTCCTTCCAAGCACTTTTCCACGACAGAGCTCAAAGCACTTTATAAAAGGAGGTAAGACTATTATTCTGCTTCTATAAATTGAAAACTCAGGCACAAGGAGGTAAAGCAAATTGTGCAAGGAGGCAAGTGACTTGGGGGACTATAAAACTCCTTTTTCTCAGGTGTCGGGGTTGTATTTAGGAGGCGCTCTACTTAATATCTCACCCAGTAATGAGCTTTTACTGTTCATATATCGAAGCCGATGAGATTCAGCAGTTAAAGAACGATTGCAGAAATTGGCTTGAGCCAGTCAGGCCTGTTTTTCACATACGATGTAAAAGTCCATTTCATTTCTCCTGCCGATAATTCTAATTCAGAAAGAAAGTGAAAGGGGAAAGCAGCCAGCTGGGAAATAATCCCCTTCAAGAAAGGCAATTAAAAACTAACCACTTGTGAGGCAGTTACTTCTTAAACTAAGATTAATCTCTTACGTTGTCACGTTGTCTCTTTTCAATCAGCGATTGGCAGTGAAATCAACTGATTCTCAGTGCTCCAAGTATTTTTTAGAGCCCTTCTCCATGATATTAACTAGAGCCCCTAAATCTGGGAAACTCACCCACAATCACACAATTCAGTTTTTCATAGAAAAGCATGTGATGAAAGCAGTAGGAAATAGTTCCTGTTAAAGCAGTGCACATGAATAACTTAACTTCAGGATGAAAAATTTGCCACCAACACTATTAATTAATAAGAAAGAGATTTTATGGTCTAGTTTACTTTCCATTGTGTGTTTTGTTGGCTCTTTCTTTTACGCTGGGGACTAGCCATTTTTATTTCTATGCAAAACAGCATAGCATACGTTATTCTCTCTTCCTCCCTTCTGACAGGCAATGCATCTCAAAAAAGTGAATATACCTAATAAATAATGATTAAGTAGGCATATTTCTAGCATAGATTTGTTGCTCAACAGGATGTAGTTCTTTAAAAGGGCATAGGAGAAGATCCAAAATCATTGCAAATGACACCAAAATTGGTAGTTAGGAGTAATGATGAAGACATAACAGCACTCCCCAGAAATCTGGGCTGATTAGTAAATTGGCCTCACCTGTATCACTGCTCAATGCCACATGAGATGGGTAATTAAGACCTTTCACTAAGAATGAAAAATATAGATTATTTTTACAGAATGGTCGAGGGTCTTTATGCCCAACGTGACTCAGAAAAGGATTTAGTGGTTTTGCTGTCCCAGGGCAGCACAGAGGCTGAGCCAGCAAACGCTGACCTGGAGGTATGTATGGGAGAAGATTACCAGATAGAAACAAAGGGGTTTTACTTCTATGGGTTACTGACAATGAGTTCAGATCATTACTGTGATGTCTCTGTCCACTTCTGATGTACACATTTAAGTTGGATGTCAGCAATTTAGAAAATGTTCTGAAAAGAGTTACAAACACAACTTCAGTAACAGAAGTGAGAAAAAAAGCATCTTAATTTGGTCACCAAAAAGTGCAGATTAAGAAATTATATTATAATGGCCTGAGGATACCTCTTGAGAAAGAAAACTGGAGAATCTGACTTTTTAATTTAACAGAAAAGGTCATTATGGATGGAAGCTGAATCTCTGCAAATTCAGATCAGCATTCAAGCCCACAGCTCTTTTCAATGAAGGAATTTAACTGCTGAAAAAAAGTAATCGAATTTTATCTAGGAATACAATGGATTCTCTCTCCTGTGAAGTCTCTAAATCAAAGCTGCCTGTCTTTCTGGAAGCACAGTTGCAGCTCAGGCAACAGCAGTGGATCTCATATTGGGAACACTTGGCAAAATTCTTTGGTCCTGTGTGATGGAGGAGGTCAGGCTACACGATTATTATCATTCTTCCTGGCCTTAAACACTATCAATCCATGAAACACAGACATAAAGTTAAGTCTCACTCTAAATCATTTTACATCCATTTGACTTCGGTGGAACCGTTTAACGTGGTTGAAGTTGAGCATGTGCTCAAATGCTGTGCTGAGTAGAGGGGGACTTGCCCTCTTATAGCTGACCACATGCCCAGGTGCTTTGTTGAAAGGATGCTACAAGTCTCTGTAAGTCATCAAAGGTGCAAATGACAAAATCCCTTATGTTTTGGGGTTTTTTTCATAGTTTTTTAGTGCAAGAGCTACTCTTTTCCTTACTTTTTTTTTTCCCTGATGAAAATCCCTGTGTATTGTGGGACAGAGCTCCCAAATGGCAATGCCTCTTCCTGTTTTCCTGATCTAGGACTTAAGGACAAATCTGAATCCTCCATGAATCAGCAGAAGTCATCCCAGCTACATTAGAGGGTTGTACAGACCGGCAGAAAAAGACCTTCTGGGAGGTAAGATACTGCTTTGGGAGACATGATTAGCTGTGCCTACCTACCTGCTTGAACAAAGTATTCACAGAGATATAGTTTTATTAGTGTAAACTGTTAAGAGACTAAATCAGATCAAATTGATGCCACATGCCATGACCGTAGAGGATTTTTCCATCGGAAATAATATTTAACACTGAAGTGATAGTTTTATAATAGCCTCACTCACACAGGCTGATTCTTCACTGTTTCAGCTGAAAAGGAATTCAGAGGATGCAAAATGGTATTTAATGAAAGGCCTTCCCGAAGTAAAAATAAATAAATAAATGGGATCTCCCTTTTCAGTATGTTTTATGTTTTTTCCACTTTAGTAGCCATATTTTATGCAGCATTTATTTAATTTCAGTCTAGTAAAAAAACCCTCGCCCCGTGTTTTCGCTTTTACATGGCAACAAACCCCACAACTTCTATGATAAATCTTGCTGGGCTTCTTTAAAGGGCAGCTCACGTTTTTAAAAACTGTGGTGAGGTGTATTAGTCAAGTCCTGAATTTCACGTTAAAAACAAATAAATCAGCAGTGCAAAGCAGTCGAGTATTTGGTACTGAAAAGACTTTCTATAGCAGAAAAATGAAATACAGACTGTGAAATACCGCAGGAAGTGCTTATAAAGTTCATTATCACTTTTCATATTTTCAGCAATTTCAAAAGCCAAAGAGAATGAATATACTTATATTTTATCTCGATCTTTCACTTTGCTTTACAGTTCCTGCCAGGCAACTTGATCTGTAAGGCTGTGCTGTAGGGGCATTCGTATTAATTTAGATATTCATCTCAGCTACAGTATGCAGCGTTGATTCCTTGTTAGGCTGAATGGTTAAAGTGAGTATTTGCAACTTTGATTTACATCTTGCAAATTGTGTTATTTATAGCAGTTTTGCCCTAAAATGGCTAGTTAGCAGAGTTCAGCAAAAGTTAAAATGACTTAAGCCTAGTGTTAGATCATGCATGCCATAGAGCGCTGACTTTCACTTCTGGGGAGCTTGGTTCCATATTTACAGCACAGACCACAAAGAAGTGCAAGCCAGAATTCAGGCCCAGTTAAAGTAACCCACAACCATCTCATTAAATCCTTCAACACACAGTATCAAAAGCTGAAAATATGGCTACGCGCTTGCATTTTCCAGCTCCCTGCGTAATTTTAGCTCTGAAAGGGTTTTCTACCACAGGAAGTGATGGCACATGGTGTCTTTGATATCCAGGTCAAACAGATCCCCCAAAAATGTAAGAGCAGGGGATGACTAGAGTCAAGTACTGCTCAGTAAACATTAAAATTAAGGGCTTCTTTTTAACTAATATCACCTCACTGATCCAACTTTAAAGCCCAGCCTCACAAACAGCTGAAAGAGGACAAGGAAAGTTGAGAGGGCAAGGAGAGTTGGAAACCAGAAAACTGTAGAAATTCCCGAAAAGGAAGAGTTTTCGGTGAGCTTCACCATTGAAGGGAACGTGGTTAGCTGTATTCATCCTGGGATTTTCATTCCACCCCAGGATGACCCCTAATTCTTGTGTCAGTCTTGTGCTGGGCTTCACCACAGAGATGTTGAATGGGTAACAGTCTCCTCAGCGCTCTCCCACCCCTAAAGAAAGAAAATGAAGAACAGAAAGAGTACCTTATATGCCAAACCTGGAGACACAAAGTAAGACTTTTGCTGCCTCAGATAATTACATATAATTAAGTTTTTTCGCCTCAGCGTTTCATTTCAGGCTTAGCTATGGGAGAAAATTCCATATTGCATTGCTGCTTTTCTTCAATTAACAATAATAACAAAATAAGAATTGGAAATGTCTCCTCATTCTGGATTTACAGAGTCATTATGGAACCAGGCTAAATTATTTGAGTCAAAGAGAGGAATCTGTCCTTAAAATTATGTATGCAAGGAAAGGAAGAGTGGATCATTGTACAGAGTGCTTGCCTTGTTAGACCTCAATTACTTTCCTGACCTGATCAGTGTGTAATTTCTTACAGGTCTAGTGGGATTAATTACATGACTACAGAGACACAGAGCTGTCCCTCCTACAGGTGAGGTGGAAAGGACACGATCTTAAAAGGGTCATCAAGCATTGGAAGAGACTGCCCAGGGAAATGGTGGCATCACCATCCCTGAAGGTATTTAAAAGCCAGGCAGATGTGGTGTTGAGGGTCTACTGATGGTTTTTGTCTGTGTTGGGTTGGTGGTTTGACTTGATGATCTGAAAGGTCCCTTCCAACCCAGGCAATTCTGTGATTCTATAGGATGGGTGGCAAAAGGCATTGACATGAACTTTCCTCCTGCCACTAGATCTCTAACACCTGATTACATTTTTACATCTTCACCTTTTTATACACATAACATAATTCAGCCTTTCTTCTTAGCAGATTGTTTCCCTGTTTGACTCAGCCTTTTTACTGTGGTCTGCAGACCTGTCTCAGCCCAGAAGGCTGCAAAAAAACTGTCTCTTGGGGCATCAGACCCTTTTTCCATGCGACATTTTTACTCTTTGGACTATGCGTAGTGCAAGAACTTAGGAGAGCACAATGTCCTTTTTTTTTCTGAAGGGAATGGTGCTTCTTTGGCATATTTTGCCCATTACCAAGCTACTGGGCACACATTCCAAGTAAGTTCGAATGTCAGAGCTACTACATCTAAAGGGCCACATTAAAGAGATCCAAAATCAGCCCAGTCTTTTTATATAAAGAGCAGTAAAAGCTCTCCAACTTAACCTAATAAATTACTGTTATAAAAACAGTTTTATGTAATGTGCAGAAGTCTAAGAAAAACTGTTTTAATGGTTGTATAAAAGAGAGATTTGCAAATCTGTGAATACAAGTTAACGTTATGCATTTTTCAAGTAAAGGGGAAAAAAGAAGGGCTAAAAATTGCCAAAGTGAAATGCAGAATAGTGGAGTCTCGGTTTCATTTTCAGCCAATTAACTTACCTTGAAAATGAAAAGGCTGTTCTAGGGAGTTCCTTTTAAAAGTTGGATTAATTTGACTTTGGAAGTCAAATACTAGGAATCGAGTGCTGTGCCTGCACTTTCTGTGACCGGCTGAAGGAGACAGGAACAGACAATGACTGAGCAGAGCTCTCATGAGTAATTCACCACCTACACCAAAATTTGATTGTGTTGCAGTCAACATGGTGTTGGCTATTGTCTTGGACAAAATCGGGATTTCAATCATATTTATCTCCAAAAACTCAAAGTCAAATTTCAAAGAAAAAGAATCTAAATAATCATTAGGAAAAAAAAAAAAAAAAAAAAGTTTTAGGGGGCTGAGTTTATTTGCAAATCAAGATTTAATTCCATTAATTGTTTTGGCAGAAAAAATAAGGATTTGTTAAAAAAAAAAGTAAAGCATTGAATTTACTTCAAACCCCACCTTTTCTGCTCAAAATTAATGAAGGTTAAATTGAAATCAAATCATGGGCTTACCCATCTAAAGATGTTTCACTGTGGTTTGTGAAATCTTTGTGTTTACACAAATGATCATTTATTTCTTTTCCTTGTTTGTCATTTTAGCCCAGAATTTCTGTTTCAGCTTAAGACAAATTGGTAACTTCCTTTTCTTTCTGATGGCAAGACTGAGAAGGCCATTTTACAGAGCTTCATATAACTCATATATGATAACACATATACACCTAGAAATACCTTTTTTTTTTCAATGCACTGCTGAAAATTGCAAAAACTGATTCCTGGAGTCAGACATTTGATTAAGACAGAATAATAGATATTCAGTAATAAAACCATGAAATGGCAATAAGAAGGAGGTTCAAAAATTAATAGGTATGTGGCTTAAACCTGAATATGCACAATGTCACACTGAAGAGAAAAATGACCTTCTATACCTAGACATACAACATGTGGTCTTGTAAATACATCATATATATGGAGTTTTCTTACCTACTCCTTTTGAAAAGCGACACCTTTTCAAAATATCCTCACCCCAGCCTCCGTTCTGTGCTCTAAACATTTCTGTAACTAGCTTTTTTTTTTCCTGTATTATCATTTTTACACCTAATTTTCAGACACTTTTAGATAAAATGCAGAGAAGTCCTGTAACTCTGCGTGCAGGGCTCAGCTTGGCCAAGGTGCCACGCAAATATTAAGCAATATTAGATGGCTGGGTTAGCCATTGCTGTGATTATCCTATGACCTAGACACCTCCTCACTGTCCATACATTTAAAAAAAGTTTCCATTCTTTTTGCTGCTAAATGTATTTTAAAAACCTGCTGTGCCTACTCCCTTCTATCAGAAATTATATTTGTAGGTGTCAACCAAGCCTGTGCACCAGTTATAAAAATATTGCACATTGTTGTCTTGTTTTTCCTTCTCTGGTGGAAAATAGCTTTAGCCTCTCAAATGTTTCCCGGGCATTGTCCCATCTCCAGAGCAATACTTTCTGTGAGGAGACCCAAAGTGTCCAGTTTTGTGGAGGAAATGGAGCTAGCACCTCATACAGTCTCCGAACACTGGAACTAATTTGGATTTCTCTCCTCATTCATACACTCAGTCTTCTCCCCCCACTCTGCTCCACCTGTTTTCCTTTTCTACTGATGTCGTACAATGAACTGATGACTGAAGATTTTCCTATCCACAATCCTTGCGATTTCTTTCCAAGTCAGGGCACAGCATGATAGCTGCACTTTACTGCATTTTGATTTTTGGGGCCAAATTCAGCACGCTACCACCCTGTACAACCCACTGTAGTCTGAGATTACAGAAAGAGTAATTCAGTCCACTGTTATAAAGGCTTTAACTTGTTTTCCCAGCTCACTGTGAACGTTAATTGCCTAGAAAACTTTTGTTGTACTTGTGGTATCTGGCAACTTTAACTCTCTTTTTCCTTATTTTGCCTGTTTGGTGTCTCCACCCGCTGCACAGTGCTGCTTTGCTTCCTGAATCATCTTCAGCATCATTCGATACCTGCAACCTGTTGGACACCCATGGGTCCCTTCCCTTCCCTTCCCTTCCCTTCCCTTCCCTTCCCAATTCTCGAGCTCACTTCTTCACTCCCTCACACATAATCTAGGAACCCCTGGTGAAGTGTCCCCCTGCCAGGCATCTCGCTGCACTGTCACAGCCAGGAATCCTCCTGTCATTCCCCAGGCCCAGCTAAAAACTACTGGGATACACTTAAAGTCCCTCTCGGAGTCACCGGCCACTCTGAAACCCCAAGGTGTTTCCTGTATCCCAAGCAGCGATTTCTCAAAACGTGATGCTCTCCTCCCATCAGCTCTGATGGCCAAAACCCCTTCTGGCTTGTGTGTTTTAGAAAGGCAAATTTCAAAAAAAAAAAATTTAAAAAATCATTAGGAAAAAAAAAAAAAAAAAAAGTTTTAGGGGGCTGAGTTTATTTGCAAATCAAGATTTAATTCCATTAATTGTTTTGGCAGAAAAAATAAGGATTTGTTAAAAAAAAAAGTAAAGCATTGAATTTACTTCAAACCCCACCTTTTCTGCTCAAAATTAATGAAGGTTAAATTGAAATCAAATCATGGGCTTACCCATCTAAAGATGTTTCACTGTGGTTTGTGAAATCTTTGTGTTTACACAAATGATCATTTATTTCTTTTCCTTGTTTGTCATTTTAGCCCAGAATTTCTGTTTCAGCTTAAGACAAATTGGTAACTTCCTTTTCTTTCTGATGGCAAGACTGAGAAGGCCATTTTACAGAGCTTCATATAACTCATATATGATAACACATATACACCTAGAAATACCTTTTTTTTTTCAATGCACTGCTGAAAATTGCAAAAACTGATTCCTGGAGTCAGACATTTGATTAAGACAGAATAATAGATATTCAGTAATAAAACCATGAAATGGCAATAAGAAGGAGGTTCAAAAATTAATAGGTATGTGGCTTAAACCTGAATATGCACAATGTCACACTGAAGAGAAAAATGACCTTCTATACCTAGACATACAACATGTGGTCTTGTAAATACATCATATATATGGAGTTTTCTTACCTACTCCTTTTGAAAAGCGACACCTTTTCAAAATATCCTCACCCCAGCCTCCGTTCTGTGCTCTAAACATTTCTGTAACTAGCTTTTTTTTTTCCTGTATTATCATTTTTACACCTAATTTTCAGACACTTTTAGATAAAATGCAGAGAAGTCCTGTAACTCTGCGTGCAGGGCTCAGCTTGGCCAAGGTGCCACGCAAATATTAAGCAATATTAGATGGCTGGGTTAGCCATTGCTGTGATTATCCTATGACCTAGACACCTCCTCACTGTCCATACATTTAAAAAAAGTTTCCATTCTTTTTGCTGCTAAATGTATTTTAAAAACCTGCTGTGCCTACTCCCTTCTATCAGAAATTATATTTGTAGGTGTCAACCAAGCCTGTGCACCAGTTATAAAAATATTGCACATTGTTGTCTTGTTTTTCCTTCTCTGGTGGAAAATAGCTTTAGCCTCTCAAATGTTTCCCGGGCATTGTCCCATCTCCAGAGCAATACTTTCTGTGAGGAGACCCAAAGTGTCCAGTTTTGTGGAGGAAATGGAGCTAGCACCTCATACAGTCTCCGAACACTGGAACTAATTTGGATTTCTCTCCTCATTCATACACTCAGTCTTCTCCCCCCACTCTGCTCCACCTGTTTTCCTTTTCTACTGATGTCGTACAATGAACTGATGACTGAAGATTTTCCTATCCACAATCCTTGCGATTTCTTTCCAAGTCAGGGCACAGCATGATAGCTGCACTTTACTGCATTTTGATTTTTGGGGCCAAATTCAGCACGCTACCACCCTGTACAACCCACTGTAGTCTGAGATTACAGAAAGAGTAATTCAGTCCAATGTTATAAAGGCTTTAACTTGTTTTCCCAGCTCACTGTGAACGCTAATTGCCTAGAAAACCTTTGTTGCACTTGTGATATCTGTCAACTTTAACTCTCTTTTTCCTTATTTTGCCTGTTTGGTGTCTCCACCCGCTGCACAGTGCTGCTTTGCTTCCTGAATCATCTTCAGCATCATTCGATACCTGCAACCTGTTGGACACCCATGGGTCCCTTCCCTTCCCTTCCCTTCCCTTCCCTTCCCTTCCCCAAAGAAGCAGCAAGGAGACAAAGAAGCAGCAAGAATTTATCATGCCCTCCCTTCCCTTCCCTTCCCTTCCCTTCCCTTCCCAATTCTCGAGCTCACTTCTTCACTCCCTCACACATAATCTAGGAACCCCTGGTGAAGTGTCCCCCTGCCAGGCATCTCGCTGCACTGTCACAGCCAGGAATCCTCCTGTCATTCCCCAGGCCCAGCTAAAAACTACTGGGATACACTTAAAGTCCCTCTCGGAGTCACCGGCCACTCTGAAACCCCAAGGTGTTTCCTGTATCCCAAGCAGCGATTTCTCAAAACGTGATGCTCTCCTCCCATCAGCTCTGATGGCCAAAACCCCTTCTGGCTTGTGTGTTGTAGTCACTTAATCCTCTTAACGGGAGAGTCTCAGGTGTGGCAGGAAGCCCCAGTGGGCCTGGAGGTTCACACAAACGAAACCAAGACAATGGCTGAGAAGGGAGATCATAGAATGGTTTGGGTTGGAAGGGAACTTAAAAGTCATCCAGTTCCAAACCCCTGCCCTGAGCGGGGACACCTCCCACCAGACCAGGTTGCTCCAAGCCCCATCCAGCCTGGCCTTGAACCCCTCCAGGGATGGGGCAGCCACAGCTTCTCTGGGCAACCTTGGCCAGTGTCTCAGAAGACGGGGAGGTGACATACCCCAGAAGGTAAGGACAGAAGGTAAGGACAGAAGCAACCTTCCTGGGGCTGAGACGCTCACTTCTCCACCCAAACCCCAGGCATCGATAAACAAGATCTGTTTGCATGTGGCCGGGGAACAATTAAGCCACAAAAACTCACCAGCCAAAGTGCTTTGTGGTGGAATTGGTGGGTGGATGGCAGCGAGGTGGGGCAGTGCCCCACACATTGCTGGGGGATAAGGTAAGCGCTGAGGACGGGCTGAATATGCCCCATCTGTTGTTTGCCAAGGGGAGGCCGCTGCATCTGGGCTTTCGCCACCGGCCTCCTCGGAGCAAACACGTTCCCGACGATATTCCCCCGAGCAGCAGCTGCAAGAGGATCACTTAAAATTGCATAAAGCATTAATCTGAACTCCCAGACAAGTTTGGGTACCGCACGGTTGGACAACAGCCAAAGTGTCCCATGTAGTAAAGGGGAAGGGGGGGAGGGAGGGAAGAAGAGAAAGAAAGGAAAAAAGAAAAGACAGTCCTGTCAGTGGTTTTAAGCTGCCACTTTTTTTTTTTTTTTTCTAAATGGAAAAATTGTTACAAATGGGTTCTTCAACATATGTTATTAATTTCATTGTACTGGCTTCTTGCCAGTTAAGCATCAGTCCTGGTTTCTTTGCTTTCAGTTTTAACTAGCAAAACTCATGAGGTCATTAACGAAAATGGACACGAAACTTTTTTTTTTTAATCCTGTGCACAACTGTTATGGAGCAACTGACTCTTCTGAAGGCTTTTATTTAATAAAACTTTAGCTTCCTTTTTTTTTTTTTTAATAAGGAGATGTGCTCCTCAGCAAAATCTGGTGTTTCTACTATAAACAAAGCAACATGCGAAGGACTTCAAACACATTTACTGGTACTGGCAAAAGTAACAAAATCAGAAACTTTAAAAAACACTCATAAATGTTAAGTAACATTTCATAAAGCTACGCTGCTATTTACTTTGCTCAGTATGTATACGTGCAAGAGACCAAAGTGGTACTGAAAAATAACAATGAAAGAGAATGCGGTTTGATCAAAATATCTACATGTGGAAATATTGATTGGATGTTATTAATGTTTGATTTGGCTTGCAGGGAACTGCAAAATCCACTGGAAGAAAGAGTTTCGTTTCATGGATTCCTGTGCAAAGCAGCATCTCCCACATCACGAGAGCCACGCTGAGCCCTTCATCCAGTGAGGGCACTTGCTGTAAGTGTGGGCAGTGAACACAGACTCATTTGTAGAGAAAACTGGTTTATTTTGCAAGTGGGAACTGGCATTATTCACCCCGAGGAGTGGGAATGGAGATTTGGAGCTGCTGTGAATACAGTGCTTTGAGTGGTTGCTGATGGCAGTCTCCACTGCCTGTCCACTTCCTGGCCAGCCCGTGGTGTCCAAGCCCATTGTGAAGTCCTTCTGCAGCCACTGCTCCCAGTACCCTTCTCCAGGATGTGCAAAAACAGAGGAGAAAAAGGACATTCTAAAGGCTTGGCCCCTCTCCTCCTCCTGTTTGTGCTTTGCAACCCAGCAAAACAGAGGAGAAAAAGGACCTTCTAAAGGCTTGGCCCCTCTCCTCCTCCTGCTTCTCATCAGCCATGTACAGGGAGAAGATGCAGTTGGATGTTGGGCGCTGGATGGGACCTGGCAGAAGAAGCCACCACCAATGTCCAGCAAACTTTCCACCTCGAACCTGTCTACTGTCCCTGTAAAGAAACTGTCCTTTAGGAAAGAAGAAAATAATTTTACAGGAGCAGGCATGGCCTCTAAGTGTTCTTAGTACGTATGACAAAATAAGTACTAAAATACTAAATTAATAACTACATCTTCACTTCCAGAAGAGCTACAGACAAGCACAAATAACAAGGCTGGAGAAATACATAGTCCTATTGCTTTTATCCGTGTCCTTAATTCCCCCCCCTTCTTTGCTGTTGTTTAGTACACACTCCTATTACATCATGCCTAAAATTAGATTGCAGGATCAGGCTTTCTTGTGAAATATTTAGCGCTACTTTCTTCAGGCGAGACCAGGAATTCTACAGGAAAGGCCTTTCTTTTTTTTTTTTTTCACTACTTTTTATGTCTGAGCCTGATCCTGCTGCTGCCAAACGAAAGAATGTCTTTTTCTTGGCATCAAAGAATCTTGGGCTGGGCCCTGCGGCCAGAGACCACAGCATGGCATACTTGTTAGATAAAGGAAAATGTATGTCCGCGCGTATAAATAGCCGGTCTGCCTGCTAGAGCAGATGAAATCATGCTCAGAGATTTCTTTTCTAATTAAAAAATTATGATTCAGATGGAACCGAAGCCCTTCTCCTACGCCTTAGCAGCCCAGGAAATTATACTAGAAAGAGATACACGAATACAACTTCCCACTATAAAGATGCAGAGGTTGTAGCAGATAGATAAGGATATACAAATGTAATCTAATAGCCAGGGCTCTGTTACACGCAGCTATGCGTGTGTACACACAAATGTGTGCAGTTTCCAAGAAAGTCCCTGGTAGTATAGGCTTAGAAAGTGGAGTCTGGGTAGATAAAGGCTGCACCTTAACTGTTTATCACTTCCAACAAACTATTTTCACAGCTTCGCTGCAGCTACATTAAGGTGGTTTATTTGGTGGAGAAGGTTGAATGAAAAATTAAAATTGCTACTTAAGGGTTTGTGTAACTTCAGTTCAAATTCATGTTTTATTGAGAGCGTCTTCTGTGTCTTAAATTAAGTCTCTGTGTTCTGTACACATCTATAAATGTATATTTTCTCCTCCTCTCAGATGATTTGTGACAATACTCGTAGAACTCAATGCACCTGGGTACAAAAAAGGGCTTTCCCAGTTTCTGGCATTGCAAAGGATCTGCCCATTCCTGATGCCTCCTGCAAACTCAACCCTCGTGAGCCTCAGAGAGCGTAATGCACTTCTCTCTCCAAGTTCCTTACAGCTCTCTATATTTTACTCAAAAAAGAAAAAAAATTCTCAAAGAAACAAACATTTTAATTCATTAAGGATATACAGAGCCCATCTGCATCAATAGAACATATTTCATAGAAGTTATATAGAACATACTCTATATGAATATCATGATAAAATACAGAATATAATACCTCTTTTCCCTTTCATTTATAGTCGACTGCTGTGTTTCAGACTGAGAGAAGTAGTTTTATACTTTAATTGATCCTAAGACTAGTTATGTTCTCTTTGAGAACTTCTATATTATCCATTTTCTGGAGCTCTAAGAATTCACCATAGTGGTTGCCAAATATGTAAATGCTGCAGCAATTACACTTTCATTGCCCATGAAAAATGGCTTTGTAAGGTTTTCAATGGATGCAGTTCTTCGGTGCTAAAATTATTTTTAAAATCAAGGGAAAGATTTTTTTTTGTTATCCCTTACTGTAGTAGGAGGTTAATACACACCTTAAAGTTTAATAAGAAAAGTTATTATATAGTTGATTGATTATTTTATCAAAACACTCCCTTTCTGATCTCGGAGGAAGACTGAAGGCAGCCAGAAATACACCCATGATTTTGTCATCTGTCAAAGATTTATTAGAGAACATATTTCACAAAGAAAGTCTATTTGTCACATATGCTTGGCTGATCTATTAAACAGGCGTGACTTCAAAGGAGACATAGGTGCAATAACCCATTCACACAGAACAAGTGGCAGGACTGGGATGTAACACTTGCAAATTTAAAGAAAGTGGCATAAACATATGCTACAGAAAAGAGAAATATCTACATACATGGCAAAAGGCGAAGTCAATTCAATTTGTACTCTGGCTATGCATAGCTCCAGACTGGTTCTGGCTATAAATTTTTTAATAGATATGCTGCTCTGTCAAGATCAAAAGTTTCTGAGGAATGTGTTGATTTTTAAAACATTTTGTTTCCAAAGTGAATGACAAGATACATGTGCTTTTGAGTTTTACCACGAAAATACATCTTTGATTTTACGCTTCATAAAAATTAATGTCTGAAATAAAAGGAATTGAAATCTACAGTTTCCTTGACCTAAAGACAGTTTTAATGGCTTGATTTACAGAATCCATTTTTTTTTCTCGTTCTGACTTGAATCATAATTCATTTCATTATATTCAAATTTTTGCAGATTTTAATTTCTGACAGGTTTGGTTACCCAGGCATCGAAGCACTTCTATTTTGATAATGTCCTTTCCTCATCCCCAGGTGATGTGTTTTCAAGAAGCAAAATAAGAAAGCCTTAATTAGCCCAAGTGGTAGCACTTCATTTCTGACTGCAAAATGGAGAATACATGACACTTGCACTTTCTTCTCTGTTATGGGCGGGTATGTCCTATGACATGCACTTTTAAATTGTACCTGGTACTATTTTCTAACTCACAAACATAATCTTAGAATCTCAATATCACAAAATGGTTTGGGTTGGAAGGGACCTTAAAGATCATCCAGTTCCAACCCCCTGCCCTGGGCAGGGACACCTCCCACCAGACCAGGTTGCTCCAAGCCCCATCCAGCCTGGCCTTGAACCCCTCCAGGGATGGGTTATCCATAGCTTCTCTTGGCAGAAAAGTGAATTCCTGTTGCCCTATCAGGAAGAGCATTGGTGTTACCAATTTCAGCTTCTGCTGCTTTCAGCTTCTGGAAAGCTCAGCAAACAAGGCTGGAAATCAAGCTGAATCTAGAAAATGTACATGAAATCAGAAAGAGAAACTGTGGCCTTCATCGGAGATGAACTGCCCTGCAAATCTTGGCTTGTTACTTTCATGTTCATCTAAAGTTCCGTGCCTTCTCAATGTTCAAAATAAAGAGGTATTTAAATTAATCCAAGGCAATAACTTTTAATTCCCATTCATGGCAGTGAATGGGTGAAGAGAGAGCTAACTAGTTTCAAACATCCCTGCTGCTCATCCCGGCTAGAGGTCTTCAGATGCCTCCTGCTCCTGCAGACATCCCTGGTTTTCAGTTCTCCTGGAAAACTTTCACTGGTATGGGGACGCTGTAAATGGCAGGCCCAGTTCAACAATGGAGGCCAGATGCCTGTCCCTGGGGAAAATCATAGAATCACAGAATGGTTTGGGTTGGAAGGGACCTTAAAGATCATCGAATTCCAACCCACCTGCCATGGGCAGGGACACGTCCCACCAGACCAGGTGAAATACCCAGACTCATCTTATCCAGGGTTTGAACACACAGTTTTTGGACAGAAGCTTGAGCAGATTAAAGCACTGATTTGCCCAACTGCCCCAGCTACTGTGCTTGAAACCTTAGGGCATCAGCTTAGTTTACTGAGCACAACATCTTTTATTTCACTGCTGTTTTCCAGCAGGGTATTGTCTTGTACAGTTCTCCTTATCTACACTTCTAATGAGTGTTTATAGTTTGTGGCAAGCAAATAAATAAAACACCCTTTTAGAATCAGAAAACTGAAATGTAATACATATAAACCAATCAAGGCAATCCTACAATCTGACAATGATTAACCACAGCAGCAGCAAAGCGAAGCTGTTTGTATGCACTGGAATTACAACAAAAAAAATTAAAAATAACCAACCTCAGGCCCTTCCAACAATCTTTTTCATAGGTCAGCAACCAAAACTACTGCATATGTGTGTTGGATCGAGCTGATCGTCAGCAATCAAACAGGTTTTGTTTGCGTGAGCTTTGAAGGGATGCTGGGTGGGCAGCGCAGGGAATGGTTGGACTCAACGATCTCAAAGGTCCCTTCCAGCCATGAAGATTCTGTGATTCTGTGATTCTATGATTCTGTGATTCTGGGGGTGCTCCCCGGGCCCTTTGGCAGGGCTACACCACCGGCTCTGTCCGGGGACGCTCCCTCAGCTTTGCCTGGAATGCTGTGGTTTTGCAGTCCAGATGTATATGTCGGTGGTGGTTAGGGGATTTGTTTTTTTTTTTCAAAAATGAACGGGGCTCATGGAAAGCAAAATAAATATTGTGAGTTTGCATGCAAAAAGACAGCGGGGAAACTCTAAAGTAGAGTAAGATCATTAAAATAAGAACTTTTCTACCTCCAGGTCTCTTAATTCACTGCCTGAATATTTTCTATCTGAAAATGACTTATCAACAGTGAGATCCTTTGCAAAAATGTGCTAATTACCATGAAGACTTGTCAAGAAAACAATTGGGTCAGTACTCCCAATTTCAGCATTAAAATGGCCATCCAACAGGATTGTTCAAAAGTTACTATAGCCCACCATAAAATAAAACTAAAAATCAGGATGGATCATGTTATTCAGAATTTCATTTTCAAGCGAGTAGCACACAGTGGAATCATAGAATCATAAAAATCATAAAATGGTTTGGGTTGGAAGGGACCTTAAAGATCATCTAGTTCCAGCCCCCTGCCCTGGGCAGGGACACCTCCCACCAGACCAGGTTGCTCCAAGCCCCATCCAGCCTGGCCTTGAACCCCTCCAGGGATGGAGAAGCAGGTAAATAAAAACTGGACACTTGGGTCAATGTGCCAAATGTTTTTACTTTAAAGCATTTCAATCTTCAAAACTTTTCCATTTGTGCCCAACTTTCGGCAGATCAGTAATTCTGACTCGGCTACACCCTTGGCTGTGTGCAAACCCATAGATGTGTCATGGAAGGTTGTAAAAGCCTTTTCTGCTCCTACAGCTGCTAACCCTGCTCTGCTTTCTGGTTGTGGTGGGCCCTGCCTTTGCAGATCAGAGATTTCCAAATAATATTAGTCACGACATGTCTGGGCCTCACCAGAGGCAGAGAGTTCTGGAAAACTCAAACTGTGTCATTAAGCACTTTCCAGCTCTGCTTAACAGAGATCAGGAATATGGATAACCACCAGGCTTTGCCCTGAGCTCCAGAATATCCTGAGGTATGTCTGGCACGGCAGACACCAGCAAGGGGGGGAGCAGCAGCCCTTGGGAACAGCACAGCAACTCCACACCAGACCATGATATGGAAAGAAGACATGGGGAAAGAAGACGTGTTCTCTGCTGTGCAGAGCACTTTCCATCTAGTGACCTGAAAATCTCATGATTTCTTCTTACTATGTGCCTTGATTTTCAAAGTCTTCTCAAACCAAATTTATATACAAGTGTCTCATAAAATAAAAATTGCAGGACTCCTGTGTTCTCAGGTACATTCCCCAACTTGTATTTTCTCCTCATACCTCTTGAGTCCTCACTGACACTGAAGACTGTCTCTCAATCCTTGTATTTTCTCCTGTCCTCATGCCTCTTCAGTCCTCACTGACACTGAAGACTGTCTCTCACTTGTGTTCTTTCCCTATACTCTTTTTCCTTGTCAACCTCTGCCTCTGCTCTCTTTACTCACTTTCCCCAACCAGATAAAACTAAACTAAGTCAGGCTGGTTTGGAGAACCACAAAGCTCAAACCCATCAGCAGCTTGATCCCACCCTCAGCTCCAAGTCCGTGAGTGATCCGGAGAGGGTGGCACAAAAGGAAACAACAGTGGAACAACTGTCCTTGCCAGGGATGGGCAGTGACTCTCTCCTGGAGAAAAAGGAGGTGGAAAAAGAAGAAAAAAAGCCATCACTGCTTGTAATACATTGTGTGATTTTCCATGTGTATGATGGTGGAGGTGCCACCTCTGCTAGGTAGAATATGTGATAAAGCAGTTTACCTTTGCAAGGCAGCACAAATTTATGTGGGTGACCTAATCAGCCTTCTTTTAGCATTTTGATTTCGATGCATTTAACTTCTGAGCCATTTAAATTGCAAAAATGAGTGAGACTGTCCAGCCTACCAGCTCTAAGTGTCATTAAGTACCACAAGATGATTGTCTGGAGGACTGTTGAGTGGGAAATTATATTTGTGATATGGGACAATAGAGAAGGTAAATAATGTTCCACCTCTGCTAGGTAGAATATGTAATATAGCAGTTTACCTTTGCAAGGCAGCACAAATTTATGTGGGTGACCTAATCAGCCTTCTTTTAGCATTTTAATTTCGATGCATTTAACTTCTGAGCCATTTAAATTGCAAAAATGAGTGAGACTGTCCAGCCTACCAGCTCTAAGTGTCATTAAGTACCACAAGATGATTGTCTGGAGGACTGTTGAGTGGGAAATTATATTTGTGATATGGGACAATAGAGAAGGTAAATAATGTTTTCTTTTTTTCAGTTTAAATGAGTGAAATATTTACGTAATGTAGGTATGTTCGAACCAAAAGCAGCAAATGAAGAGTCTTTGAAGGAAACCTTGCTCTTGGAGAACATCTATTGGTTTCATAAAGTTTTGGATGTACAACAAAGGGATAAGTAAATCCACATTTATACAGATATATATATTTATTTATGGATATATATATCTCAGCATATAAGTTCCTGTAGAGGGAGTATATAGAAATGTAATTCAGCAGAGGAGAACAAGGAAAGTATGATGGCAAATATTTTGATGGCAAATGGTTTTCACTCTTTTCCCACTCTTGCTGATATTTTGCTGCTCTTAAGGCATGGGACTTACTCAGTTTTTATTTAGTGCTTCCATCACTAGGCTTTCATTCAGGAGAATGTCTGCATTAAGTATCTTTACTAATGAGTGACAAGGATGTTAATGAATCAGTTTTGTTGCAATATGCACATTCAGAGAGGCAGATGCAGTCAGGATGTTTAGTAGCAGATTTTAAAAAATCAGTTTGCCATTAAGTTATTCCCCAAAATAGGCATTCTCCCCGCTTTCTGACAATACTATTTGGTGCTCACAAAGAGCTTTTACAATTGGTTTCTGGAGGCTGGAGCAGTGACTACAAACAAGCCTTTCCTCCTTTTGGGGGTTCATTGCTCTCATGCAGCTGTTGTTTTAGCCTCCTGTACAAACAGGTTTAAAAAATAGGCATTTCCTTACATATAACTGTTCACGGCATCTGGAATGACGGGGTGGGCACATTACAGTAAATGGTGTTTAGAAAGAAATGTTGTGAAAACAAAGAAAGCCACATAGGAAAACACTGACAAAACCACACAAATATGTGGCTTATCTATTTTGACTATTTGCTTTCTTTATGTTTAGGAGGTTTTCACGGAACGCATGTGGCCCTCACTTCCAGGCACACGGTATGTAGTTTCAGGATTCTCCAAATGGAGAGAGTAGTCTGAAAAACTGTGAATATAATTAGATATGGAATACTTTTAACAGCTGGAGGGATTTCACACTTACAGCCCAATTTACAAAACTTTGGGCTTGGCACTGTTTCAACACTAGCACTGGAAGTAATAATTTCTCTGGCATTTTTTTGGCTCCTGAAATTATTTATGTCTATACATATATCATTTTAAAATCACACACACACAAAAAGAATACTTCTACCTGGTTAGTGATAAATGAGCAACTTTAGAAGCAGTGTCAGAAAGAAGTCAGAAAAAAAGTGATCCCTCACAAGGCCCATGCTTAAAAATTACAGTTAATTTCTCTCCCTGTTTATAAAAGGTCTTGTGGAAGTTTCCTATGTCACTGAAAGTGTTTCAGACATTTTTCTGATATTATAATGGAGTTAATTTGTATGAGATTTACAAGAAAAAAATATTAGCAAGTAGCCAGCACATCGTATATGGTAGCTGGAAAAGAAGATTTATCAAATAAGTGAACCAGACACTATTTCTGAAATGACATCTAAAATAACTGAGAACAATAACAACAGAAGGAACAGATGATTATATTTAGCATTTTCATGTCTTCTCTTGGCTGTATGCTCACAGAAGTCTGCACAGATTGAATTATGTTGTAAACTGCATTCCCAGCCATTCTTGTTCTTGCAGCTCCTGTGCATGATTTCCTTTCACTTTTGAGACTCTAGAAGATAAAAATGTCACCTTATCAGAGTATTTGTAATAGCAGAGTGTTCCTCTCAAAGGGAGAGGGTTAGAGCTCTCACTAAAACAGTATCTTACTGAACTGGGGTAATGACTGTGTAACATCCCAAGACTGTAAAGTCTGTATTAGAAGAAAAGTATATGTTTAGTTCTTTGATAGTCCGTAGATCACTAATAGTGATAAAGAAAAATTAGAGTGAGCCAACGACTTTTTGATGGTACATAAAGCAGTGCTTTGCGAAATATGTGTCATTCCTGGAAAAATATACCATCTAAATTCCTGATAGTAGTGCAAATTTATGTTTTATAGACATAGTGCTTAGAGATACGGTTTAGTGATGGTTTTTGTCAGAATTAGGTTGATGGTTGGACTAGATGATCTGGAAGGTCCCTTCTAGCCCAGGCAATTCTATGATTCTATAGATAAATAGTTCCAAAAGACTTTTTATAGAGAGATACAAGCATATGTTCTCTTTGCAGCCAGCGAAGAGGATAGTTATTCACATCCTTCTCCTAAGGATTGCGGAGTAGGTTCATGGCTGCAGACTTCTAGGTTACAGAGCTAGTCTTCTCTTGAAGGTGGTGGAATAGGCACTTGAAAAGAGGGACTTCTTTTGTTGGACAGCCTCCTGCAGGTATAAGGTTGTGCACTCAAGATCAGTCTCATGGAAGTAAATGACTCAATGAATGGATATGTCAATATTTTTGACTTCATTTCCCACCTGCCTCACACCACTGGTAACTCATACACTGCTTGTTATTTGGAGAATGAGAAGGTCATTTAATGCCACACACCAACTAACCATTCCATGGTGAAAGCCTAGGTGGTCTTCCCATTGGCAATGAGGGAGTGGAGAGACATGTCTTCAGCAACACCCCACAATGCACATTGCCTGGGCTTGGTTTATCGTTTTGGAGAATTCTGACCTCTCCTCAAACTTTCAGCCACAATAAGTTTCATTAAGCTATTGCATTATGAATAAAATTCATTTTTCCCTTAATCATAGAATCATAGAATTGCCAAGGTTGGAAGGGACCTTTCAAACCATGAAGTCCAACCATCAAGCCAAGACTGACAAAAACCACCACTAAACCATATCTCTAAATACCATGTCTACCCATCTTTTAAATACCTCCAGGGATGGTGACTCCACCGCTTCCCTGGGCAGCCTGTTCCAATGCTTGATAACCCTTTCTGTGTATAATTTTTCCTAATATCCAATTGAAACCTTCCATGACATGACCTGAGGCCATTTCCTCTTGTCCTATTGACCAACAACATCCTTTCAGGGACTTACAAGTATATTTCTGCTCCTCCACCCATTCCATCCCTCTGGAAACAACTTTTAAACTTCGCAAAACTGAAGGCCATAATGAAAAAACCCTACTATTCCAATACTTCCCTTTGTACTGCCAAAACATCTTTCTCTACCATTAATCACCATGAGGGCTTACCCCAAACTCCAGTTAATTACAGCAACAAACATGGTCTGTAAGCATTCATTGATACCTCAAGTAGACGGAAAGGCAGACACAAGGATAAATTCCTCGTTGATCCATATGTTTAATATATAGCACGTATGTTAAGCATTACATCTTAACACTGTGGCATGTTTCAAAAATAAAACCCAATTTGGGTAGTCTGAAAAAGGTTGTGTTTGAATACATACTGATAGCAGGACAGTTTTATTGCTAGAGAAAAATTACTGAAAATCTCCATAAAGGATTATTTTGCTAAAATAGACACAGGAGTGAGAATTTAATTTGCCTGTACCCAGTTCTGCAAAACTAAAAAAAAAAATAATGAAGGCATATATTTATACTCTATGCCTGTCACATTTGGATTATTGAAACATTCATGCATCTGATCCCAAGTCCTCTAAAACCAATCTCTCCTCAGCCTCTGGATCACGTGTGTAAAATCAAAGTAGATAAATCTTTACCAGACTGGGTTGTAAATAACTATACTTCCTACTCCACCCCATATCTAATAGCTTTAATCTCTTGCTATGGGCCTTTGCAGACGTTCTATTCACTCCAAAGTTGGAAAGGAGCCTCCAAGAGCTGTAATCCTGCTTTGGCAGCTTGGAGTCCGAGATCTCCTCACCTGTGTCCCCATAAGTGTCTGCCAGCTCCAGGTGCCCACTCCTACCTTGTCCCGAGTGCTAGGCATGGAAAATCAGGGCAGCCTGGCTGAGTTTTCCCACCACCGAGCACCCACACCCTTGTAAGCCCTACCTCTCCCTTTCTGTTTTTATTTTAGCACTGGTGATGGGGGGGGGGAGGAGAAACACAAGATATTCATGTGCCAAACAAAGGATGGATCAGGTGTCAGCCGACAATTGTCTCCTCCAAGGAGGAAACGTCAGGAGCTGGCGAGATCAAACACCGGGAGGAAATATGGTTGTAATATTAATAAACACCTGTCTGGTATTACTGTACCTGCTGGACTTCTCCCAGCAAGATAATTAATCACCTAAACCTGGCAAAAGAGTCTCCAAAGCCCCATCACCGTATGTATTACAAGGTCAGGCTGAACCTGCTCCAAAACCCATGCTGAGGACCCCACAAACTCCATATGTGGGCTTTTGAGACAAGAAGAGGTGGCAGCTCCCGTCCTTCCCCATGAGCTCCATCAAGAGGGAAGGGTGATGGAGGGCGCAAAGCTTTGGGGGCACAGATGCCCCCTGCCCTCTGCAGTGTCAGGGAGGCATGGCTGTGGGGACGGGGATGTGCTGGAAGGACTCATCCCCTCCTTTGAATGCATGAGCTGGTTGGAGTGACAAAACACACTGGAAGTCTTGGGCACCCTCAAGTTCCTCGGGGAAACTCTGTGAGATTACTTTAAACACATTGTTTTGCAGGACTGGGGCCCGACTTGGCCATCTAGTCCCTTTGCTATAAAGAGGCCACCCTATTGACCTGGAGGCAGCCTCCATGCTACCCTAGGGCTGCCAACACATGCTGCCCTCCCGCTTTTATCTCACTGCATGGACCAACTCCGATTCAGTTACACAAATAACACTGGCCCACTGGAAGCCATCCAGCCATTAAACCCCTTGACTCAGAGTTTAAGCCCGAGATCAGGATGAGGCCTAATGCGTTTGGAGTGGAGATTATCCCACATCTGCCAACCGTGGTACGCCGGCATCTGCCCAGCACCTGGCGGGGGTCACGGTCAGATCCACCCTCCACATCCAGGACAGCAATTCCTATATTCCTTTCTCTTCCTCAAGTGGCAGGACGTCATCAAATATGTATTTCTAAGACAGATTGGCCCTTAATTGGGATAGCATGCACGGCAGCCCCAGCTGAAGACAGTATGGTAGTGGGAGAAGCTGTGCCCCGAGTATTTTTGTTTCACTTGCATATGCAAGTCTTCCAGGCTTCTTTCTGCAGGTTCAAGCCCACAATAACTAACTCCCCTTCCTCTGCAGTATGGTGGGCTGCCGCTATTGTAATAAAATAGCTGTGATCTTCAGCAACTGCAATACAACATTGTCTTGAGATCAATTTCCTTTTACAATAAAGTCTTGGCTTTGCCTCAGCATTTATGAAGTGGTGGGAGGCCGTTATCCATTGAAATTATCTCTTTCATATACTACACCGTAAAAATATGGCCCTCAATGTGTAGTGTTATAAAGGTATTTGGCTGACTGACTGACTTTAACCACCCAAGAAGAGTAATAAGTTCAGTAATCCTCTGGAAATGCATCGCCTGGAGTGCGTTATTGCAGCTAGTACACCGTGCGCTCTGCAAAAGCAAATCACAAAAACAATTAGATTTATGCATTTACAATCCTTGATTGATACAGCCTTGACATAAATCACAAAGTTAGAAAAACAGGCTGCTGGATTAGCGAACCACATTATAATAGCGTGGCTCACCATGTCGTTTTGTTGGGATATTTATGGTACCAACAAAATCAACGACAGTCTCAAGCAAGTTGCGGTGGTTACAGGGCACTATGAATAGACTGTGCATCTACATTTTTAGTGTGTGCAGAAGAAATGCCACCAGGTTATAACTTGGAAAGATATCTCTGGACAGATTCTTGGACTGAAGTCTCAGGACAGTCTTGGCCCCATCTGGAGTACTGGTGTCCAGTTCTGGGTTCCCCAGTTCAAGAAGGACAGGGAACTGCTGGAGAGGGTACAGCAGAGGGCTACAGAGATGATGAGGGGCCTGGAGCATCTCCCTTATGAGGAAAGACTGAGGGACTTGGAGAAGATAAGACTGAGGGGATCTGATCAACACCTATAAATACTAAAACAGTGGGTGTCAGGAGGATGGGGCCAGTCTTTTTTCAGTGGTGCCCAGTGGCAGGACAAGAGGACACAAACCTGAACACAGGAAGTTCCATCTCAACATGAAGAGAAACCTCTTTACTTTGAGGGTGGCAGAGCCCTGGAACAGACTGCCCAGAGAGGTGGTGGAGTCTCCATCTTTGGAGACATTCCAAACCCACATGGACAAGTTCCTGTCCAGCCTGCTGTAGGTGGACGTGCTCTGGCTGGGGGTTGGACTAGGTGATCTCCAGAGGTCCCTTCCAACCCTATATCATTCTGTGATTCTACGATTCTGTGATGGTCAGCCCAGTGAGCTCTAACACGCACTTGAAGAAAACACTTCTATCAAAGAGCCATAGGTGTATTTGGGTGTCAGGAATGGATAGAGGAGGGTAGGATTTCTTTGAAAACAATATCTGCAAGGGGCTAATCTGTTTGTTAAGGGGTAACTGTGTTGCGTTCACTGGTCTTCCTCATCTGGTGCCTGAAGGGACAGAGAAAAAGATCTTCTTGAAGAGTGAAGCTTCACAGAAATGGTGTAGGATGCAGAGCCTGTGGCAGCTTGACCATGGTTCTCATCACTACATGGTCAGCTCGGCAGGAGGGACATTATTATTCATTGGGAAGCATTTCTGAAGAGCATTACGGGTGGTTCTCCTTCACACTGCAGCTTCCGTTGCCCACAGCACAGTATCTTTATTTTATCCCTGCATCTCTACAGAAGTGGGTGATCCACAGGAGTCCAGGCTGAAGGCCTTTCTGGACCCACAATTAAATATAATTACGGCAAACCGGAGGTGGTAAATTCTCCTTGAGGCCATCGTACCTAGAAAGCTAACATTAACAAAGGTACTGACTGAAAGAGTAGATAACTTTCAAAATAATAATAATAATACTTTTATTATAGTTTATGCCAACCCAAACAGCAGTATTTCAATATCAGCCACCTCAAAGCTGCAAGAAGGCAGCAGGAAGGAGGGGAGCAGACGTGTTGTAACCTGGTTTCAGTGTGCTTTATAATTACATGAGGGCATTTTAAGACCCAAGTTGATTAAAAAAAAATAATCAGAGAGCTTATCCTGACCAAGCCTCCAATTATCCAGTAGTCAGAAGGGTAATGTACCCAGGGAGCTGCTACTTTCAGTGTCAGCTGTGTGAACCAAAGTTTTAGAGGAGGAGATCAAACCATTGCTGGAAGAAATGATGAGAAGACAAAATCACAAGTGGATACTTGGGAGCTGGTAAAGTTACCTGGGTGAATAAGCAGGACATGGTGCCAATCCATCAGAGGCCACACTGTCTAGTTTATGCCACACTACCTAGTTTATATATAGCCTTAAAAACTGTCCAGATTGTTTACAGTTCCCAATAAGCACCCCCTGTATTTAGGATCAGTCACAGCTTTTGACTCCTGGTTTTGAGAGCAAATAAATGGTTGTCTGTGTTGAGGGTGAATTAGGCAGGGACTATGTGAGATAAGAGATTGGCTGTGTTTCTGCTGTTGTGGACTCCAGCCAAAGAAGGAAGGATTATCACTACTAATGCAGCATGGGACTTTGAGATGGTCTATCAGCTGGAGCAGAAGAAAACGTGATCCAAACTTGAAATGCCAAAGGGAGGGAACTAATATGGCCTGATTTTGATGTGTCTGAGCAGGGGTTCTGCTGGAGACAGCCTTTTCCAGTCTATGCTAAAATGTTCTTTCTTCACAATGTATATGCTTCAGCAGCAGGAAACGAAGATTTGAAAGTTGGCCTGCAATTTGAGGTAAACAATGCACTTTCCTCCCTTTCTTTTGCTTCTGCCAGAGTACAGAACCCCAAGGAAGGGGAAGGATTTTACCAGTCAAATCTCTTTCTATTTGTACACTTTGAGGCCAGCCCCACAGTCAGCATAAATCAACAGAGCTCCCTCAGGGTTGCATTGCTTTGCTCTGCTGATGATCCAGTCCAAGAAGAACAGGAGAAGAATAAAAACAGAAACTCCTGACTGCTTTGGCAGGCAGTTGGACTAGATGATCTCCGAAGGTCCCTTCCAAACCCATATCGTTCTGTGATTCTGTCACTGCCAGGAATAGAAGACAGTTAGAGTACAAAAAGCCAGGCCAATAGTAGATCTTGCTTATGTGTGCAAGTGCTTTCCCAGTACTTGCTCATTGTAGAAGCCCTGCAGGTCAGTCATGGGTAGCTGAAAAGCTGCAGCATGGGATCAATTAATCTCATACTGCATTTTGGGGAGTAGTTTGTCAATGGATTTCTTTACAAAACAGCCTGACAACTATTTTACTCTCATTCCACGGAATTTTCATAGAATAGAAATCCTGCAGCCGTCTCTGTTACATTTAATCCCCTGGCTTCACTCCCCTGGTTGGGAAGCTGATGACTGTAATGTGTCAGCATAATCAAAATTGAGCACTTGGTTCTTGCTGAAGAAGATATTCTTAATACGATTTGATAGCCTCAATGTTGCTGTTTCTGGACAATTTTACTATGTGAGAATGCTCTGCTTTGTAATAGGTGTGGGCAGCTGACCTGCTCATGGAGAAGACGCTGTGTTCAGTGCCTCATGAAGATGCTCTGTGCACAGCTGATGGAGATGCTGTCCCTCCATCCTCCCCACGCAGATGTTCCTGAGGCTGTTTTAAGATAGGGATGGAATGCAGCCATTTCCCACAATGTAACACAGTCAGAAATATTCCCCCCAAAACAGTTTTTATCTCCCTTTTTTATAGAGGCTTGGCCTGGCTGCTTTAGCCAGGTTCCATTTGCAGAGCTTGTTTATCTTAATCACAGAATCACAGAATCACAGACTCACCATGGTTGGAAGGGACCTCTGAGATCATGGAGTCCAACCTTAAAAAAAAACAAACAACAAAAAGCCCCCAAAAACCAAACTACAAAAAAAAAACCACTACAAAACACAACACCCCTGTGACAGCCCCCAGAGTAACTTCAGCTGTCTCAGCACTATTGCCTCAGGAACTGTGAAGGAGCTTCCAAATTTTGTGGTGACTTAGGCCACGAGTCCCTCAGAAACTCTGGGCTCTGGCAGTTCTCCAAAGAACTATAAACATAACACATCTTTGGCTGCACAGTCAGAGATTTTCAGGGCTCATGCTGCGTACAAAGGACAGGCTTTCCTGACTGGGCATGTGATGGCCCCTGAGCTGCCCCTGTGTGGGGCAGCAGCAGCTTGGCTGAGGCATTTAGCACCCCATGGCCCCAAAGTGGGTTTAAGCATCCTCCATGCTTGCCCAGAGAAGCTGTGGCTGCCCCATCCCTGGAGGGGTTCAAGGCCAGGCTGGATGGGGCTTTGAGCAACCTGGTCTGGTGGGAGGTGTCCATGCCCATGTCATAGGGTTGGAACTCGATGATTTTGAGGTCCCTTCCAACCAACCCATTCTGTGATTCTATGAAGGTGCGTAAAGCTAAGCAGGGGCCTTTGTGCAGGTTGTAATCTCTTTGATATTATTCAGACCCATTGCCCAAGAACTGTGCTAGAAAAAAACCTTGATTGCACACACTGCTACAAAGTCCTACTTTGTTTACTGCTACTACACTGAAATATTTTCTTTTGACCTTTGATGGGAGATATTTCCCATTTTGTTCATGGTCTTTGAGCCAACTTGAGAGCTGTGGTCAAATATGTCTTAGATCAGGTTGGTAAGTTTACTTGTTTCTTTCAGAATCATGGACTGGAAGGGTTGGAAGGGACCTTAAAAACCATCCAGTTCTATGGACTGCTTTGGGTTGGAAGGGACCCTAAAGACCATCCAGTTCCAACCCCCTGCCCTGGGCAGGGACACGTCCCACCAGACCAGGTTGCTCAAAGCCCCATCCAGCCTGGCCTTGAACCTAAAGAGATACTATTACTGCACGCTAACGACATGCATCTACAAATACCTCACAATGTCTATAAATTAATGAGTTCCCATTTACTTAATCACGGAAAGGAAAAAGCTCAAATAATAACGTATTGCAATCAGGTTTCGGGATTTGACTCCCAAGTGCCAATATTCGCTAAAAAAAATAAGTAAATAAATGAAACAATTGATTCTGAGGACATAAACTTTCATTGAGGGGCGCTGCAGTGGCCAGATGTAGGCACTTCAGTGCTAGAGGAAGAATAAATTTTAGATAGGCTTTTATTACACATGAGGCAACCGGCTTTACTTTCTCTGTTGAACACAAATAACGCAGAGCCTGCCTTTGTACCACAGCGCTACCACTCTCTTGGCAGCAATATTAAAGAGGTCCCCTTGTTTTGTTGGATATTAATACCAGGCTGTGCTCTGAAATGTGATTTTAAAAATAGAAAGAAAGTTAATTGTTGCTGGGAAATTTTAATTGAGGCTGATTAAAGGAAGCAACAAAATATATTGACTACTAAACCTCACTTCTTGTTTTAAGTGTGACCTGCAATGGACTCCCCCAAATCATTACGCAGTCCCTCTAAACATTCCAGGTTTTTTCATTTGAAATTCATTAAATGTTTGTGTGTCTGATTTTTGGGGGTTTTTCTGAAAAGTTTTATAGTCACAGCTGCACTAGTTATGGATCGGTTTATAGTGCTTTGCCCATCAACTGGCCCACATGTCCCGTCCAGTTCGTTTGATACCCTACCTTTCACAAGCGTTCAGCAGTTCTGGAGGTGTTCTTATAAAGCTGCCAGTAAATGTACCAGCTGGGCTCGTTTATGTCCATGAGCAGCCTCATTCCGGCAGACTTACAAAAAGCCAGTGGCAGTAAATCTGTGGTCAGTCCATATATGTACTTTAAAGTATTTTTTTACACTTCTGAAAAGAAAATAATAAAATATTGCTAAGCTTTTTAGTAAGTTATATGTGGTCTTCAGAAGAACTTGAATACTCCGTGGTGAACAAACAACCTTCTGAAAGTCCCTTTTTCTTTGCAGTAAATTCTTTATGTTGTGCAATTAAAGCTGTTAGGAAAGTCTGCTCTCTCAGAAGCACACTGATGGATCACATTTTTGTAGAAAATCATGTGAACAAATTGCTCATTATTTTCTTTTGTGACTGTTGCAGGTGCAACACGAATAAAGGATTTCTTGAAGGCTGCAAACACCTTCTTCACGTTGCCCAGGGACATTTGGTGGTAAACAAGGTTCAGATTTAAAAAGGTTCAGATGAGGAGGCTCAGACAAGCCACCATGAACATACATACAGGAGTAACCTCAACAAAAATTAGCACAGCTGAAAGGACTTCCAAAGGAAGGAAGGAAAAAAAAAGAAAAGAAATAATAAGAAGAAAGGTTTTTTTTTTCAGGATTTCCAGATTAACTCTGAGAGAGATGCTCAGCATAATGAGAGATGTCAAGAAAGGGAACTGCTTCTCCCTGGCCACATCCTGCTACTTGGAAGAGACTCTATTTTCTCTTTTCCCATCTTTTTTTCTGGATCTACTCACAGCTCGCCTGTGCTGTGTGTGAATCACCAGTGCTTCCATCAGTTAGTGCAAGGTTTTATTAATGTTTACCAAAAGAGATTCCAGCCAATCCCATCTGAGAGGCTTCCTGCTCTGAGGGAATTTACCTCAGCTCTCCTAGTAAGAGCAAGGTCCCCATGATTTCCTTTTCTTTAGGATAACAGCAGCTTTCAACTAAGCATGTGTGTTATCACTGTAACTCATTGGTGTTTTGTACCAGAGTTAGTTTTCAAATTAATTATTTGACCGCATGGCTATGGAAAAAAAGTTATAGCTTCATGGCAACAGTGGACTTTCCTGCTTTGTATTTTACCAAAGGCATACTTTGGGCATGTGTCACTCTCTCCTCTGCTACCCTACAGACTGGTCCCAACAGCTTTTCCTATGAGATAAGTGAGTGGGTTCAAGCTTCAGCAAGGAATATATCTGGGAACTTACCAGGACAGTTATCATGGCTATCCTTTTCCAGACATAATTCTGTTGCAATAAAAGGATACACAATATTGTATAATATAATACTATTGTATTGTACTAATATACATTATTGATATCTGTGCTCCCTAGGACACTTTTCTTCCCTAAGACTTCACCTTGCCTTCTTCATCCCTAGTCTAGAACCCATTTTGATGATCACCACCAACTAAAAATAAAAGGTTATTTTTAGGGTTACAATCTCCATATGGTACACTGCAAAATAGAAGAAGCATTAAGAAATGAAACTCAGAATTTCCTAAAGCAACCTAATACTCACTTTGGTTTTGGGGATGTATTTTTGACTTTATTAAAATGTATTTGCTGCAAGCAGCTGTCCCGTATTCTGGGAGCCCTTTCCAATGCTTCAAATTTCATAGCAATTAACAGTTGTAGGGAACAGTCAAAATACAAGGCTGTCGACCTGTATGATCATAAGTCTTCCCTAAACCCACAGCTTGTAAGTCATGGAAATTCATGCTCTAGGAAGCTTGGAGCCAAAGTGACCTAAGGGCATTGAGGCAACCAGCTGTGGTGCCAGCAAAGTGACCTGAGTGGCTGAGCCTACAGACCCTCAAGCGTCTGCACCAATGTTCATGCTTCATGGTTAATCCAATCAGTTGCCTTCTGCTCATCACTTGCATGTCCAGGGACAAAAATCTTTTCTCCACCTTTCCAAAAGAAGGAAAGGAACACTTTTCTCTGGCAACTGGAACCATTCTCATTCCTTAAATAGCACCAGTAGATCTGTATCAGGTCAAATTCTTGTTACCTGGTCCCTTCATTAAAAGTGTAGAAGAGGCGATGGAGGGTTGTTTTTCTGTGTCAACCTTTTGTTTCCTCCCAGCAGGAGAAACGACTTGGCAATTGGTTTCCTCAAGTGGAGAACACCTTGCCTACACGTTGCACTCAGATGGTGCCCTAACAGTTCAAAAACACTTCCAACATTACTCCTCTTGTCAAAAATCAATAGGTTCTCATTCTCTCTTACTTTCCTAAACCAAGCTAGTTGGTTTTAACATTAACCTCCTTTTATTTACCTTTCTGCCAAATCGAAGAGGTCTGACCTGAGGTGTGGAGCTAGACTTTTCATATCTTCTTACTAGTGCAACGTTGTTTGGGGACTAGTTATCTTATTGTAGAGAAATGCAATACAAAGTGCATGTGGATGATATTAAGGGGGCAGCGTCTAGACAGAGATTGGGTGCCTCTAGACTTGTGTCTACTACAGGGGCTGATAGAAAAATTAAATCTCTTAGTAAAGCTTTCCTAGAAAACCACATAAGCATTAATGGCTTTATTTATGGCACTAATATTTTAAGCATAACATAATTGTGACTTCAGCCATTTAGAATAGCAAGTGAGTCAGGGCCTGATGCATGACTCCTACAAGCAAATGCAATAGACTGTCTTGTTGGTGTTTGGTTGTTTTAGGGTGTTTCTTTTCCTCTCTTTAAAAGAATACCTCTTAATCTGCTTTTGTCATTAACAGAAAGGTCATCAACTACGGCTAGTACTGATATTTTATTCCTAGTTTAAATTTTTAAACGCTTATGTGGCGTGCGAATGAGCCGCTGAAGAGCAGCCAGGAGTGGCAGGTGAACATGGCAGGGGATGTCAGAAGTGATTGAGTTTTGGAAATGGGATGGCTGTCTTAAAATAGATCAACGACATGAGTCATAAAGAGATTTCAGGGAAACTCTAACTCTTACTGTTAGACAGTGAGGTAGAAAACTCTGTTGGGTCCCGAGGCTGAATCCAGAAAACGGCAAGGTTGTGAGAACTGGAAAAAGTCAGTAGAACAGGCTGTCAATGGCTTTGCACTTTTTACACTGCTGTGCTTTATCAGAGTATGTGAAAATACTTTGCACAGGCACAGTAAAAAACATACTGATTTTTGTGCCTCGTGTTTGAGAGGACAAATTCTGACGAGCCAAAGAAACTACATTATATTTGAATGGTTTTGTTTTGTGTGGAAGTGTGGACACTGAAAGAAATTGTGAATTTGAGGAACCTGAAAAATGCCCTTAAACACGTGTTTACATTTTGGAAATATCACAAGACCATAGCAGCCAGTTGCCTGTCTGGAAGCCAGGTCTTACAGAAGAAAACCAAAAAAAAAAAAAGATTTACAAAAGCCTAATGTGAATAAGATTACTTCCTTAAAAGCTGAATATGAACAAGGTGCAAAGGGCAACTCGGTCCGAGGTCAGCACGAGTTTAACTTAAATGTCAGTGTAGTAAGACCCATGGCCAGCATATTCAGAAGGGGCTATTGGATTGGGCTGTCTCCAGAGCATTACCTCCATACCCAAAGTCCAGCATGGCACTATGTGACATCCCAAACCACCAGCAGCATTTGAACTTCAGTCTTATTATTCTTTCAGAAAATTCACTGCAGGGTAAGGGCTATTAGAGGGTAGTTCTGCTTGTTGTTATTACTGACTTGTTAACATTTCTCTCATGCAACTTCTGCTGCAGTGGATCTAAGGTTTTCTATTATGACATAACCTGGAAAACATTTTAGCTTTTTTTTTCTTCTCTTGGCAAGAAAACACTCCCATTCTGGGATGAAAAGATAACACAAATGAAACCAGACAAGGAGCATTACATTTGCTAATCTGAAGTGAGAGATTAATGTTGTACTCTGGACTAGTTCTAAAAAAAATGTGGAGTTTTGCTCCATTTTCAGAACAACACCTGCATCTGCTGAGGTGTAGAGAGAGGGAAACGATTGACACTGATTTTCCAGTCTCTTTTATAGGATAAAGGTAGCGCTGTTATGTTTTGCAGCTTAATGACTTAAGGATTTGCATGTCACTACATCTTGTCCACTGTCACTTTGTTAAAATCAGAGTGCAAGAAAGCAAGAGAGGGGTCGTTAACTACTTCAGCTTCTTGGTAGCAAGGCATGTCTTTTGATTTCAAATTTTTATTTAAAAATGTAAAGCAAAGTTAGTAACTTCTGCTGGACTGTAAGGACAAAGGGCTCCTTCTCACTCTGGTGAGCAAGGGACCAGTGAAATACATTGAGCCACAGCTCTCTTTGTTACATTAATTATTACTGGGACTAACTGGTTACCGAGTCCAGTGGCTGGTAACCTGAGATGAATTCAAGGCCAGTCCATGGGTCCTTGCTCATATGCTACTCTTCATTTTTTGTTGCTTTCCAGAATACATGCTGGGCCTTTCTGATGCCAAGAGCTACAATGCAAACAGGTTGAAAGATGTGTCATAGAATCACAGAATGGTTTGGGTTGGAAGGGACCTCAAAATCATTGAGTTCCAACCCTATGACATGGGCTGGGACACCTCCCACCAGACCAGGTTGCTCCAAGCCCCATCCAGCCTGGCCTTGAACCCCTCCAGGGATGGGGCAGCCACAGCTTCTCTGGGCAACCTGTTCCAGTGTCTCACCACCCTCACAGGAAAGAATTTCTTCCTGATATCTAATCTAAATCTTCTTTCCTTTCAGTTTAAAACCATTACCCCTTGTCCTATCATTCCTCTCCCTGTTCAGGAGTCCCTCCCCATCTCTCCTGTAGCCTTCAGGAGTCCCTCCCCAACTCTCCTGTAGCCTCTTTAGGGACTGGAAGGGGCCTTCTCTTCTCCAGGCTGAACAACCTTAACACTCTCTGCCTGTCCTTATAGGAGAGGTGCTCCAGCCCTCAGAGCATCTTCATGACCCTCCACTGGACCCATGTTACAATTAGGTATTTTATCAAGATGAGTAATTTAAATGTGTCTTCCCATGAATTACCTACTGTCTTTCATCAAACCTTAAGGAGGCTAATACATTGAAAGAATAATTCGGATGAGACATTAACTAAGACTAAACAAAATATATCAGCTACAGTCTAATATTCAATTCAATTCAAGGTAAATTTTTTATTCACTGTGAGGGAAATGCTCTCTGTTGTCTGGGTTCCGGCATCAATGTGTAAATTGCCATACACTGAAAATCATATGTTCAGGTTGGAAGGGACCTCTGCTCATATGGCTTAACCTCTTTCTAAAAGCAGGGCTGTTGTAAAAGTTGGATTGCTCAGGGCCATGTCCAGCTCTGCTCTGAATATTTCCAAGAGCAGAGGATCCACATCCTCTCCAGGCACCTGTCTCAGTGCCTGGCCACTCTTACGGTGATATTTATTCTTCCTTTCATCTAAATTGAAAATCCCTTGCTGCGGCTTGTGCTTGTTGCCTCTTGACCTTGCAGAGGTGCTCTCCTGAGAAGAGTCTGGATCCACCTTCCATATATTGCCCTTTAGAAAGCTGCAGGCAGCATTTAGAGACCTGAGGCTTCTCCAAGCTAAACAGATTCAGGTCCTCACCCTTTCCTCACACACTGTGTGCCACAGCCCCCTAACAACACGTGTGAGTGATCAGCTGCACTTTCTGCAAACATGTGAAAAGCATCAGGAGGTTCATTACCAGCTCTTCAATGAGACTTGACACAGAAGTAGGTAAAGACCCTTGGATTCAGCGTGAACATTGCCAGACAGAAGGACATGTGATAACGCAAAAGGGGGGTAGTGCTCCAGAATACCTTATCCAAGTTCTCTTGTCTTGTGCCAACACAGCACCTGGGCCCTCTGCGTTGTCACCCCAGTCTACAGACACCTCACAATTGCAGGAACAGATTTTTGCACATGCTCATGGAAGAAACCTTTTTTTGAGAAGTATGTGGGGCAATACGGCGGTCATTGATGTCAATTTGGGAAGATGAGATAGAATACACATGGAACTGCTGGCAGTCTAAAGTTTTGCTGTGAACAAGCAGGGATCTCCTGCTCTCCTGTCAATAACCTCATTTAACCTCACTGGAACATTAAATATTAGAGAACTGCAAAATCCTGAACATCCCCGTAAGTATTTTGCCTTTAACCTGTTGGTGGGTCTGACTTTATTCACTTTTAAATAAGACCAGGTTTGCCTTATATGAGGAGCTAATACGATAACTAAGCCCGTTTTCAGCACAAGGGCACAAATATCTTTTTCATTGTTCATTCCAAGGCTTCCAGAAGAACCACATTGTGCAAGAGACATTCAACATTCAACGTCAGTGTTTCGGGGGGGGGTCACCGTTAACGATCATGGCTGTGGATAAAAGACTGGTTGGCAAGCGATACTCTGTCACCCACTGTTGTGTCATATCCAATATCTTACATTAAGGAGGCTTTAGGGGGAATAATAATAATTTTGAGGGGAAAAAAATTAATAGAAGTAGGGGTTTGGCAAAAATAAATGTTTTATCAGGAACAGCCCTTGCCAAGCATAACATTTTCTCAGGAGCCAATCTTGGCAAAATGAATGTTTTATCAGGAGCAGAAGTTTGGAAAAAGTAACATTTTATCAGAAGTGGAGACTTAGCAGAAAACGCCTTTTTATCAGGAGTGAGGACCATGGCAATTTAAGGAGAAAGGCTTGCTGAAAGTAAAGTTTTATCAGGAGTTTTGCTTGAGGAAAATACTGTTCCATGAAGGGCAGGAACTTTCCAAAAATAATGTTTTATTAGGGGGAGGAGATGGATGAAAATAACATTTTATCAAAAAGAAGGGGGGAGGGATGGATTTAGTGAAAGTAGTGTGCTAACAGCTTCTACCTTCCAATATGGGAAGCTTTGCTCCTGGAAAAACATGATTTGCACACTGAGTGCTTGCCCTAGCTAAAATGCTAGTTTTGACAAGCTGTGCTGCTGATAAAATGTTATTTTTGGCAAGCCCATCTCTCAAAGAGATGTTTTCAGAAAACTCTCTTCAGAGGGAAGATGTGCAAATTGACTATAATACCTGCAGCAGAGCCAGGTACCTCTGCGAGCCAGATTTTCATCTGTTTATTAACTCTCCATGGTTTCCCTTCCGCCGTTTGCTTTACGGTGATGATGTTGATGCACAGCACTTTGGATCCTGAAAACCTATTCTGCTTCCAAATGTAAGCCTCCTTCATCATTTAGTTTCCCTCAGCTGCTCACTGACTCAGACCTGTTGACTCTTCTCCAAGTGTATGTTACGCATCCTTTCCCACCGGGGCTCTCTCCCCACACCTGGAAGATCGCTTGTGCCTTGTTTCTAACTTCTCCAATCAGAGTTTGACACCACCAGGCTTGAGATGTCCCTGAATGCAGTGAAGGAGCCAGTGGCAAAAACCACATGGGAAGGACTTCATTGCATCTTTTTCTGGTGGTAAGAGGCTAATCACAAAAGTCTGAATCTCTTGCAAACCACACTTTCACAAAGAGGGGCAGGAGTGAGGAAGGAAATGATGGGTCGAGTCACTTAATACATCTTCATTTCTCATCACATCTCAAATTCATGCTTGAAACACATTCATGTGCTCCCCAATGGAGTTCCTGGCAAATACTGATGTCAGGAGTCTCTCATAGGTGTTGCAGAATCATAGAATCATAGAATAGTTCGGGTGGGAAGGGACCTTAAAGATAATCAAGTTCCAACCTCCTGCCATGGGCGGGGACACCTCCCATCAGACCAGGTTGCTCCAAGCCCCATCCAGCCTGGTCTTGAACCCCTCCAGGGATGGGGCAGCCACAGCTTCTCTGGGCAACCTCTTCCAGTGCCTCACCACCCGCACGGGAAAGAATTTCTTCCTGATATCTATTCTGTAGGTATCGCCGCTATGAAGGAACTAGGAGCATGAATGTAGGACGTAGGTATCACCGTTATGAAGGAACTAGGAGCATGAATGTAGGACTGGAGGCTCTTAACAATTTGTTGCATGAATATAAAAGCTGAGATGGCATGCGATTAACTGGAACAGGAGAGCATCAATCACTAAGACCAGATGGATGGGATTCTCCATGGACATTGCAGGAATTTGCAGGGCATCATCAGAATCACTCACTGTTTATTTACAATGTCACTGAGCATCGCTGGGAAACCATGAGAAAGGCTGACTCAATAGCTATTTTTAAGAAAGGTGACAGGTGTGAGCTGGTTGTCACAGGCCACCCCGTTGTCCTCCCTTCCAGGTACTGTAAGACACTTGCACCAGGAATGGAACGGCTGGTTATTTTGAGAAAGGAGACTCTGAAGCTGGTTTCAACTTGAGGTCTACTTTTAAGGCTGTAAGAGAAAATGTCCTGCAAGGAATTGGTGAAAGAAAATGGACAAGCATATGCAGTGCAATATGTTAACCACTTCAGCTGAGAACAGGCCATGGGACATGCAAAGCACATGAAAAATCCCACAGATCTGACTAAGAGGACCTTAATTTTCCCACTGTCATAAGGAAGAAAGAACGTCCTCCAGTGGTTCAATTTTTTCCCTCTGCACATTGTCCTTTTATTCAAGTCCCACTGAAGCATTTCCATGTATAAATATTATAAGTGAATGTCATTGCATTGGTGATTACTCTTCCTTGAAGCCTAAATCACTGTACTACAAGTGATTGACTTATTACTTGTACTATGAGCATCTGTATATCATTGAGCTACTGATAAATTGTTCCTGCATCCCCTAAAAAAAATATTTTGTTGGTTTACACTTTGATTCTTCACGTGGGAGAGGAGAGATTGCCTTTTAACAGCAAGAGGCTTGGGTAAGATTCGTTTTTTTCCATGAGTGAATGGATCTAGATGATGAAGGCTTTTAGGAGAAACACGAGATGTTTGAATCCATCTGTTGTGACTCCCAACTGGCAGAGAAGGTACCCACAGAGCAGGGTAAGGTGGGTAATGTCTCCTCATGGTTATAAGTAGCAGAACAAACTGGGGTGGGGGGTGAGGAGGTATGGTCAGACTAGGAATGAAAAAACTACAGAAAAACTGTAGATAAAACTACAGAAAAACAGTAGCAAAACTACAGAAAAACTACATCTGGGTCTCTGGCCACTGCATTTCGCTTCAGGGTCAAATGAATCTCATATTCCAAGGAAATTCTTACCTGAACCCATTGACTAAATTTTGAGTTTGACTCAAAACTCTAGGAAACCGCTTTCATGGAAATCTATTTGTACCCAGTTTCCACCAGAAGCGGTAAATTCTTTCCAGTTCATTGGCGATTTTGCCCAGGCGATGTTAACCCAAATTTATGGCTGTGACATTTCTGCACGTTTGTCCCCTGCCGGAAAGCTTGGCTTAGCTCTTCTTCTTCGTGCCCTACGACTCCCACCAGAGCCGAGCGTGCCCTCAAGGGCTCTCCCGTAGGGCCAGGCTGTTCCCTGACAGTCTCACATGGCTGCAAGTTGCCCCTGCAGTGAATTTCCTGGCCCATTCCAGGCTCGGAGCTGGAGTATCCCTAGAGAGCACTCCGTTCCCCCTCGGTGGCTCCGCTCACAGCTGAGCTTACTCCGTGCTTCCCTTAAACAGGCAAGAGAAAAACAGGTGCAGCAGCAGGAGGGCATCTGTCCCGGCTTCTTTCTGCTGGGTTTTTCGGTTATTATAAAGCACTTATTAATAACATAGGGCTGTTGTTGGGTTTTACACTTGATTTCCAGAAGACGGTTGGTAATACGGCGAGGGTGATCTGGCCCTGGGTGTCTATGGAGAGGGGCTGGAACTATTTGTTTCAAGTTACGGCAATGCTTTGCTTGAACAGAAATAAAGGAACATTTTTGTCTTGGCTACTGAACAAAAAAAAAAAAAAAAAAAAAAAAAAAAAAAAGAGAAAAAGGACAAAAAATCCATTCTACACATAAGCAGAACCCCAATGCCAAGTAGTTTCTGTCGGGAATTGTTCTCAGGGCTCCTTCCTCACGTAGGACCTCTCTGTGCATCCCCAGCTGCAGCCCTATCATAGCCTTCCAGGAAACACCGTGACAGAAGGACCCGCAAGCCCTTAGACCTCCCTCCCCACCAGAAATGACTCTCAGCCTGATGCGGTGTGTTTATTATAGTAAGCTATGTCATTGACCTCAGGGGGACAAGGGCTTGGCTCCTGGCTATTGAAATTACCGCTGATCTCTGTCTAAATAGCTGCTGCATTTACAGCTAGGCAGAAGACTTTAACAGCCACAAAACAATTGAAGGGAGAATTCATGGTCATATTTAAATAACCATTGTCATTTCTTTTTTTTTTGAGAACAGTAAGAGGTTAAAATTCAGCCTTTGTTCACTCTTATCGTAACGGTATCCGAGTTGTTTTCAGACTCTTCTAAGTTTCAAATAATAGTACTTCCTCCCCCTCAAACCTTGTATTTCTCAAACTCTTAATATTGCTATATCCTGCAATGCAAACATTATATTCAACTCTCTCCCCTTCTCTCATTCAGGCCTTTTTGTCTTCCCTAAGAAACCTGCAACACGAGTAACATTCGTGCCTTGAATGTCTCTACCTGTATTCCTATCTCTGAAGGAAATTACGTGATGCATTTAAATGGCTGATAGAAACCCTAAAGCTTGATTTGTAGCTTAGGAAAACTTTATCCTTCCCCTTTTCTAAATGCTACTTTCTTTCTGGGTGGGTTTTTTTGGTTTGTGGGTTTGGTTTTTTTTAAAGGACATTCAACCACCAGGAAAATCCTTCAAGAGTGGACCTACCATTTTTTGAGAAAGTTCATGCTGTTTTCAGCCTTAGGATCTTCGGGACATGACTGTTGTATAGTGTTTCTGTAATAGCCACAGCAGAAAATACAAAAGTGAGCAATACAAATTCCATTTGTCATGGAAAGCTCAGCCCGTGGGCTCGATGCTACTTTCCCTTGAGCCCACCGTGGGCAGCAGGGCTTGGTGCTCCCAACCATCAGTCCCACATCTCCATGCTGCAGTGATTACGGCAAGGATGGCATTCTTTTCCCCTCTTCCTTTGAATTCGCCTGGCTTCGGGGGTTTAAGTGAGACCATTAGTGTTATTTATTCATATATATATTTTTTGCCATGGAAAGCTCAGCCCGTGGGCTCGATGCTGCTTTCCCTTGAGCCCACCACGGGCAGCAGGGCTTGGTGCTCCTGTTCCTCAGTCCCACATCTCCATGCTGCAGTGATTACGGAAAGGATGGCATTCTACGGCAAGGATGGCATTCTTTTCCCCTCTTCCTTTGAATTCGCCTGGCTTCGGGGGTTTAAGTGAGACCATTAGTGTTATTGAACTTAGCATTTGGTGGTTTATATATGATAAAGGGGTTATTACACAGTGATCCCTGTATGTTTAGGTCAGCTGCGGCAATCAATCAATGGACACTTTGCCTTTGACAGCACATGCTTCCATAAAAAAAATTCCCTGGCAGAGCCCTGTTAGCTAGTAATGACAGAGTAACCTCTGTCAAGTAATATACTTGATAAATTTTGCATGTGCTGTTGACTGACAGAAGCTCCGGCTTCCTGTCTGACTGGCACACACGGGCTTCAAAGAGCACAGAAACCCCTTTCTTCTCCCCAAAAGGAGTGCCTGAAATCCATGTGGGCAGAGTCAGACCTGCCTCTGAGCGGGGAATAAAACAATGCCGCGCAAGGGAGAGCAGCTTTTGTGCCTTCAACAAAGGCAAAGTTGCTCTTTCCCCTTCCTTTGCCTTTCCCTGTCGCTCACAATTACCCCCAGACTTGCCGTCTTCACACATTTGGTGGAGCAAAACACCCTCCTGGGCCAGCGGTGGGGGACGAAGCGGGTAAAGTCTCCCTCCCTGTCCCTCTTGGCCGGGGATGTCTATTTCGGGGATCGGGGGGGGCTGCGGCGGTCGCCTTCCCTTTGTTTAGTCTGGGCAGAGGAGTTAATTGTCTGCAGCTGCCTCTCCTTGCCCTGGGGAGCTGAAGGTACAGCCACAGCAGGTCCACAGAGGCTTTCCTGGCATGCTGATGCTCACCGGTGTGTTGGTATGGTCCAGCGGTGGACAGCAAGCCTGGGTGGATGGGGGACATCCCCAGCAAGCCCAGCTTGATGCTGCTGGGAATGCAGGTGGCTTAGAAACATAGAATCATTGAATGGTTTGGGTTGGAAGGGACCTTAAAGATCACCCAGTTCCAACCCCCTGCCCTGGGCAGGGACCCCTCCCACCAGACCAGGTTGCTCCAAGCCCCATCCAGCCTGGCCTTGAACCCCTCCAGGGATGGGGCAGCCACAGCTTCTCTGGGCAACCTCTTCCAGTGTCTCACCACCCTCACAGAAAAGAATTTATTCCTAATAACTCATCTTAATCTCCCCTCTTTCAGTTTAAAACCGTTCCCCCTCATCCAATCACTCCACTCCCTAATGAAGAGCCCCTCCCCGTCTCTCCTTTAGCTTGGGTGTGCATGACCAAGCAAGGGCACCTTCACCATGCAGACCCCCACCAACATCCGTGATGTTCTCAGGGAAATGGCTCTTCTAGACTCTTACCTTGAAATGCCCCGACAACATGCAGAGAGACACAAAGGGGTTTCTAGCCAGCCACCTTCCTGGTGTCTTCTCACCATGATATCAGGCTTCAACCTTTCCTCTCTCAACTGTTCCTTCAACACCGGTTTGCATTTCACCACAGACACTGATGGCTCTCTTTAGCACATTCCAAAAAATTCAATTCCCACGTGGCCAAGCAGAGCTCACACGAAGGAGGTTCCAACCCGCTCACTCCCTCGTCGACCACGTGTGTCTGTTTGTTTTGGAGAGAAGGGGATTTCATTATTTGCTTCCACTGGGGCACAATCTGATTATGTGGGATTAAGCCTGAAAACCACCCTAATCCTAAATGCAGCAGCATTTAAAGTCCGTCAAGGGAGTGTGTGATCTCAGCTCCCGCTCTTGGCCATGTGGGACAGACCCCAGAAGGAAGGGGTTCCCAGCAGCACCCCACTGTCAATTACTGTACGGGCTAATTGGAGTGTAATTTAAAAAAGATTCCGAAGCCCACTTGTCAACAGGTGTTCTTTAGGGTCTACTAATCAAAACAATCTTGTTTAGGGAAAATGTTATTTAAAACCAACATGTAGGCTGCCATAATAAAGCGACACAGTTCCTCAGCCATTGCAGCATTCCTTGGTGAAAGCTGAAAATATAAAAAAAAAAGAAAGAAAAAAATAAAGGAAATATAAACCTAGACATCTGTATTCGCTCGGTGAAAGCTGAAAATATAAAAAAAAAAAGAAAGAAAAAAAAAAAGGAAATATAAACCTAGACATCTGTATTCATGTGTTCAAACCATTGCATTTTTTGCCTCTAAAACGCTCCTTTAGTTATCTGCTAATAGTAGGAGGAGTTCCTCTGGGACTACCAATGCCAAACGTGTACTGAAATGGGGTCTAAAAAACTAATTAAATTTGAATTTTCTATGTCTGTATTTTGATTTGTTATGAGCATACTTTAGTCTTTCAATGCCTAAATTTGCCAGAATGCAAAATGATGACACAGGCAGTTAAATAATACTCATCATCCATCTGTCATTCATTTGGTAAAGGACCACTGCAGAACTTATGATATAATAAATCTTCAGCGTCTTTTCCTCCTTTCTTTCTCTCCAACTTAAACTTGGAAATCATATCAGAGAAGTTGCATGTGGAGAATTTAATTATGAACTGAAAAGAATATCTCCACAATGAATAACCATAATGAAAAGTGCTAAACTTTGGAAATATAAACAATACAGCAATTCAAACCAGCCTTAAACTTCTGAGGCACAGAAGACTTAAAGATTAATATTTCTTCTGGTGGAATGAAGAAGTCTTGATGAGATCATTTTCTATGGTGAAGTATGTGGTTGCACAGAAATAGTGCTTCATTTATTCACAATGGGAAACATCATTTTCATTCAGGAAATTTAAAAATGATCATTTCAAAAATATGTGTTTGAGGAATACATTCATACTCAGGTCAGAAGTAATTTCTGCTGGAGACAGATCTTCTTAAAAAGACCCTTTTCCATCATTTTCCCTGCTACATAAAATGTTGAGTATGTACATATGATGATTAATTAGGCACATTCCATCTAACTATTTATTTGTGGAGCTTGAAAGAATGAGGGAGAATTGTTGTAGGTGAACTTAAACTTCCCCATAAAATATAGACTTGGGGATAAAATTCTGGCTTTCCTAAAAACAGTATCAGCAGCAGCAATATTTCACCCCCTGTAATCAAAAATTTAGTGATAAAATGTAGACTTGGGGATAACATTCTGGATTTCCTAAAAAAAGTGTCAGCAGCAGGGATATTTCACCCCCTGTAATTAAAAGTTTAGCGTTGAGTAAGTGCCTATTCTTTCTCCTGCTGCATTTAACAACTTACAGAAGAAATTCATTTCACTGCCAAGGTATTCTCTGCTCTAAACAGTCTTAAGCAACTTTTTGAGAGAGTTATAAACTGTTCCTCCCCATCTTCTACCTACAAATGTGGTCGGAATACAGTTTTAAGCAGGATGAAGGATTAAACAAACAAAAAATAATGAAAAGTCAAAATATGCACACTGTGCAAAAGCATGGTTGAATACATTTTGCCTTATATAAACTTCATCCAGTCTATGTGGGTTTTAACATATTTCCATGACTTTAAATAAGAAAACATCTTAAAGCACAGCCCATGGGAAACCCAAGCTTGATTAGTTTTACCTTTTACTACAGCCTGCAGAGTGTAAAACACAGCACATCAGAATTGAATTTGTCATCTCCAGACCTCACAGGAATTTTAGGAACTAAATAGTTAGGAAGCATCCTGGTACTTCTCTTTGCTTTAATCATAGTAGAAGTTTCAATTTAAACATTCAGGAAATCTCCCTTATTTAAAGCAATCAACTCATTGCTGACAGGGTCTGGCTTTACTGTGTTTAATTTTTTGGCATCATGCAAAACTTGATTGGTTACAGCCAGTGCGTGAACAGGTCCTGTCCCTCCCCCTCCTCCCCAGAAAATGTAAAAAAAATCCCCAGATCATTTCTGAATCATTCTCAGTCCTACATGTCTTCATATGTGTGCAAACCAATGGGATATGAGTGCAAAACCCCAAATGGAAAATGTACGTAATAACTCATATAGCCAAAGAAGACCTTATTGCCAAATACCTCTCCTATGTCTTTCAGCTGCAAAAGCTTAGAATCCAATTTTTGGTCGAGTTATTTAACTAGTTTTGACCCTTATTTTGAGCGATCCTATTCTCATCTGGCTGGTTGTAGATTCACAAGACATTTCTAAGATTGCAGTTGCTCTGCATGAAAGAAGGAAGCACTCACCTTCCCTGCATCTTTGAGCTGTGGTGTTGGTGTTCACATGAATTAGGTTGCCTCATCTGATGAAGACTCTTCAGTCAGATCTCACATGAAAACCATGCTATTTTAGGAATCCAGACAGATGATGCTTTGGACCAGTCGCCTCCAACTCTGTATTGTGCTTGTAAGATCCAAATCCGTGAGTCCATCACGTGCTCTCATGAGCACAGGCTGGAAGAGCTCACACTCAGGGTTGGGGAAGGCAGACAGGTTTGAAGAACTTTATATATGGATGATGCTGTACCGATAAAAAAAGTGCACATTTTCAGGTTCATATGCAGTTTCTAGCACTTGCAGAGTCTACACAAACTCTGTCTTTTGAGACCAAATTTACTCCAGCAAGATGTTACAGTTCCCACAAGTACTTCTGCAATATAGATTTAAAAAAAAAAAAATAAAAATTTTCTTATACTTTCCCTCAACTTCATCTGGAGATCTAGGTCCAAATGCAAAACCTAGGACCAGGAGCATGGAAGGTATTTGTCTAACTCTTTGAAAGACTTGAACTTAACTCTGAAAGCTGTGGAAACCTTCTTCTACAAGAAATTTCTCATCTTTCAGTGGTACTGGGGTTGTTACAAGAGCCACACCTTATAAATGAATCAACGTAACTACAGGTATCAAAGTCAACTTGATAAAATATCCATAGAATGGATAAATATTGGCAATTTATAAAAATGATAAGACTGTAGACCCTAAATCAGAAAAAGGTTTTCAGCCTATTGACGACTTGAGCTTATTCCTTTGGTAGCACTTTCCCAGTTTAAAGTTGGACTGTCCTTGACACTGCCTGCAACGGGGAACCTGTGCTTGTCAGATCACAACCAAGTAGGTAACATGAACTAATCAGAGCAGTCATTAGGCTTGTACCGAGGGGCTGACGTTTCCTCATGTGAAACTGGGCTGCATTTCTTACCTTGCAATAGTTCCTTAAGTCTCACTTTACAACTGCAGGGAATTATTTCTTGAGGCCAAAGTCCAGGCTAACATTTCAGGTCAGCCTGCTTCCACTTGCAGAATTTAACTGCTTCATATTTTCCTCTGTTGTTTTTTTCCTGTGGTCAGCACAAGGAAGGAGCCCATCCACGTTAGACAGCCATCATGGGGCTATCGATGGAGAAAGCCTGTGCAATGGCAGGCTCATGTTTGTCTCTGGAGATAAACTGTGTACTAAACATCTTGGAAGAATACGTATATGTAAATTTTGGCCAGAGATAGATTCCTGTCTATCAAAATGGAAATAGTATTATGTATCCTAAGTCTTCTTACAGTTTTGGAGTGGAGATGAACCTCCTGCTTTATGACTTTGCTGACCAGTGCTGCATAAAAAGTCCAAAATCAAGCACAGTATTAATTTAGGTTCCTGTTTCAAAGAGGCTTAGCCTCAGTTTCCACACTCAGCAATTTGGTAGCTTGCTATTCTATATTCTGGATCAGCGGTGTTTGGCTCTCTATCTCTATCTATAGGTAGTCATGTCAAATTGAAAGGCGTGAATCTGATAGAATAAAGCAAATCTAAGCAGAGGTAATAGACAGAATATGCATAGTACTAGGAAGTAAGCCTCTACGGAATGCAGATTTACAGTGTGAGGTATTTCTATGAAGAAATATATCCATATTAAATAACTTGAGTTTTAGAAAAAGAAAGCTGGAGTCTTAATAAAAGCTGAAAAAAAAGCCTCACATTGTAAAGATGGAAATCTCTCAACACAAAGGCTTATGGGGTCAAATTCCAATGCTCCCAATAATTATTATACAAACCTGGATTAAATTCTCTGGAATCAATGGATTTGCTTTATTAGTACAACTGGGGGGAAATATTGGCCTACTGTATAACTGATGTTTAATGCATATCTATCCAGGCAATTTCAAGATAAAAGAAAGGTCTGAGAGATTAGATGTAATTTCTTATGATGATCAACATGTAAGAAGATCCATACGTCCAAACTTCCAGCTCAGATATTGCATTTGGATTCCAGAAAAATATCAAGAAATTTATTGTGAATACTCAATCTTTAGGAGAATATTGCCCTTAAAAATGTATAAAGAATAGTAAATCTTGTTTTAAAATTATTTTGTCGTATTCCTTGCTGAACAGAAAAAGATGTTTCACACATTAAATAGGCAACATCATGACAGCACACAGAATGATTGCAATCTACAATAATCCAGAAGGGATTGACAAAGAGAAAGCTGAACAAGGGGGTAACACAAGAAAGAGGTATATTAAAAAGATCACAACATAACTGAATGATGTTATGATGTCATTGGAAGGTCTACTGTAATACATGTAGATATTTTTCTGCTTTTTTATGACTAAACCGATTTTTTGTGTGTGTTATGTAGTAAATATAGTTACAATAAAAATACAGAAGTACATTTTAAACACAAAATAGATTAAAACAATTTAAGTAATCTTTTTTGTAGTTTTCATTTAAGCCTTAAGAATTAAGGCAGTTTTTCTGTCTGTACATGACTGATCATGCATTTGCTTGCTGAGAGCAGAGAGAAATTTGAAATTCTTCTTGAGTAATGGACTTGACTACCTGTGGAATTTATTTCTCCAAGTATTGAATCCCTGCTAGAATTAAATTCGAAAACAAAAACATACTTTCTTTTTTTTTAGATGTGTATTTCTATATTTTCAGCCCATTGTGGGACAGTTATAGCCAATTGTCATAGTCCTTGGTCAAGTGAGGTGACCTTGTGGAATTTCCCCCTGACTTCAGGTTGTAGCACTCAACACCTCCAAAATGCCAGCTCTGGGGATCTTGCCTGAATTAAGCCATCTTCAACAGCCAGGAGCATAAACTCCCTGTATAAAACTGGAGATTTTAAAATGGATTAAGTTAATGAGAAGAATCATCATCAGTGACTGAATTTCTCAATTCCCTTCAATGCCAGCAGCAGTAGAAGAGGTTTTGAAATCCCAGGACACCAGGGAGTGAAGAATTTCTGTAAGGAACTGTAAAGCTGCTTACTGAAAACCCCATCAGAAACAAAGAGAATGGCAAGTGAGGTTTGTGGGAGCAAGGCTGAGGTGGGCACCCCTTTGGTGTAGAGGATAAACCCAGAAAGGCTTTGGCATTCTCCAAAGATTAAACTTCCTTAAATACGTCTTTCCTGCCACTGCTTTGGCCATGAGACCTGATCTGTAGGGTTTAGCCTCCATGGTGAACTCAGAAAACAAAGAATCAAAAAAGATGGGGGCACCTGAAAAATGTGGTTCATATTCCTCTGAGCACCAACCTTTGCCCAAGGGGTCCATATTCTAATAATTCACTTTGTAGTAAGACAATCTTTATTAAGGTCAAAATAACACTGGAAAAAGTATATATAAATCATTCTTAAACTGAAGAATAATGTCAAGTGGGGGAATAAATATAAACTGACACATAAATTACAACCACAATATATGTATAAAATCAGCAATACAATGTGATTTATGAGAGTATAGCCTATGATCCCATGATTCAAGACGCCAGTAGGTCCAACAAGCACATATAATTATAATAAAGCCAGGTTTTCCAGAGTGACCTATTTGGAAAACATATTGTTGTTATTAGGTTGCTAGTGCATTCACTGGGTGTAAATCAATGTCTTCGGTGTGGTGTTGACAGTGGCAGTTCTGGACATGACAAAGCTTTATGATACCAGAACATCAGCTGTCCCACCTGCAAGACTCATTCATTATTAATATGTTTGGGTTTTTGGACCAAGACAACTCCCAAGGATGGTGCCTTTTCTATCTTATAGGCTTGTTATATTGCCTTTCCCTTTACCCCTTACTCAGTATTGATTACTCGCTGCTTTGCATATCATTAATTTTAACGATATGGTTTAGTGATGCTTTTTTGCTGGTGTTGGGTTGATGGTTGGACTCGATCATCAGAAAGGTCCAACCCAACCCAGGCAATTCTACGATCCTATGATTAACTTGGCTTCTTCTATATGAGACAAAATCACAGTCAGGTTCAAAAGGCATTTAGCCCTTTTTTGATTACTGGCTGGAGAGGTTGCAGAGTCATTAGCTGACTTTGAGGCAATGAAACACATAGCCCTGCTATTTTATTACGGTGAGACCTTATGTTATGTTTCTGATCATTTTTGGGAGAGACCTGTGCCAACAGTCATCTACAGCAATGATGCAATTTGTTGCTAGAAGGCTTCCTTTCACCAGGACACCAATACTCAGTAAGGGTGACCCTGCTCTGGCATGATCTCCAGAGGTCCCTTCCAACCCCTATCATTTTGTGATTCTGTGACTGAAGTTCAGCCCATTCTGACAACCCAGCACACTGGGATGAGCATCCTTGGCTCACTTATGAAGTTCAGGCAGGGGTTTGTTCAAAGGTGGAGGCTATGTAGATATCTCATTGAGGCTTCTTTTTAAAGGTGGGGTTTGCAGGGGGGATGATCAACCCAATTACACATCAGTTGGAGGCATGAGGCTTCTATGTGAATTATCTATCAATATCTAATTATCTATCAATCTCATCTATGCTAAAGGAGTTTTAAATTGCTCTGAATTCTTGCCCAGTACCAGCAGTCAAAACAATTCTCTGTACAACCCAGGGGATCAGTCATGTCACCAGCGTCACACCAAAGGCAAAGGAGACAAGAGAGTCTGCTGCAATCATCCAGGCAGGATGTCTTAAGTATCCCCACTCTAACCTGAGAAGGTGGCACTAGATTGTCTCCCACCTTGGGTATCCAGACCTCTGGAATTATCAGAGATAAGTTGTCATGGTTGGAGGAAAGACATGATGCCCTGAAGCTGGGCTTTCCCTCCCCTACCAATATGTACCGAAATGCATCCACATGGTCCTGGTGTCTCTGCTCCCTCGAACAGGAGGGAGCTCTGGGGATGGTGATTTGCTGTAATGATTCTCAGAAAGAAAAAAGATTAGAAAGCTCAACTGGTATTACTTCTTGCTTTATTCTCCCGAGTCTCTGGGGCTGTGTTATTGTCTTCATGTTTTGTGATGAATGGACCCAGTAAATAACCTACGCCATGCCCTAATAAGTACTTCCAAAGGAGGCCAATTTAATTAAATTACAAGGCAAAGACATAAAGGGCACACCATCCTGCTCTAATTCAGAACAGTTATGAATTTCGTTAGTAAATTCTAGAATGGTTTACAATTCTCTGCTTTCATTTTGACGTTCTGGACAATGTCTAAAGTCAAAAATTAAAGCCGTTTTCTCATCCAAACACACCCTCATCTCAACTTCAAATTACACATCAAAAGATCCCATAACTTCCTCTTCAAAAAACTAAGGTTTTAGGTGCAGAATACATCCTTCCCCCTCGCTGTGTCCCCATAATCCTCTCTCTCCCTGACGACTAAGGTTGTAGGTGCAGAAAACATCCTTCCCCCTCCTTGTGTCCCCATAATCCTCTCTCTCCCTGACGGCTCTATGGCTGGTTCCACTGTCCTCCCAGTACTGGGATCAGCTAAGCAGGGCAGGGCAAAACACAGCAGCCTGACTTTGGGGAGTTCAATGAGTGACCTGGAGACTTCATCTGCACTGGTGTTTTTTTGTCTTTTTAAATTTGTTAGAGGCTGGAATGGAAAGGAAGAGAAAAGAGAATAAAAGAAGAGAAGCCTGGGCTTTCAGTGATGTCCTCCCCAAACACTTTACTCAAGATCACAATGTAAATACTTGCAAACTGTTGTAAAGGCCAGTCTAGTCTTCAAATTTATGATGAAAATACATTGTTTTAACTCAACAGAACACAATGCTTGGCCCATTGTCCAGTGTAGTCAGTCTTCTTTCATTTAATGCAATTTGCCTTCGACTTCAGGCAAGACCCTTGTTCCTGGTGCAATAACCTATTTCCTTTGGTAGCGGTTCTCTTTCTTATAGCTATTATTTTGGGGAAAAGGAGTTGCACTTCTGTTTTTCTTGCAAAGTTTTACTAGTGAAATGCATGAAAACAGGGTGAATGAAGCTGTAGATAGAGCAAACTAATAACAAAAACCCTTACATGGCCTCAAAGAAACTTCATTTGCTCCCCCACTCCCTCTTTTTTTCTTGTTTCATCAAATACAATAAGTTATTTCTTTCTGCCTTGTTCCTTGTTTAGTTGAGAGTGCTTTAATTTTTTTTTACAGGACAGCTGTTTGTCATGCTCTGAAGGTTAAAGTTGGACTTAAGCAGCTTACCCTGTAGAATGAAATGTAAAGTGAGGATTTTTTCAGCACATAGACAAGTATTTTATATACTGTGATTTTCATAGAATGTTATTTTTTTTAAACAGTTCATAAAGTGACTGTGTTGTGACCGGAAATTATTTCTAGAAGTCAACTACTACCTACTTTCTCCCTCTTGCTCTCATTTATACTTTATAAGTTTAGTGAAATACATACTGCTGAAAAAACATCTTTTTGGCTTCACTAATAGGAACATGAGAAGAAATTAACTGAAGGTTAGTGAAGTTTCACTTTGTTACCCATGGCCTTTTCAATTTTTCTAGTCTTTAGGTGGTTGTTTTTTTTATTTTATTGTGGATATGGTCATTTTCTTTCCCTTATCTTTTCAGACTTTTTTCCAGCAACACAAGCTGAAGGCAAAGGCACAGATCTTCGAATTCCCGGTGAAAAAAAAAGTCATCTTGTTTCCATCTTTCTTTTCCTTCCTAATGATGATGATCTCACTCCTTTACTGCAGTTCAAAACCGCATTTGTGGCTACCAATCAGTCGCAGGCTCTCAGCCAAGCGTCACTCATTTCTTCAGCCTTCTGCGCTGCTAATGATCCCTAAAATCCCTTTGGGGTTACAATATTTACACCTTCACAACTAGATAGCTGAGGAAAAATAAAGTGGGCAGAGCCTGCTGAATTATTTTGGCATTTAAACTGCTTTTCCTGCACTGAGAGTGCAGCTGTATCAGTTCCCCTTAGAAGAAAGTAAGTCGGTAATGAACTCATCACCGTTCTTTTGTGTCTTCCAACTTCTCTTCCACTCCAACAGTCAGGGCAACTCAAGGTAAAGGCTGTTTCACAGACTCCAGAAGAGTTGGACTGGGATGTCCAACATCTTCCATCATCCCAGCCATTCAACTGGATGGATAAAACCATGTTCATACAGCAGACAGAAAAAAAAGAAAATCTCATTTGCATACAATCCACCTTTCTCATTTAGTCAAAACCTAGTCTAGAGCAGACGTAGCCTCCAATGATATTTTATAACACACAAAGATATTTTATAACACACACATCTGAAAATATCTTTATCAACACAATCTTAAATTTCTCGTTTTTATTTAGAGAAAGTAAGGCAACACATTTGCACGTGACTTCACACAATCCTCTGTGCAAACATTTTACAAACCTAATTAACATTAACAGGGGAAATTGTGAGAAACTGCCAACAGAAAACAGAGCACACACACAAAAATTAAAAATTAAAAAAAAATACAAAGAGGAGGACTATCTAAAGGAATTTTTGGTCATTCAGGAGTTATTTAACAGCAGCAAAAACAATTCTGTTCAGTAATTTTTAGAAAAAAATTAAAAAAATACGAAAAGTAGGACTATCTAAAGGAATTTTTGGTCACTCTGGAGTCATTTAACAGGAGCAAAAACAATTCTGTTCAGTAATTTTTAGACTTGGAGACTTACCATGTTTTGGGAGATGGGAAGCAAAAGAAATGACAAAATCATGTGCTTTAAATGATGTAAAAATAAACGAGACAGTGTTGAAATGAGAAAGACTCACTTTCTACCTGCCACATCCATTGTGACTCCCTAGATATTCTCTTCCGAGAAGGAATCAAAATCCACATGGTGGTTCACCACCATAAAAACCCTACAATTTGACACAGATAGATACTTTGCTGTTTCCATTATATCATTAAATCAATTTAGAGCTGCTGCAACCCGTGCTGCCCAAGGAAGGGTGTATTTCCCTGCAAGTCTTGTATCCTAGCTTTATTAAACTGCGAATACAAGAATCATGCATGACCTGCAGAGGGTATAAGGTCAGCTGGGTTACATCACTATTGGTATGTGAACCAGCTGTCAAAAAGGCAATAACAATACGCTCTGGGAGATTATGGAGCCGGAGGACTCTAACATATGCAAAGCACAGAGGGTGATTTTTCAAAGAGGTGTGTGCTGTCATCAGCATCGGGGAGCTGAGCAAATAAATTCCTTCGGTGGGTTTTCTAAATGTACCTTGTAGCACCGAGACGCAACCAACCTTCTAAATTCAGCCTTTTTATTTAAAAAATGCAAAAATGTAATTTTTCTAGGAAGTTATTGACACTTTGGAAGTAACTGAGCCCTGGTATACAAACTCTCTGTGCTTTTCCTGTCACAGTAAGCACTATCTCCAGGCTATTCCGAAGTCTGTACCACTTCTGCAACTCTAATACTGCAAATCTAACAGCCAACATCTTGCTGCTGGCTCACCCAAAAACCTGTGACAACTTGTGATACTCTTGCAAGCTGACTGTTTCGATCAATTGTACAAAGACCACCTAAATAAACTAAGGAAATTCCTCCATACTCCTAAATAATTCAGCACAGTAATAATAATTATATCAGAGTGGAGAGTTCAGTGAAACCTAGAAGCAAAAAAATAGATAGTAGATATATTAATTAGGCCAGAACTGGAAAGGCTTTTCTGATCTTGTGTTTAACATCATCACCGCCCATCATACAACGTCAGTCACTACCTTTTTCCCAGGGAAGCTCTCACTTTTGTGTTTCTCTTTGTAAATACATGTACAGTAAAGACACTGTACAGTTTACCTTAAAGTGTTATCCAACCTCTATTGAAATCCTTCTCCTTCAGGGCAGTGTATTTCCTCTACACACACGTATCTCACAAAGCAGCTGTTCCCAAATATATTGAAGTCTCTTATTTTCAGGTTTTTCCCACTGCTTTCCCATGCCTTCCTTTTTTTTTTCCTACTGACAACCATGTCACATAAAAATGTTGTCAGATTAGCTTCTAATGGCTTTGAAAAGTATCATAAGAGTGGAAAAAAAGCATTTCAGGAGACTGAGTTGCTGCTTATGTTCATCTGATGCTTTTTGGCAAACAATTTATGAAAAAATGAACCACAGACCTTTGAATTTCTATTGTATGAATGGCAGAAATACAAACCACTGAAAGAGGTACATACACTTTTTAAAAAATATTTCTGCTACAAAATGGAAGTAGAAGACCATGTGTCCATGGAGAACTAAAACTTTTAATATGTAAAATGAGCGTATTGATCATGCATTCAGTTTGGGAACAGTATAAAGCAATAAACCAACATTATTACCGCATGAATGATTTTTTAGCTACAAAAGATACAGTAGGAGAATAAATGCCAAGAAGTTCTTTACCTTCATTAACTTGCTAGAAATTTCAGGTCCTCCATTTGAGCAGCAATGCATGAATGACAATAAAATGAAGGGCATTAGTCATAGCGAATAATTTGTAAATACCATGTAGAATCAATTGCTGGAAACTCTTTGGTAAATATTATAAACAAGAAACGTATTTGTAAAAATTGGGCTGACTTACTGCCAGAAAGATGGGTTACATTTGTAGGTATTTGTTGCAAACAATCGTTCAACCAGCTGTACCATGTACATATTCATTATTAATATATACAGCTAATGTTTACATGAGAAATGTAAATGAGATGAACTCTGGGGAAAAATGAAGTTTTATAACCTATTTATCATGCAGTTTTCTTTGTCAAATTACTAAATGTGATTCACTCATTTTAAGCTTCAGCTCTCCCAGTAGAGACGTGTGGATTCATGCAGTCTGTTTCCCTACAGCAGTGATTTTCAGATGAGGATTTGGGAGACTGTAAAAGGTGTCTAAGGAAAGCAAATCTAATGGCAGAAGATTTCATTTCACTGTGGAGAAGTTCGGTATTAGAAGATTTAGAGAAAATATCCGAGTACCAGAAAAATGGTAGGTTCACTTTCTATGCATCAGAAAGACCGAAAATTTATTCAGTTCATAGTGCTATGTATCATGAAAATACAATTTTAGAAACTCAAGATGGATAGTTTCACCACAGAACTCTGGAGATTTTTCTTCCAAGTAACATACCTTAAAGGTATTTTCTTTACAAACTGATTTATACTTTTCTTATTTTCATCTTGTTCTTCCCGATTGTGAGGGAGCAATCACTTTTCCAGCATTTGCAAAGTGTTATCATGTCACCTCATTAATGATCACCAAGACATGCTACACACCAGTAGCTCTTTCAGGAGAGTCCAAAGTTTCTCATTGTAGGAATACTCTCAGTTCTTTCACCAAGAAAAACACTTCAGGTGTTAACTCTGGACTTGGCTTCCAAATACGCTTGACTTATCCCAACGTTCAGTGGTGCAAATACCTGTCGTAAAGATCATCATCATTATTCATAATGATAAAAAATTGAAGTCCTTAAACAGAGATTTTTGAGATTGGTCTCCATCCTGCATGAGCCTGAGAGTATTTTTCAGCAGACAATAAATTCAGTGAAATATGTCCGATTTTTGTTCAGTGAGGAGAAAATTAGTATCAAATTATGAAACTGCTTTTGGCCAAAATATTGGAAAAAATAAAATAAGTTAAAGTACTGAAAAGTTTTCTTCTGCAAAGAATTCTTATTTTCAGATATTTAAAAGGAACTGTAAGGAAGAAGAAAAAAAATTAAATTATCCTGGAAATGATACAACAGTGGGCTGAAGAAAACTTCTAAGGTTTCTGATTTGAATCATGTGAGACAAACAGCTGAAATACATTCCCTGGGTTCCCAATGGAGGCACAATCTGGCCTATACTCCTATATCTCTTACACCTGAGTGCCTCAGCAGCAGGAATGTGTTGGTCCTCAAATGTCCTGTGGGAATCTCTCCAACTCCCTGAAAGGAGGGTGTAGCCAGGGGGGGTCGGTCTCTTCTCCCAAGGAACAGGCCATGGGACAAGAGGAAATGGCCTCAAGTTGCACCAGGGGAGGTTCAGATTGGATATCAGGAAAAATTTTGACATGGAAAGAGTTATTAAGGATTGGAATGGGCTGCCCAGGGAAGTGATTGAGGCACCATCCCTGGAGGTATTGAAAAGATGGGTTGACATAGTGCTGAGGGACATGGGTTAGTGACAGGTTTTATCAGAGTTAGGTTGATGGTTGGACTAGATGTTCTTAAAGGTTCCTTCCAACCCAGACAATTCTATGATTTTATCAATGAGGAGTTTTACTGCCCCATTTTACAGATGGGATGGTGATGCAGAAGGGGACAGTGCCTGCTGGTTCACAAACTCTGCCACTAATGGACAAGCACCGGTCCTTCCTTCCCCTCATCCTACCCCAGCATCGCCCTTCTCTCTGTATGCCAGCAGAAGTACTTGTGTGACTACCAACCCAATCCTAAAAAAGAAACATTCCTGTATTAAAAATGAAATATTTTCTGTTTTTGTGGAGAGGGAGGCAACTGGGCCAGTTCCAGCACATATGTGACCTGCCTTGGGTCCCCTTGTGGCACCTCTGATGACTGCACTGCTGCTTTTGGTGGCAGCTCTGGACCTCCTTAACATGGATAAACCTGTGCTAAAGCCTGTGTGAGACCAACTTGTGTGCTTTGTGCCAAGTTGTCTCTGGAAAAGCAAGGTAACTGCAGCTGCATCTCCCCAGCTTGAGGCAGTAACTAATGGCTGGATCAGCCTTGCCCTCAGTACTGAGCTCCTGAACTTAAAGTATAAGTTTCTCGAGCTACAGAGCACCCAGCAGTAGCCAGCAAAAATTTATTAAGTGCGTAGGTAATATGAGTAATCTTATTAACATCCTTCCAGGACTAACTCTAATGTTACTAAATTTACTGTATGCCAATAGTATTTAAACAAGGATCCCTAGCTGATCTGTCTTTTATTTTGTTCGTAAAAGTTGAAAAACAAAGGACAAAGGGAAAAATGGAGCCTGTTATAGGAATTGTAACTGGAACTTTTTAAAAATAATTGAATGTGTAGCTGCAGGTACGGCTCACAACGTAAAGTAGCAGCAGTTATAACATTTCTTCTCTCTAGGGCAGGAAGAGGGATGGGCTGGAAAGAAAGCAGTATATACCTGCCAGCATTTTGTTGGCACATGCATACGTAGAAGCATCCCTTCTCTTCTGTCTTATGTGGAAATTGTGGGCACCTGGGGACAGTGAGCTGACCACAGAACAGCCCCCTGTAACAGTACGTCTTCAGAGTCGAGTTATTTTTTGACTTTTTTGATTTTTGGAGTTATTTCAGCTCTGCGTTGTCCTCTATTCGTCATGCCCACACACAAACTCTGGTGCTGTCAGTCTCTGCGGGATGAAGAAGTTGAAAAAAAAAAAGAGGTTAGAGGCAGCTTTTCACCTTCATTCAACTTCCTCGTTTTCCCAGTTTACTGGTGAAGACCAGGCTTACAGGCACAGAGGCTTTTTGGAAACAGCTAGAGCCCATGAAGGCATCACATTCATAGAATCATAGAATCATAGAATGGTTTGGGTTGGAAGGGACCTTAAAGATCATCTAGTTCCAACCCCTCTGCCATGGGCAGGGACACCTCCCACTAGACCAGGTTGCTCAAATAGCCATCCAGCCATCACATTCATTCCTTCGCTGTTGGTTAGTGACCTTAAGCAAGAGGACCCCTCTCCAAGGCCATGCCATGGACATCACTACCCACCGTGTGCTGCTACACATCCAGATTACTTCATTTGAAGTGATTACTCTTAGATGATGTAAATCAGCACCCCAAGGTGCTCGGGGTCATCCCATCACACCCTCCTTGTGCCCAAAAATACACTGTTCCTCCAAAGAATTAGGTCTTGAACAATTCCGCTTACCACAGAGAGAAATGACTGGGGGAGAAGCCCTGCGAAGGCCAACAGAAATATCTAGGGGAGCCCCAAGCTAATGAAGATTCATTAGCCCGGCGTGGCTTGGCAGGCTGACTCCTCACACCTCGTCTCAGCTCAAGCTGGTACTTGGAGCCGAGGACCAATATTCTGCCCGACCCCGCAGCGAAGACATGTTTAACGGGGCTATTACATTTTCCACATAAGGGAAATCCACCACTATTTATATCCAGCTTAGTACCTCGGATTCAGGCAGAGTACTTCTGAAACTACATCCACCCAATATTAATAGCATCTGTCTCGCAGATTAACTATCACATTGTGTTTTTATTTAAACATCATCACTGAGCAATCACTCACTAAATTATTTAAAGGAAACAACAAAAAAATTGTTCTAAGGTCACAAGAAGGATGTCAGCGGGCCAGTATTACTAAGCATTTTAAAACCTGGAAGATTTCATTTTAAGGAACTGTAATAATGCCTTTCTTTGGCATATGTAATTCTATATTTTATATTTATGAAGATGGACATTTCTGAAGTGTTTAATGAGCAGCAATATAGTTGCTCGGTTAAAATGCAGAGCCTTATACTATTTTTAATATTATCCAGTAAGTAACTCAGTGCCATATGCTTCTGTAGTCTGGCTGCCAAAGAATGCAGCAAGTTGCTTTGGAGGCTGCCTCCGAACTCCCCACCCCAGCCAAAACCACGTCTGTGGTACGGAGCTATTGATGTCCTACCAGCGTGGAACATGAAAACGGCCCCACAGAGCAGTTGTGCAGAGGTTCTGCTAACTCCATCGAAGGGGATGTGGCTTGGAGCAATGCATGGAATCAGGGCAAAGCTAAAACACTAGACATGCTACGCTGGAAAAAAACAGGACCATCTTGCAAAGAGCGAGGTGCTTACTTCTCTCAGTTGCCAGATGACCTCTGCTCCCCAAAACATAAGCCACGTACTAAACTTTCATGCACCATCGTAGGGCACATGAAGTGTTTCAGACTGGGAAACAGCAAGGGAGCCATTCCACTTTTAACTGCTGCCACCTAACTCTCATCTCGGCAGGTATCAGTGAGTGAGGTAGAAATGGATGCGTGAAGGTTAGAGAATGGGAAAAGAAAAAAAAGAAAGCATCATCAGCAACAAAGGGTGAACATGAACAAAAATTGAAGCGATCTGTTAGATGTACACGTGCATTTATTTTGTTGTCTTGCTTTGCACTTCATAGGTTATTCTGCACAATGTTTATCTGTTAGGTGCGGTACCTAAATCTTTACTTTTTAATTGTTTGTCATCCTGGGTCAGGATTAAGCTCCCATTTTTCACTGACTGAATTGCTTCCATAAACTGTAACAAATAAGTGCTTCTATTCCCATCTTATTGTTTTAACACTGTGCAAAATATTTCTGTTGTTCAGTAATCACGAGGAGCCAAAAAAAATCCCAGTATTTTCGTCAAACTTCTGGGTACTCGCTGGTCAGCCCTGCACTATATATGATAATCTAAAAACCAGACCCAAAGATGGGTACCAGGACCTCCTTAAGGTGCTGTTCCCACGGCACTGTCATCCTGAGAGGACTGCAGTAATCGAGAGAGTCATTACAGAAAGGAATTGCTTCATTTCCAACTCAGCTCATTTTGCTGTGGTAGCGCTGATTTGGTGGTAGAAGTGTGATGTGATGAGGGCTCTGAGCTCAGAACCTTGCTGCGCTTTTCTGGCTGCAGTAGAGGCTCCAGTAAAAGATGGAGCCTCTCTACAGGCTTTGCTTTCTTAAATGAAGACAGATAAAAATCTTCTCCCTCCTGTCAACAAAGCAGCTGAACCTCCCGCGCTTAATATGATAGAAAACAACAATTAAAATAAAATTTACCTCACACATGCACCAGTCTTAGCCTACCGGGACGTTTTTCTATACGATTTAATGTTTTTTGGCCTAAAAACAATAATGGTTGAGGAGGGACATAAATGGAAACAAAGGAGCAAAAAATCTGAAACAGATGTTAGGAAGCACTCCCAGCGCAGGAGAGCTGACGTGCTGAAAAGCTACCTGGGGGCAGGACGTTAAAAGATGCCTCTCAAGAAAGCCAGTGAGGAAGAGCACAACAAGGGAGGAAGGCTTGATCCAGATACCTGCCCGTCCTCCACACCGCTCACTTCACAGCCTCAGGGGATTCTGCTTTCCTTACACAACACGATTCTGTGGCCCATTCAAGCCTGCTTTAGAACAGAAGTGGAAACGTGAGGGAGAAATTTGGAGTAAATTTCAGAAGAAAAGAGAAAGAAGGGAAAAAAGCACTGTTGTGTTCCTGCCCCTCTAACAGAAATAGGCAAGTTTGGCCCAGAATGAGACTCTGAGGGGAGAGTCTCTGGAGAGAACAGGCCGGACAAAGACAGTTTGTGGGCGTTACTTTCTGTCCCTGCATCACACTCTCCAGATTTCTGATGCAACAGGGAAATTTGCCGGAAGGAAAAGCACCAATCCCAAATGTGGATTGACTACTTCAGGATTTCCTCTGCCAACAGCATGGGCTAACATTATGGGTGCTTTGACAACATGCGATGGATCACGGTCATCCAACTTCTTCCCTTCATACCAGGGCCACATCTTCTCCTGATTATTCTGATAGTCATTTTGTTGTTTATGGTCTTACTTGTTTCTCATTTGATGTTTGCAGTTACTCTGGATGCGCTGGACTCTCACTTAAGAGATCAGACAGTAAAGAAATGATAAGGGAATAAAATACAAGAGTTTCTAAAAAACAGCAAATTATTGACCCAAAGTCAATATGTATGTTTGTATGTGCAAAATTTCAGTTTTGCAGAGGGTCTGAGTACTAGATGTGACAGTATCTTGATACTCTGTCACTATTGTCATGGTACTGTGTCTTTACAGTGATAACTAGTATAGATATTATCTCCGTTTTTCTAAAGATACACCTACTTTTGTCTGGGCAGAAATATTAATTCATGCTCCCTACGTATGATTTCCATCCCAACCACACAAAGTCTTCTTTCTTCCTGACCCAGAAATACTTGTCTGAACTACAAAACCCTGTGCTACAGAAAAGATGCAGAATGGAATTCAAAGCCAGAAAACTCCACGTCCACTAGGAAACTCAGTTATTTTCTTGTTGAGCTCGGCCCCCTAAGCAAAACATTTCCATTGTTCACAAGTCAGCAAGCAGCCAACAGGCTTAGAAATGAAGGTGGTTGTGTTGAATCCATCCTTGCTTTGTGACTGCTGAGGCCATTGAAAATCCTCCACAGCTGTCATGTGAGCAGATAACACCAACGATGCCTGGAGGGGATATGCTGTAATTATGAAACATTAACTTTTTGTGATAGATAACATGGATGTAGCCAGTCAAGTAACAAGGGTATGTCAAGGCAGGCTTTGCATATATATTCTATGAACCCCTTTCAGTAACTAAATTCTGGATAATAAAATAAGGAGGCTCCTAAGGCTCCTAGTTTCTAAAAATAAACTTTCTTCTTATTAGGAGAATTATTTGCAGACCCCGTGTGTTCATCAGCGCATGTTCTGACTGCCTTCTTCCTGTCTCATCAGACTCTTCCCCCTGGTAGTTCAAGTTCCTCCTTTGAAATCTCATGCAAGTTCCTAGATCTTCAGTGTTTTCACTTTTCACTGTTGTTTTGTCTTCTGAGCCAGCATATGCTGACTTGGGGGGCAGTGAGATGTTATCAGGCCATAGTTTTTTACAAGGACACGTTTTTACTGCTTGTTCCAGCGTGGCCTTTCAGTCTCAGGACCCTCACACTTCCTTTCTTTGGGCCAATCTGTCCTGCTCTTTTTACTATTTACTTTGGTTGGGATTTGCTTCTTGTTTACTGCTGCCTTCATCTGTCAGGTGCTTTCCTCTTGAGCCTCCTCTTGCTCCCCCATGTGGGGCAGCTGCCAGCTGAGCTACTCGTTGTGTCCTCATGACTGTCCTTAGTCTGAGTTCCTGTAGAACTTGAATCTGGCTGAATTTCACACTTCCTTTCTTTGGGCCAATCTGTCCTGCTCTTTTTACTATTTACTTTGGTTGGGATTTGCTTCATGTTTACTGCTGCCTTCATCTGTCAGGTGCTTTCCTCTTGAGCCTCCTCTTGCTCCCCCATGTGGGGCAGCTGCCAGCTGAGCTACTCGTTGTGCCTTCAAGCTTCTGGCCTTGCTCCCCCAGTATCCTCCTGCTGCTCTGCCATTGCCTTAGACTAACATCCCCCCGACTTCCTTAGTTTGGGTTCCTGTAGAACTTGAATCTGGCTGAATTTCATCACATTTGGCCCAGCTACCTGATGGCTGGGCTAGTTCATCTTCCAACTAGTCTCCTAGGCTGGGCACTGTCTTACCATTACTTTGTGCAGACTCAGGGAAAGGTGGCTTCTCATCAAACTGCCCTCAGTGCTGAGGTTTCTTAAGCACTAATTAAAGTAGCATAGCTCATTACGGAAACTCTCCAGTTTCCTAACCCCAAGTCTTACTTGTGTATTTTCCAGAGAGTGTAAACATGCCATCCTTTCCCCTGGAAGCGAGCCATGAGGATCTGTGATGGGCACGGCAATCACTCCGGGCATGGGACAAGGAAGGAAGGATTTACCCCAAGATGAAATGATGTGCTTTGTGTCCATTTGCTTAAGTTGGGGCTACCACTCTAGCACAGCTTACAAAAAAAGGTGTTAAAGAGACAGATGAAGAGCTGGATTTCACTGGCATAAGACGTATGCATGCAAGCTAGCTTGTAGGTGAGCTCTTTAATGAAGCAAATCAATGAAAAGATAATTTATTCACAATGGCTAGGATGGAAAATGGGACTCCAGAGCTCCCTCTCTTGCCTGCACAAGCTACCTAAATCACCGTATGGATCACTAGCAAACCCCTAGCAGGCTGCTCCTCCTTTCTCCAGGGGACACAGAGGCAAGGATTCACAAGAGCAGAGTGGGAAATGATGCTGCTCATGCTTATGGGTGTCCAACCTCCCCTGTAGCTTCAGGGAGCCCTGGAGCCACTTGATCCCTTGTTTTTTTCTTTATGTGCTCGTGCTTACGGGTGTCCAACCTCCCCTGTAGCTTCAGGGAGCCCTGGAGCCACTTGATCCCTTGTTTTTTTCTTTATGTAGGAAAGGTGTGTGCTGCAGTCTAACCATAAATAAATTAGTATTTCTTAATATGTCCCAAACCCTGTCGAGTTGCCCCAAAACAGAGTGAAGGTGTGGAGAAAGATGAGGAAGGGAATGGAACAAACCCCAGATAAACAAGAAAACAAGCAAGCTGGGAAGCCTACCAAAATAAAAACAAGTTAATGCGCAATGCCCTAAATCCTCTCTCTACAGCAGGTTGATCAGTGCTCTCCAGTTTTTCATGTTCGGTGCCACATGGCGTATGCGAGCCATGACAAGACTCTGAGGAATCAGGGAAGCTGGAGTCTGGCTGGCATCTGAAATCATTCCTGAAGTGCCACTGCCTGTGACACCAGGGATCGTTCCAACATCTTTGCTTGCCTTCAGGACTTTTTTTTTTTTTTTTTTCTAACAGGTGCAGCTGATGAGCTTCTCTTACAGCCTTCCTTGCAAGAATGAGACCAACCCACCGCCAGGCCAGGATGCCAGACAAGGGAGGAAGGTGGCTTTGCTCATGTTAGCAGGACTCGTGGCATTTTTGTGAATGAGCAGTGGGGACCTGCTCTTCTGCAGGAGGTAATACTCAATGCTGTGGTTTACTGTTGGACTGGAAGCATGAAAGGCTTGGGCTTCTGTCCTGCCATGTGAACTCCATGATGTTCTCCGGACGGAGAACTGCCCTGAATTGCAAGGCAAAATGCTACAGCTGGGACTGGAAATCTGCTGCAGCTCTGGAGTGGTTTATGTGGCCTCAAGTTGCACCAGGGGAGGTTTAGATTGGATATTAGGAAAAATTTCTTCACGGAAAGGGTTATCCAGCATTGGAATGGGCTGCCCAGGGAAGTGGTTGAGGCACCATCCCTGGAGGTATTCAGAAGATGGGTTGACATGGTCCTCAAGAATACGGTTTAGTGATTTTTATTTTTTTTTGTTTATTTCTTATTTATTTTTTTGTCAGACTATGGTTTAGTGATCTTTTTTATTTTTTTTATTTTTTTGCTTATTTCTTATTTATGTTTTTGTCAGAGTTAGGTTGATGGTTGGACTAGATGATCTTTAAGGTCCCTTCCAACCTAGACAATTCTATGATTCTATGATTCTATGTGCCCCAAATCCTCCAGTGACCTGCCTGATTAAAAGAGTGGGGCAGGATTAGCTCCAGCTCAAATCACATCCCCATGGGAGGATGCTCAGATGGGTGGGTCGGGGTGGTGGGAGTCACGTCACAGGCTCTGGTCTTCGCTGGGTGGCAGGGAGCCAGTGCCACTCTCTCCACTATCACTCCTCCCCAGTTCCCAACCCTCATCCCAGAGAGAGGGGGAGATGTTCCTCCAGGTCTCTCAGGCCAGCCAAGGTGCGACTGTGGAGAGCAGGCTTTGGTAATGGTACACAGAAACAATTCACATTTCAGCTCTTTGAAAAGGTTGAAGAAAAAGAGACAAGGATGTAATTCTCCAAAGGACAGATAACAGCACTCCCCAACAGGAGTGGTTTGTTTAATAAATGGTTTATCTGGTCTTCAGTTTCTGTTAGTTGCTGGAGTTATGTGACTTTAAAAAGAAAATACATTCAAAAAGTACTGACAACTATTTTGTCACTTGCTTTTTTGACAAAGACCTAAAAATAAGGGTTTTCTCTGGAAAGAGGGCATGGTGATGAAGATTTGTTAGTTTAGGTTTCCCCTTAAAAATTAATTGCTCCAGAAGCAGAAGAGGAATGAAAACTGCCTACATTTCCTTGCTAGGAATAATATCCATAGCTACAGAAAAAATCCAGAAACAAGGGTTTGGGCCTCAGCAGACTGAAAACCACTTACCAGTCTTTCACCTCAACCTCAGCACATCCTAGATGTGAGAGATACATCCTTTATTTGAATGTTGTGCAGCATTTTACAGACTTAGGGGCTTATTTTCCCCTGTCCCTCCCAAGAGCCTTCTGAATTAAAATACCAGCTTGTTATTTGGGCAGAGAAGCATTCCTGAAAAGTGTTTTCTTTGCTTTTGCCCATGAATTACTGATGGAAATGAACAGCTGGGAAATTAAGTCACCCTGGTACTTAGGAAAAAAAAAATGTTTTCAACTTCAATTTAGTTTAAGATTTGTTTATATATTTCTTTAGAAAGAGAGTGGCTCCTCTCTCTACTGTTATATACTGACCTTGGTTCATTCTTCACCAACTACATTTGTCCTTTGGGACTCATCTGCATTGCAAAAAAAGAATGACAGAAAAGCCAACAATATTGGATGATCTGGTCACCATATATTTTTGTTTTCCTAATTGTTTAAATACGGCTCTGTGCTGTAGCCTAGACGACAGCTAAGCTGACTGTAGCTTTGAGGTTGTGGCTGGAGGTCTCTGTTACAGTAAAACGTTGCACTTACACCTTATTCATACTATGAAGACAACAGCCACATTAACGTATATGGGTGTCCTTGGTTGAAAACCAAACAAGTTTGATTCATGTGCCACATGCTGTGCAATTTTTTGGTGACACAAGCCTACAGCATAGATATCCCTTTTAGCTCTGACAGTATTTGATGCTGGTGCTATATTTTTGCAGTTGTTTTGAGTAGGAGTGAGCTTTTGACGGATCACAAAGGAACAATAGTGAGACACATAACTCACAGCCTCAAGGTAAAGCTAAAACCACACCATCTTTTTCAAAACTTCCTTTTCTTTTCCTCAGTACTGCTGATATTCAAGAGATGACTCCTCTTTAGCAGATACTAAGAACTGTTGCAAAGGATACAATGGTAGGGTAATACTGACAAATATCTTGTTGAGCCATCAAATAGCACTGAAGTAGGTCTCATTTATATCAGAGTGGGGATCTGAGGCAAGCTGTGTCCTGACAAAGGATTTAATCTTTGAAGTGTCTCGCCTCCCCCTTCCCAAAACTGAGAATGGAATTTGAATGATCCTAAAATCACTGCTGGTAGTGACAGATCAGATTTGGAAAAATTCTGAAAGCTGTTTTTTGGTTCTCTAACCCTTGCTTTTATCACAAGTTCATATTTCCCATAGTGAGATTTAGTCTTTCTGCTAGAAAATAAGACATCATGGTAAAGAAAGAGGAAAAGGAAGAAAGAAAGAAAGAAAGAAGGGGGAGAAAAAAAGTTTCCTGAACTCCTTGTAGTATTCCCAGAGGACATCCCCGCATCAACTGGAAAGTTTCACAAGCTGTCTGTGAACATCAGAGAGCAAAGGCTCATTTGGGCTGTGGCTTGGGCGAGTCAATCTGCTCACACCTCATCAGGAGTGTCAGGGGATCCTGATAAAATGATAACGATGCTGTGCACTGGGTAGAGGAGAACATAAATAAGCTACCTAATTCCATTTCTTTTAGCATTTCTTTATATCCATATGCTGGAATCATATCACACCAGCCCAGCCTTTGTACTCAGAGAGTTCCTCTGAATTGGATTAGGTAATATATTGAAAGCCATATTTCTTGTAGTGCCTTTGGGTTTTGTGTGTGTGTGTGTGCACATTATTTCCCTGTGAAAGTGGTTTTGTATGTGCAGAAAACAATTAAAAGCTGCTTCTCCCAGCCATTTTACTAGAAATCAAGGCCATCCCCTCAGGAGTAATTTGCTAAAAAAGCTTGTGATGAATAGATGAATTTAGTTAATGACAAGAACATCACCCCAGGGAAAGAGCGGGTCCTTCAGCACCGTGAGCTGTGTTCCTCTCACCATGCACAGGGCAGCAGATGCATTTTCTGTGTTTGTTATATTGAATATACAAGTTCTTCATGGAAGGCCAGTTGGTCTGACATATCTGTAAAGTACCTAGTGTTGTTCCACTACATCCTGGTGAATTAATAATAGCAATTTTGAATTCATTCTCATTGCTGCTGGCTATCAAGATGCTTGCACACAGCCAGGTATAATACTGTGTACTCCAGTGGCTTATATACTAGACAAGCATCTGCAGACCCAATACCCTGGGTACTATTTACTGCTCACATTTACTTTAACACAAGATTTTGCATGTATTAATTCATAAATGTATATTATACAGCCTCCTGCTCCATGGATTTGGCCCATGCCAGCCCATCCCAGCAAGCAGCTCTCTCCTGTGCAGTCCATAAGTGGAAACCAGAGTCAGGCATATTGCCCTTGGTTCACATATTTGGAACTGGCACTGACCTTGAAAATCAGAGGAAATTTAAAAAAAAAAGGGAATACTTTTTTGTCATCCCCATGAACTGCTCCATAATTGTATGGCTGCTAGATCAGATGCCTTGGAACTGGCACTGACCTTGAAAATTAGAGGAAATTTAAAAAAAAAAAAAAAAAAAGGAATACTTTTTTGCATCCCCATGAACTGTTCCATAATTGTATGGCTGCTAGATCAGATGCAAAGAGGGAGTTCAGAAAATGTAGTTGGGGATCCCAGAGAAAATGGGGCCATCCTTTTTGGGTAGCAGCCCACAGTTAGATCAAATTATGCTGATCATGAAACTGTATCCTTAGACAGGAACCCACAGCTGCAGTTGGAGAGAGAGTCCTGGAGCATGCGTGGAGCAACTGGAATATTCTGGAAATGCAATTGGGAAAATTCAGGAGTTCACAGCTGAGCATGTGCAAAGTGCAGCGAGTCAAAGGTCTGCAAGTTGGCATCACTTGGGGAGATTTTCGTGAGGATGCCAAAAGGCAGCACACTGCTGGGACAAGGAACCTTATCTCTACCAAGTTTCAAACTATGACAATATATTGGTCAAAGAGGAGGCCAAGAAAGTATATGTAAGTCTATATCCTGCCTGAAGAAAAGATGAATTGTTTTTACTACCACTTCCCAGGAATGCTTATCCTGACGTCAGCTCTTACATGGAAAATTTCATCTGGAACAATTCAGTTTAGGCAACAGAAAGTTTTGTGACTGGAGAGAGGAGAGGTGGCCCATCTGCCTGCTTTCAGGTTCCAGATGCCACCCACTCCGCCTGCTGTGGTTTCTGGTTATCCTGGCTACACACTGTCTGCTAGAGTTGCTGTTGATGACAGTCCCTTCCTCCATGTCCTGGAGGCCAAGAAGATCCATGGGGACAACACATTACCCTGGAAAGTTATTCCCTCCCCCTTCAGGCGTTGAACCAAGTCTCACAGCAAGTCAGCTTTTGTCAGGCTTTATATTTGTGGTAATTACATTTTTCCTCATCCTTCTCAGTTTATCATGGCACACTTCTCCATTCATCATCCTCTAAAGCACCAGTCTAATACTATTTGATCCTGACCATGTAAATCAATAGTGATGGGAGCGTGTATTGCATTTTAACACAGTTACAATGATCTTAATTAAAGAGATTATTCCTTTTAAAGCCTCACAGAGACCTACACAGCTGGAAAGATTTACTCATTTTCACTAAGACAGTAATATGGAACCTATTGACTTCCTCTCCCTCACTGGATATGATTAGTTTCCTATTGAGCCTCTAATTCTCTCTCTCTCTCATCAATACACTTCATTTGACTAAGCAACACTTACAGCTGTTCATTTTATACTCCAGATATACATCCCACAGTCTCAAGCAGATAAAATAATTACTGAAGCCTCCCCCTGAGTAGGACCATGCTGAAATGGACTCCCTGATCAGTGTGAGGAAAGAGGGACAAAGAGTAGACTTTCCAGAAGAAGTTCAATAGATGTTGGCCATGGCTGAACAAGGAGGCATGGTAGGACCAGGGCAGGGAGGGAGATCCTGCTCCCCAGCTCCTCTCTCCCTCCCCACTATCATCCTCACCTCAATACACGCTCCTAGACCTGTGTGAGTCAAATGTTTTGGTGTCCTAATAGCAAAAAAGAAAATCTTTCTGTTCTGTGGGGTTTTCCTCTTCCAGCCTGAACTGAGCAAGGTAACTCAGGAACTCAGGAAAGGAACTCCAGAAAGAAGGTGATGAGCCTCCATGAAATGCCTGACTGTCCTGCTCGCACTTACAGTAGAATCCCTTTATCCTGCACATGGAGTAAATGCACTTGTGCAGAGAAAGGAGGTCTCATGGGAACCGAAATTGGGTGATTGCTCCTCATATTTTCACTTAGAGCATTGTTAAATCACATTTTAACCCAGACTCTCATATGGCTATGCAGATAAGTGTTATAGAAGTGATATTAATGACTAGGAGCTTACCCTCTCACCTCTTAACTGGTTCAAGGACAAAAATGGTACATTTTTTACAAGCCATTTCTCATTGTATCAAAGGGCACTGTGGCTGGGTTGTCACAGAACTCCGGGGCAACAGGCTGCATGAAAAAACACACGGGCAGGGGGATAAAGAAATTAAATGCATTGCAGGAATAGTGTAGATGAATACTATTTCTACATCAATATGGCAGGTGGATTTGTCTTAATTAATGATAAAGTAGACATGGAGAGTGACCCAACATCAGCAGTCACAAAGTTTCAAACATACCATAAAATTTCTCTGGAACACAAAAACCACTTAAAATACAGTGTTTATTCTGCTGTGGGAATGATGAAGGACTGTGAAATGTGATCAGGCAGACTTTAGGATGTCTGTAGGTACCGTTGTGGTTGGAACACCCTGGTGTACATCGAAATCCCTATGGATGTCTATAATGGTCCTTCTACATATTGCATGCCCAGTATCTGTACTACTCGGCAAATTTAGCCCTGGTATATCCCTAGCATGCGGGCTGAAGTTTCAAATTACTGATGAGGCCTTCTGCTTCTTTAAACATGGTATTAAGAGTACCTTAGGGTTCTGAGCAATATCACCCTTTTTTAGATCTGTCCATTCATCATAATATTGTGCCAGGGTTTGTTAGGTGAACTTGATTGACAGCCACCCATCTTTATCCTCGGCGTGGCTGGAGGTCAGCGCTGGTGGAAGGTAATGCTTTTTTAATTAGCTGCTGGGGTATTAAGTTTCCTTTGTGTGGATTGCGTGTTGCATTCCTGTGAGCCGCTATCTGAAGAGACGCTCCTCGCATTCACTATTCAGCATAACACAGACAAGTGGAGAAGAGTCATAAAAGATTCAGATCCAAGATGTTTATGAAAAGTCTCGCATCTGGACAACCTCCAGGTTTTTCAGCCGTGGCTGTGAGACAAGAAAAACAACAGCTTTAAAATGATGATAGAAACCAACCCAAAGACATGCTTTACATTCTGCACCAGGAATCACAAAGCCAAAACACTGGCTCTAAATTGCCAACGGCATCTCAAGTCCTCTATAGATACTGATTTCTCAGCTAGAATCAAAAGAATCATGAAAAACAACTCGTGTGCAGATAGGGACAACAAATCAGGTGTTCAAGGTGACAATAATCTGTAGGATAACATTGGAACTGGATTCTTCTTTACCTAAAATCACCCAGTGCATAAATGGGTTGTGGCAAGCGCTCTACAAATTTCCAACAACCCTCTAAGAAGGTAGGGGTAATTTTTTGAGAAAAAACACAGTACATTTGAAAATTTATACAGGACTGTTTTTGATAAGCTTGTGTTAGACTAAAGATGAAGGGAAATTGCAGAAGAATGGAATGACAGGGCATTCACGCAGAGTCCACATAGGTGGGCAACAGGTTCTCCGTGCTCTTAAAGCTTATGTAGAGTCATTTATCATCATGCAAAATGAAAATATGAAAAGCCCTGCTACCCATATCATAAAAATTCATGTGAGACTCCAAAACTCACAGACTTCCTTAGCAGTACTCAGCCACCCGCAGCCTGAGGAGCAATAGCAGGATCACCAGTGGCAATTAGCACTGAAGATACTCTTCAAAAGCGGGATTTACTGGAACCACACACTGGACTTAATATCTGAATGCAACAGCAAATTTTGAGGAAAATGTCCCCTTTCTTTTCTGGTTGAAAGTTCCACCTACAAAATGTTATCGTAACTAAGTATTTGCTCCTGCAGCTAATTCAATAAAGCTCTAACTCGGGCAGGGACTCATTTACACTTAGTTTATCCCTGCAATTCAGAGAAAAAAAAAAAATGAAAAAAAAAATAATTGAACAAAACGAGGCCATACATTCTGTGCATATAAACAGTGAGATCTGGCCTCCGTCCAGGTGGCGTTATATCCCTTAGCATGCAGGAGTATGTGCATATGTTATGTGTAAACATTCATAAATACACTTCAGCTTTCCCTTCAATGAGCTGGCTCCCTAAGTGTTTTCACTTAAACTGGGGAATTGCTACTTAGAATAACACTTCCTAAGATAATGTCCCAGGGAGAGAGGGAGGCGTAGGCCAATGATAAATCTTTGCTTGCACACAAATTAGTCCCTCTGTAAGGGAAAAGGCTCTGTGGACAGGACTGGAAACACTCTGATCTCCAGCTAGCTCCAGGTGGTCTTCGCCAACTTATTAGCTACGGTGCAGAAAACTAAACAAAAATGCGTAATAATGTCCGGGATAATCAAATAACATTGCAAATAGGTTATTTTTGAATCAAGCCTGCTCAGAGAAGTTTGTAAATGACTCATTCTGTTTCCCTAAGCATTTTTTGTGTGAATAATGTCATGTGTTATGTGTCATGTGTGAAGAACTTCTGTAAAATATTCCAAAGTTTTATCTGAAGTTGAAAGTGTTGCCTCACTTTTTCTCTCTTTTCACACACGCACACACAGAGTCATAACCCCTATTAGCAGAATCTATGCGCAAGCTTCTAAATTTAACAAGTTACTTTTGTGCATGTGATGATGGGAGAGATAATATTTATGGGTGATCACTCAGTTTATAAAACATATGGAGACAATAGTTCTTAAAACAGAATTGGTTGCTTATGAAAAAGGAAAAAAATGAACAGAACTGTTACTTGAAGTCTCAGCTTTTCTATCGTTTTTATAGGAAATCTTAGAATTTTTAATTTCTTTAGGATGGTTTCAGAAGTTCATTAAATTTATTTTTCTACTACTTGCTTTTCCTAAGCTGTCTGCTTTTGTATAGCATGATGGCAAGTTATACATGTCATAACAGGCTGCAGTGATTTCTGGATCCTTGGTTATTCTCAGCACATGTTTCCAGTGCACAAATTGTGATGTCTGCATTTCAAATATATAATACACTTTTTGTTTGAAGATGAACATAGACTCCAAGATTTAAGGCAGCATGTCAGTGACAGGGCACGATACTCGCTGGATGTTTTTACCATTTTTTTTTTTTTTCTACAGTGATTCCAATTTGGGAGGGAAGAAAAAGAAAAGTTGTCTTTACTTTTCCATCACATTTAATTGGCCTGTGGAAAATGCAGGAGTCTCACTCAAGATTTATAAACAAATACACCATTATGTTTCTCATTAGTTTGGAGAATACCTGTATAAGTGGTAGCTGTCAGATACAATAAGTGCCCCCCTCCTTTTTTGCTTATATAATAATCCCAGCATTCAAAAGACTAATCACTACACGCTGATCTACAAAGCATCTTATTTCCTCATCAAATTTCCCTGCTGGGCTTAGCCATGCTTGTCAACTTCCCAGATCCCCCTTTCAATAACTGGTTTATTCTTAGCATCTTGCCAAAATGCATTCCTTGGAGTAAACCACGGAAGAATGAAGTTCTAATTTCTTTATCTCGCTCAAGAAGAGGTTTCTAGCCGTGCTCCTGGGAAAGGTCACAGGTAATTTTGGCTGCAGGTTCCCTTGAAAGAAGCAGGCATGTAGAGCACATTGGGGCCCTTTGTCTATAAATATAGATGACCACCAAAGATGACAAAGGAAAAAAAGAGAAGAGGAGGAGAGGAGAGGAGAGGAGAGGAGGAGGAGAAAGAGAAGGACATGGAAGAAAAACAGAAAAAAAAAAAAAAGAAAAGAAAAGAAAAAGAAAAAGATAAAAAGATGAAAAAGAAAAGAAAAAGAAAAATAAATAGAAAAAGAAAACAGGAAAATAAAAAGAACAAAAAAAAAGAAAAAAAGAAAGGGAAAAAAAAGGGAAAATGGAAAAAGAGGGGAAAGGAAAGCAAAGAAATTGATTGATTTATCTTCTATGTTAGCCCTGATGCCAGCTACAGCTCCCAGGTAGTGCCAAAGTGAAGTTCAAAGGCAGAAACTGTCTCTAACACTCATCTGTGGTCTCCTGGTTGAAGCTGTATCTCCCCTGCCATCCTGGGCAGGGAACAAAGGTGAGCACTGAGATGCCCAGCTAGCACCAACCACGGTGGCCAGGCAGCTACACAGAAATGCTCATGGTTTATTGGTTCTTTGGATAAATGTGGCTTGCAGGTTCTAAAGCAGCAGTGAAGCACTGCTCCCAGGTCTGTACCCTTCTGCAAGTTTAAACAAATCTACATTGAGTTGAATGAGTACATCCCTGTGGAGCAAGAGCTGAAAATAAGCATTTACTGATTTTCTAAGCATTGACTAAGTGAATTAGGGATGGACTATTAGATTCACTTAATGAGGGTCTTACTTGTCCTTTCTTTTAAAGACTAATTTTATTGATTTCAGTCTTGCCTATTCTTTTCTGATGTTTTATTTATTACTAAAATACTCATTTATTATATACACATATATGAAATGGCACTGAAAACAGAAAGGCAAACAGAAGGAAAAGCTGTAGCTTTTCAGTATTTTTTCACCTCCTACTTCAAGTCTGTCATGGTTTTAACACAGTAAGTTCCACATCAGCTGAACAACCTGAAGCACAGCCCTTAGCAAGGGAAGTCTCAGGTGCCTTCCTTCTCTGTAAGTACATCTCTGGTAGTTCCTGAGCCCACACTTTCCAGGCACATTTTAAACACAATACATAAGTTGTACGAAAAATACTATTTGCTCCAGATGACAGTATATAAATAATAAAAGATGTTGTGCTGCTGTCTCTTTTTTGTTACCTTATTTGTTTGTCCTAACCCATAAATACATCTCTGGTAGTTCCTGAGCCCACGCTTTCCAGGCACATCTTAAACACAATACATAAGTTGTATGAAAAATACTATTCTCTCCAGATGACAGTATATAAATGATAAATGTGCTGCTGTATCTTTTTTGTTACCTTATTTGTTTGTCCTAAATTCCTAAGCAGGTCCTGTACACTAATCTACTCTATCAAAAACTAAAAGAGTTATTTTTTCCAGTAACAATTCTCTGCAGCTCTGCTTTAAACTTACCAAAGGAGAGGGAACTCTTCATTAAGCCAAATAATCCTTTGAATCAGAACTTCTCTGTTTTACTCAGCATGTGTCAATATTATATGCACAATATGCACTATATAACCAATGATCTGTTTAGAAAATTATGATCAGGGATTCGTGGTTTCCTTTATAAAAACTACTCTCAAAACTTGACATTTTCTTCTTCAGCAGGATGAGTCTGGCTCTAAGGAGAGCAAGCTTGAAAAAAAAAAACCAAACCAAAACAGGTTAATTCACAGTGTTTAGACTATGTATGTGTGGATAATGCTTCTGGCTGTCAATCCATTTTTAAAAGGAGGAGACAAGACATAAATGTGGTCTCACTGTTGTTGAGGTTGGACAAAAGAGCGGTGCGGAGACAGAACATCTCCTTCACAGCTACACAACGTTCTCAATTCTCCCTCTCTCTCTCCTTCTTTATCTCCCTCTCGGGTTACCACATTTTCTGCTCCCCTCATGCCATTGCAGTAGCGCTGAGGACAAGTGAGATAATGCTTGGCCCAAATCCAGGCAATCATTTTGGAGTAATTAGTTTAGGCACTGCACACCCAGCCCATACGTATTTTTTCTTTTCGGGTAGGTATCGAGTGGCTGGCGTTACCTGATTACCTGCCCGTGTTCGAATGGCCAGCCCCAAGGTGCAGTTCCAACTCATCCCCAGGCAGTGAGTCAGGGCTTAATTGAATGTGTCGGTCTGTTCTGGGAAATCTGGCTCCGCTGCAACGAGTTATTTCTCCTCCTGCTGCAGTCTGCAATCTCCCTTTTGCTGTTCTGTTTCTCCGGCACTTCTAGCCCACGAACAAAGTCTCTGCTGTGATGACCTTGGAGCTGCTGTTAATTCTGATATTGATTCTATTTTTATTTTTTTTCTCATTTATTTGGAGAGCTGGCGAAGAGCAAGGTGTATTGTGAGGGACAAGCATTTCTTCACCCTGAGAAACTGTGGGCGCAAGGACCGAGGTGTGCGTGTTTCAGGTGGATGCTATGATTTACAAAGGTACACACAGTGAGCATCCCATGCCTTCCCACTGATTTTCACAGAAACTGGGCAGTTGTGCATCAGAAACACACTCCTCTTGCATTCAGTCCTCACATGAGAAATGCTGTACGGGGACAGAAGGTGACTGCTGTTGACATGCACTGCGTGCAGACAGCTTCCTCGCTAGGACAATGTCTTTGCACTATTTCAGAGAATCACAGAATGGTTTGGGTTGGAAGGGACCTTAAAGATCATCAAGTTCCAACCCCCTGCCATGGGCAGGGACACCTCCCACCAGACCAGGTTGCTCCAAGCCCCATCCAGCCTGGCCTTGAACCCCTCCAGGGATGGGGCAGCCACAGCTTCTCTGAGAAACCTCTTCCAGGGTCTCACCACCCTCACAGCAAAGAATTTCTTCCTAAATCAAAGAGTTCAAGCCCCATCCAGACTCTTCCAAGGGCAGGAAGGAGTTATGTCTCCACCTCATCCTCACCTCCCTGGGCATGGTGGCAGCTTTATCCCACCCGTGAGGCAGCCCTGTGCTGTGGATATAGACCCACCAGAAACTGTGCCGAGGCCGCTAACAGCTTCCCAAAGATGAGAGAAGATCTGTTGGATGCTAAAGGCTTCCAGCCAGTCCTAGCCTGGATCAGATACAGATTGGCAGCCTCGAGGTGCCTGGCTCCAATTTCCCATTACCAATTCCCCTGGGCTGCTCAGTCTCCCATGTTGAAAGCCCTAATTTAGGAGAGATCCTGGGGTATGGGTTGTTCTTGTCCTCTCTGCTTTGTTTCTAATTTTTTAGAATTAAGTCCATGAGGTCTTGCAGCCAGACGCCCTCTGGCTCTCAGGTGAATGTAAGCAGGCGCCCGGAGAGTAGTTCAGCTCAAAAACTAAAGCTGTGGTCGCTATTTATATTCCTAGAAATCAGAGCAAATGGCAGTATTTCAGTCCCATTTCACCTGGCTGATTAGCTTTGCAATCAGTGCGTGAAAGAGCTGAAATCATCAGCTGCTCAGAACTTTTGATAGCATAACCCAAGCAAAGGAAATGAGACAGAGGAAAGACAATTAAATTTCTTTAAACAACTTATCGCAATGCAAAAACAAAACCAGAAGGATATTTGCAGTTACAATTTGATTCAGATTCGCTGTAAGAGGTGCAAGATATTCTTGCAAGAAATGTTAACTATGTTAATACAACATTGTTCAAGAGGGACCTTGGCAATTTCAGCATCAGTTAACTTCTTTAGAAGAAGGCCAGACTCTGGACTGGCATGAACGGATGGGTGGGTTGCTCTTGTCCTCTCTGCTTTGTTTCTAATTTTTTAGAATTGAGTCCATGAGGTCTTGCAGCCAGACGCCCTCTGGCTCTCAGGTGAATGTAAGCAGGCGCCCGGAGAGTAGTTCAGCTCAAAAACTAAAGCTGTGGTCACTATTTATATTCCTAGAAATCAGAGCAAATGGCAGTATTTCAGTCCCATTTCACCTGGCTGATTAGCTTTGCAATCAGTGCGTGAAAGAGCTGAAATCATCAGCTGCTCAGAACTTTTGATAGCATAACCCAAGCAAAGGAAATGAGACAGAGGAAAGACAATTAAATTTAATTAATAAACTTATCGCAATGCAAAAACAAAACCAGAAGGATATTTGCAGTTACAATTTGATTCAGATTCGCTGTAAGAGGTGCAAGATATTCTTGCAAGAAATGTTAACTATGTTAATACAACATTGTTCAAGAGGGACCTTGGCAATTTCAGCATCAGTTAACTTCTTTAGAAGAAGGCCAGACTCTGGACTGGCATGAACGGATTATTTCCTTCGAAGCTGGCAGAACAGTGATGATGATTGCAGCAGCTGAAACTCTTGCTCTGCCCTGCATCAGAGCTATTATTATTATTGCAGTTTTCATCCAGTAAAACTAAGTAAATCAACATAGTCCCAACTGCCTCCAAGTTTTTCAGTAGCGTAGGAGAAATTGGATGTCACTTTCCGGTGGATGAGGGTCCAGGGACAGGCTCCATCTGCCAACGGAAAGGCAGTGGGAGGAGAAAGGCATGTTTAAGATGGAGCAATGTGGGGAGCTGGGCTTCCTGCTGCCCCTGCAGCAATCAGGGGAATAAAGGGGAAGGGACAGGGCTCTTTCAGAAGCGACTGTCCTGTCCTCATGGCCAGTGGTAGCGGCCCCTGCACCCTTGCCCTGTGCCAGCCCCAGACAAGCAGGTCCTCTCCCTACAGCCCAGCACTAGCTGGAATAACACACTGGGAAAACATAAGCATCATGTCTACGGGTGTTTTTATCCCATATCAAGTGTGACAGGAACCTGCCCACTGTTGGCAAAGCATAAGCATCCTTTCCTGCCCAAGGAACCCCCATATCTTGCCCAGGAAGCTCTGCCTTCCTCGCTCCATCATCTCTCCACACCCTATGGCAGCTCAGCAGTGTGACCACAAGCACTGGTGTCCTCACTACAGTCTTGTCCCGGGGGACAACTACCAACATCGTGCCCCAGAATCTTAGTGGCATGACGTGAGCACAACATAGGACAAGAGGAAGTGGCCTCAAATTGCTCCAGAGGAGGTTTAGGATGGGTATTAGGAAAAATTTTTGTTCTGAAAGGTTTATTAAGCATTAGAACAGGCTGCTCAGGTCAGTGGTGGAGTCCCCATCCCTTGAGGTATTTAAAAGCCGGGCAGACGTGGTGCTGAGGGACATGGATTAGTGACGTTTTTTGTCAGTGTTGGGTTGATGGTTGGACTAGATGATCTGGAAGGTCCCTTCCCACCCAGGCAGTTCTATGATTCTGTGGGGAACACACGGACGCCACACAACATTACCTGACTTGAAAGTATCTCTTCTCTCATTCAATAACAGCCTTTTTATTAGGGATGGGTAAAAACCCCGAATCCACATGTGGGTGTGAGAGGAAAGGTCTTAAGTTTAAAATTAAAAAGTTCAGCTTGATGCATGTTGGTTTTTCTGGGCTTTCTTTAGAATTTAGGCACAACAGCAAAACAGGCTTTTGATATTACAGGCAAAGTCTTAATTTCATTATCTTTTTCTAACAAAATAAATGCTGACGGTTTCTCTATTCCTTTGTCTTTTTTTTTTTTTTTTTTTACCTTATTTGTTTGTCCTAAATTCCTAAGCAGGTCCTGTACACTAATCTACTCTATCAAAAACTAAAAGAGTTATTTTTTCCAGTAACAATTCTCTGCAGCTCTGCTTTAAACTTACCAAAGGAGAGGGAACTCTTCATTAAGCCAAATAATCCTTTGAATCAGAACTTCTCTGCTTTACTCAGCGTGTGTCAATATTATATTCACTATATAACCAACGATCTGTTTAGAAAATTATGATCAGGGATTCGTGGTTTCCTTTATAAAAACTACTCTCAAAACTTGACATTTTCTTCTTCAGCAGGATGAGTCTGGCTCTAAGGAGAGCAAGCTTGAAAAAAAAAAACCAAACCAAAACAGGTTAATTCACAGTGTTTAGACTATGTATGTGTGGATAATGCTTCTGGCTGTCAATCCATTTTTAAAAGGAGGAGACAAGACATAAAGGCGGCCTCACAGTTGTTGAGGTTGGACAAAAGAGCAGTGCGGAGACAGAACATCTCCTTCACAGCTACACAACGTTCTCAATTCTCCCTCTCCCTCTCGTTCTTTATCTCCCTCTCGGGTTACCACATTTTCTGCTCCCCTCATGCCATTGCAGTAGCGCTGAGGACAAGTGAGATAATGCTTGGCCCAAATCCAGGCAATCATTTTGGAGTAATTAGTTTAGGCACTGCACACCCAGCCCATACGTATTTTTTCTTTTCGGGTAGGTATCGAGTGGCTGGCGTTACCTGATTACCTGCCCGTGTTCGAATGGCCAGCCCCAAGGTGCAGTTCCAACTCATCCCCAGGCAGTGAGTCAGGGCTTAATTGAATGTGTCGGTCTGTTCTGGGAAATCTGGCTCCGCTGCAACGAGTTATTTCTCCTCCTGCTGCAGTCTGCAATCTCCCTTTTGCTGTTCTGTTTCTCCGGCACTTCTAGCCCACGAACAAAGTCTCTGCTGTGATGACCTTGGAGCTGCTGTTAATTCTGATATTGATTCTATTTTTATTTTTTTTCTCATTTATTTGGAGAGCTGGCGAAGAGCAAGGTGTATTGTGAGGGACAAGCATTTCTTCACCCTGAGAAACTGTGGGCGCAAGGACCGAGGTGTGCGTGTTTCAGGTGGATGCTATGATTTGTGAAGGTACACGCAGTGAGCATCCCATGCCTTCCCACTGATTTTCACAGAAACTGGGCAGTTGTGCATCAGAAACACACTCCTCTTGCATTCAGTCCTCACATGAGAAATGCTGTACAGGGACAGAAGGTGACTGCTGTTGACATGCACTGCGTGCAGACAGCTTCCTCGCTAGGACAATGTCTTTGCACTATTTCAGAGAATCACAGAATGGTTTGGGTTGGAAGGGACCTTAAAGATCATCCAGTTCCAACCCCCTGCCCTGGGCAGGGACACCTCCCACCAGACCAGGTTGCTCCAAGCCCCATCCAGCCTGGCCTTGAACCCCTCCAGGGATGGGGCAGCCACAGCTTCTCTGAGAAACCTCTTCCAGGGTCTCACCACCCTCACAGCAAAGAATTTCTTCCTAAATCAAAGAGTTCAAGCCCCATCCAGACTCTTCCAAGGGCAGGAAGGAGCTATGTCTCCACCTCATCCTCACCTCCCTGGGCATGGTGGCAGCTTTATCCCACCCATGAGGCAGCCCTGTGCTGTGGATATAGACCCACCAGGAACTGTGCCGAGGCTGCTAACAGCTTCCCAAAGATGAGAGAAGATCTGTTGGATGCTAAAGGCTTCCAGCCAGTCCTAGCCTGGATCAGATACAGATTGGCAGCCTCGAGGTGCCTGGCTCCAATTTCCCATTACCAATTCCCCTGGGCTGCTCAGTCTCCCATGTTGAAAGCCCTAATTTAGGAGAGATCCTGGGGTATGGGTTGTTCTTGTCCTCTCTGCTTTGTTTCTAATTTTTTAGAATTAAGTCCATGAGGTCTTGCAGCCAGACGCCCTCTGGCTCTCAGGTGAATGTAAGCAGGCGCCCGGAGAGTAGTTCAGCTCAAAAACTAAAGCTGTGGTCACTATTTATATTCCTAGAAATCAGAGCAAATGGCAGTATTTCAGTCCCATTTCACCTGGCTGATTAGCTTTGCAATCAGTGCGTGAAAGAGCTGAAATCATCAGCTGCTCAGAACTTTTGATAGCATAACCCAAGCAAAGGAAATGAGACAGAGGAAAGACAATTAAATTTCTTTAAACAACTTATCGCAATGCAAAAACAAAACCAGAAGGATATTTGCAGTTACAATTTGATTCAGATTCGCTGTAAGAGGTGCAAGATATTCTTGCAAGAAATGTTAACTATGTTAATACAACATTGTTCAAGAGGGACCTTGGCAATTTCAGCATCAGTTAACTTCTTTAGAAGAAGGCCAGACTCTGGACTGGCATGAACGGATTATTTCCTTCGAAGCTGGCAGAACAGTGATGATGATTGCAGCAGCTGAAACTCTTGCTCTGCCCTGCATCAGAGCTATTATTATTATTGCAGTTTTCATCCAGTAAAACTAAGTAAATCAACATAGTCCCAACTGCCTCCAAGTTTTTCAGTAGCGTAGGAGAAATTGGATGTCACTTTCCGGTGGATGAGGGTCCAGGGACAGGCTCCATCTGCCAACGGAAAGGCAGTGGGAGGAGAAAGGCATGTTTAAGATGGAGCAATGTGGGGAGCTGGGCTTCCTGCTGCCCCTGCAGCAATCAGGGGAATAAAGGGGAAGGGACAGGGCTCTTTTAGAAGTAACTGTCCTGTCCTCATGGCCAGTGGTAGCGGCCCCCGCACCCTTGCCCTGTGCCAGCCCCAGACAGGCAGGTCCTCTCCCTACAGCCCAGCACTAGCTGGAATAGCACACTGGGAAAACATAAACATCATGTCTACGGGTGCTTTTATCCCATATCAGGTCTGACAGGAACCTGCCCACTGTTGGCAAAGCATAAGCATCCTTCCCTGCCCAAGGAACCCCCATATCTTGCCCAGGAAGCTCTGCCTTCCTCGCTCCATCATCTCTCCACACCCTATGGCAGCTCAGCAGTGTGACCACAAGCACTGGTGTCCTCACTACAGTCTTGTCCCGGGGGACAACTACCAACATCGTGCCCCAGAATCTTAGTGGCATGACGTGAGCACAACATAGGACAAGAGGAAGTGGCCTCAAATTGCTCCAGAGGAGGTTTAGGATGGGTATTAGGAAAAATTTTTGTTCTGAAAGGTTTATTAAGCATTAGAACAGGCTGCTCAGGTCAGTGGTGGAGTCCCCATCCCTTGAGGTATTTAAAAGCCGGGCAGACGTGGTGCTGAGGGACATGGATTAGTGACGTTTTTTGTCAGTGTTGGGTTGATGGTTGGACTAGATGATCTGGAAGGTCCCTTCCCACCCAGGCAGTTCTATGATTCTGTGGGGAACACACGGACGCCACACAACATTACCTGACTTGAAAGTATCTCTTCTCTCATTCAATAACAGCCTTTTTATTAGGGATGGGTAAAAACCCCGAATCCACATGTGGGTGTGAGAGGAAAGGTCTTAAGTTTAAAATTAAAAAGTTCAGCTTGATGCATGTTGGTTTTTCTGGGCTTTCTTTAGAATTTAGGCACAACAGCAAAACAGGCTTTTGATATTACAGGCAAAGTCTTAATTTCATTATCTTTTTCTAACAAAATAAATGCTGACGGTTTCTCTATTCCTTTGTCTTTTTTTTTTTTTTTTTTCAATTCTTTTAAGAAATACAGACTCCTAGTACCTGGTTTTGATGGAAGTGGTTTCTGGTAGAAAGGTAAAAATATAAATAAAGTAATTACTCATTTCTCATAGAATGGTTTTATATCTGAAGCATGACCAAGAAACATTAAGAATAGATTGTATGAACGGATGGAAAAAGCCTGGAAAAGCCCAAGGAGATGTGGAGCTGCGGATCAATCACCTTTCCATCTGATCCACTACGTGGCATGATGGCGAGTTAAATTAGTAAGAAAGGACAGATTAGGATTTGCAGTTTAGACAAACATAATTAGCAGTGGTTAATCCAATTTTGCCACTGATGTTAAGAAAATCACCAACAGGAATATTGTTCTTTCTCATAAAAAATAGTGTCAGCCTGTGGGGAAGATACATTTCTTGACAAATAACCTGAATGTGACAAAGACATAATCTAGTCATTATTTTGGACACATAAAATATTAAAATTAATGCCATTTTGTCCACCGCTTTTAAGGACATAATCATTTTGCCAGTGATGTTAAGAAAATCACCAACAGGAATTTTGTTCTTTCTCATCAAAAATAGCGTCAGCCTGTGGGGAAGATACACTTCTTGACAAATAACCTGAATGTGTCAAAGACATAATCTAGTCATTATTTCGGACACATAAAACATTAAAATCAATGGCATTTTGTCCACCGCTTTTAAGGACATAATCTCATAACTGAGTTAGGATTTGCAGCAAGTTTAACAGTCCAAAATGTCATATTAAATGTATTTTACTTTTTGCTAACCTAGTATTCAATTGAGAGATTAGAAGAGGATGTAAAATTCATCAGGCAGAAGGTCTGACAAACCATTCATCTCAACACCCTGTAAAGATAATTCTCAGCCATCTAAGAAGGATATTGAAGAGGTTCTGGCAGATAAACAGACTGGCAATAAAAATCTCTAGGGAAACATTGCTTTCCCATCATCTCCAAAGAAAGAATGGATTGCAGAAAACAACTGGCTACACAGGTGTACCGTGTTCACTACACCATTTCAATCTCTCTGTTGCCCCCTGAAAAGAAAGGATTCTGTTATTCCACAACAAGGGAAATCGTAGACAAGCGTAGGTTTGGTCAGGAAAGAGACAAATAAAAGCAAATTTTTTTATATTTTAAAACCAGACACAAGAATCCATTAGCAATTTTCCTGTTGGCTGGAGTTGGCTGGAAATGCTCAAAACACATCTGAAAAAGAAAAGAACTGTGAATAGATGGACTTACTCTGAGGCACTATTAATCACTGAAATCTTCATTTAATAGCCATGATGGGTTTGACTGCAGCTGCACCGTGTACCTGGAGAAGGGATATATTATGCAACATTTGGAGCTGTAGGGGTGGGAAATGGTGACCTTGAGAGCTATGGTGTGTGCTGGAAAGAGGACATCAGAGTCACTTGCTTGTGGTCCCTATTTTGAAGATGGGATGGGGAAGGAAGCTTCATTATCTCCTGCCCCTTCGCTGCATTGCAAAGAAATAGCTTCCTAATGGTCTATCTACTACCCTCCTGCCTCTACTCACCTGTCCGGACCCACCTCCCATACAGCTCCTGCAGGGACTATCAAGGGGCTTCCTTTAAGCACAACTTTTAGCACAAAACAGATTTAGAAAATAAAATGGATCACTTTTTTGTCTGTTTATATGCGGTAGGGAGGTTTTTGTCTCTTTTCAGTCACAATTCAGTTTAAAAAAGATTGGAATTTATCAGGAAACCTTGGAAAAATAAAACAAATTAGGATGCTTTGGAGCTAACTCTGTCATCACTTTGACAACCAAACACTGCCTGGTCTGACAGCTTCCTACTCCTCCTGTCCCGAGTATTTTGTCTACTGCCTTTTCTTCAAACAAATCATCTCATTTCATCAGCCCACTCTAAACACAAATCTTCTCCTCGCCAGGTCAGAGGGAAGCATTTAACGTGCTGGAACTCACCAGCACCGGTTACTTTTGTCTTGACAATGGAAATTTTGACAGGAGAGAGAGAAACGGAAGAATCTCATGAATGTCTGGAGCCATTAAATGTAGACCTGAGCACCCTGATAGCTACTATTACCAATTAATGAAACTCCTGGCAGGGTATGGAGGGAGCTTGTGGTCCAATTCTGTAAAATACTCACCCAGGTGAGCAGGGCTGGTGAGCCCAGTGGCCTCAGTGAGTTTACTACCAATGCCCACGTGGATAAAAAAGTTCCCCTACGTGCTTAAGCGTTTGCAGGAATCCTAATCTTCGCCTGTGCTGTTCGTACGTGTGCGATATGAAGAACAGTTCCGAGACTTTTCATCACTTGTCATATTTTTGTAAATTATCCTCCGCATTTTAAAGTTTTCATTATTCCAGTAGTTACCATGTTTACACATAGACACACCAGATAGGTCACGGTATGTGACTCGGGACTTCTTTTTTAATTAGTTTTGCTGACCGGGGACTCGCTGTTGTTGAAACAGATGTTGCAGCCCAATAATAGCTCTCAGCTGCCAACAGCAAACTGTGGAACTCAGCCCTCACCAGGCAGAACAAATGAGTGTAATAAGGGGCGGTGAGCTCCAGGCAACAGGGTCACTCCACAACATGCTCTGTCTTAAGGCACAGAAAGTCTTAAATACACCCTTTTTTCTCATCGTAACGACTGAGCAACTATTTCTCAAAAATGCACGTAACACCACAGAATAAATGTGTTATTTTCAACCCTTTATCCTACATACTTCTTTAACTATCTTATTTTTGCTAAGAGTCAAATCAGACAGGGTCTTCCAGACTTGAAAAGTAGTAGTGAAGCTCAACTCGATGACTCAAGTGAAGCCTCCACTAACTGATGTCCCATTCAGACAGGTACAAAGGGAACTATAGCCCTTGCTCTCTGAGGGAAGAATGAATTGACTCCCCCGTGAACGCATGTCGGCTCTTCTTTAAAAGGACTGATGTTCTGAGCCAAGGAGCTGATCATCCTAAATCAATATCCTCTCCTGTATGATAAATTACAAGGTTTGAAAGACGTATCTAATTTTTCTGCCTGAGTATCGCACTTTTTCACCTCCCTGTATGTCATTAAATATCTGAGATGCAGATTACGCAAAACCAGACTTCATTTTTTCCATCTTCTGTATTAAATTATTACCATCCAGGCTTTCTTTATAACCTTCCTAAGTCTTTTAGGCTATTTCTTTCAGCTTAGAGAGTTATTCAGTACTATTAGCCCTTCTTATGTATAAATCATTTTATAACATTAATAAAAATGTTACCATAGATCAGGCACAGTGTTGATCTCTGGACATGTCTTTGTACCTGTTTATCTTTGAACAATGGCATGAATATCTTTCTTATATTGAATGATATATTAATTTACTAGCAGACACATTGATATTGTAGAAATCACCCCTGGAGGTGTTCAAGGCCAGGCTGGACAGGTCTTTGAGCAACCTGGTGGTGGGAGGTGTCCCTGCCCAGGGCAGGGGGTTGGAACTGGATGATCTTTAAGGTCCCTTCCAACACAAACCATTCTATGGTTCGATGATTTTATGATTATGGCAACTCAACTGAATGAAGAGTTTGCTGTTTTCTCACATCCTCTGTAGCTGTAAGAAGGTGACACTAATATTTGGGTATCCACTGGATCTATGAGATTGTGGTTTTAATGGGTGTTTGTGAGCACAGTAAAAACGAAATGAAAAGGGACTGATTTAGAACAAATACTGGCTCGGGAACCTTTCTCTAACACATATACAATATATAAATCTGTCTAGTAAAGCGAGTACCGCATAGATTAAAAGGCTTGTTCAGACCTGGTCTGGATGAAGCACGGTAGACCACGGAAGCCACAGCCTTTCCTCTCTTCCTGACAAACAGAGTTTTCCCTGCTCACAGTGACTGAGAATGCCGCTCCAAAGATAATTTCCCAGCCTGGCTGTTTTGATCATGTTACAGCTCCTGCTCTCTTTGCCTTGTCAAACATCAGCTAGAAGGGTTCATTTCACAGCTCGCTCTTGTCCCAGAGTCAGCACTGAGAGCCAGAATTGCACGCCCTCCAACCCATCTGTGTTAGATTTTTATATTTGTAAGCAACCACATCTGTGTGACTCCTCGCATTGGGACGAGTTTGCAGTAAACATCCACAAAATCAGCTGTTTTTCAGACCTTTTCTTAAAACTCCTTGGCCCTTAAGCTCAGGACAGAAACCAGTAAGACTTCTGGTGGGCTGAGACCTCTGCTTGTCTGGCTGATAGACACGGCCCCTGCTTGTGCTCCCTCTGCAGTGGCTTTCTCCTGTGGTCCCTCTCCCTGTTCTTAGATTTGATGACCAAGTCTTGCCTTGGTGAAAAAGCCAACGAAGGATGTTCCTGTTTCTCCCTCGACTTAAGCAGAAATGAGCTCAAGATGTGCATCAAAAGAAGCATGGCCATCAGGGCAAGGGAGGTGATGCTGCCTTTCTGCTCCACCCTGGGGAGACCCCACCTGGATTGCTGTGTCCAGCTCTGGAGTCCTCAGCACAGGAAGGACATGGACCTGTTGGAATGGGTCTAGAGGAGGCCATGAAGATGCTCCGAGGACTGGAGCACCTCTGCTGTGAGGACAGGCTGAGAGAGTTGGGGTTGTTCAGCCTGGAGAAGAGAAGGCTCCGGGGAGACCTTAGAGCCCCTTCCAGTCCCTAAAGGGGCTCCAGGAGAGATGGGGAGGGACTCTTGATCAGGGAGTGGAGCCGTAGGACAAAGGGTAACAGGTTTAAGCTGAAAGAGGGGAAATTTAGACTAGATATTAGGAAGAAATTCTTTGCTGTGAGGGTGGTGCGACACTGGAAGAGGTTGCCCAGAGAAGCTGTGGCTGCCCCATCCCTGGAGGGGTTCAAGGCCAGGCTGGATGGGGCTTGGAGCAACCTGGTCTGGTGGGAGGTGTCCCTGCCCAGGGCAGGGGGTTGGAACTGGATGATCTTTAAGGTCCCTTCCAACCCAAACCCAGATTCTATGATTCTACTATTACTCAAATTCAATGTGTAGTGTCTTCTGAGGCTGTAGGTGCCTATGACTCCCTACAAGCCGGATCTCTTTCAGGTAGCCTCATTTGTAATTCCTAAAACATACAGCATTCTCTTGGGACTGCAATGGCATTTAAAGGACATTTTGAGACATGAACAAGGCAGCAATCCCCACTCAAAACTGTAGAACAAGGTGCTTTCATACTCATGCAAAAACTTTCCCCATCCTTCTACATAAAAGAGCAAACTCCTTTTTTTTGGGTAGGACCACATACACACCCCCTCCAGGAGAAAAAAAAAAAAAAAAAAGGAAAAGTGGGAGGAGGAAAGAAAAAAGGAAGGAAGGAGGAGGGAGGAAAAGAAAGAAAAAGAGACATAGAGGTATCTTGCCTATATCTGAATTACAGGAAAGCATCTGGCTCATGTCTGCAACAGAGGGAATAAGGATCATGTTCCCAGAGACACATAAACATTAGTCCTAAGACAGAAATTGTGATTCATTTTGCTGTCCTGAAAGGAAAGGTATCATTTGGCCTCCCTGTCGGCAAAGTAGACGAAATGTATTGCAGACGGGTATGGAGCAAAAGAGACTTTCTCCTGGACTTTTGCTTTGCTGCTGGTGGCCTGAGCGTGCGGGGTGATGGCTCCTTCAGCATCCTGGTGGCACCACACACCAAGGACAAGAGCTGGAGTATGACACGGAGGAGGAATTGTGAGCACTTTTGATGCTGTCATCTCAGTCCCCCCATAATTGTCCCTGCCGCTGGGGAAGTCTCACCCAGGTATCCGCCTCTGCAAGGACATGTCTGTGGGTTAAAAAGTGCTAAAGGGTATCAAATGGAACATAATGGAGTAAGATGGGAATGGGAATTGGTATAAAATATGAGGGCAATGCACACTTAGTCATTTTAGCTTTTTTTCTATGTCATATATAGAGCTGTAGCAGCTTTTAAAGGTATTTGTTTCTGCACGTGTCCTTCCACATGCAACATACTCTCTCTGTATGCATGCATGAGCAGTTAACTTACAGAATCCATGCATCCTGGTGTGTCTTGCATATTAAAAGTGGTTTAGAAATGAACAAAGCTTTCCTGCTTTGAGTGTAAGACAGTAACTAACTGAAGGCAATTATGAAGAATTCTCTTTTATTGGCAAACTATTCCTTTAATGTCTTCCTTGAGGTTTTAGTTTTTCAGAGAGTTTTTTTGGGGGTCTTTTTTTGCCTTCTTCTGGAGCATCTGGAGGAGGTCAGCCCTGGAGCCAGGTTTCAGCCTGGAGAGCAGCACAAGCCTGTTCCGGGAAGCCAGTTCCTCTGCTCCTCAGAGAATTGTCCAGACTTTATGGGTTTGTCTACATTCTTCTCTGCTACAGCGAGGTGTGTGCTCAGGCATTTCTATCATGCTTCCTTGGCACGGTACTGCAGCACTCTTGCATTTTTATATGTTGAAATCCATCCTGTTTCCCCGGTGCCGTTCCATTCCCAGCTGCTGGCATCCGTGAAGCACACGTGATACAACCCAGGAGGTATTTTCAAGGACACTTAGTTTTCTGCCCCAAACTGCAGTCTCCCGATTGTAAAACCTTCCTTTTCCCTCCTGGCGCTGCAGTGCTTTCATAGTACAGAAGGAAAACAATGATATAAAAGCATCTTTTCATTCCAGCATTTTCTCTGCACTGCGTGCCATGGCCAGGCCAGCTCAGAAGCCCAAACATTTGAGTTTTTCCACCAGAAGCGAGCTCTGAGATCACTCTAAACTGCAGCAAGGAGGACCGAGCAGGAGGAAATGCATCATTTCAACTGGAACTGAAATCCCTTAATTAGGTTAGAGGGGCATTTTCTCTAGGAATTTTGGGGAAGGTTATCTTGTAGGCATAATAACTAGGAAATGAAATGGGTCACCAAGAAAGTTCTTTGGGCTTTTCTTTTTTTTTTCCCCCCACAGTGCCCATCAAGGAAATGTTTGCCTTATAAATCAACTCACTTTTTCTTATTAAAAGTGATTTGATCATGTAGGCCTGGGGCAATACAGAGCTATGTGAAAGTTGATATTAGAAAGTGAGGGAAAAGAGTGAATTAAAAGCAAGATGAGGGAAGTAGATAGGACGCCAACTGCTTATGTGGTGTGCCCGCTGGAAGCCAGTGGGTCTTTCAACATGCATCTAAAATACTTTTATTGGATTTTAGAATGAACTTAAACAAGTTGTGTTTTGTTTTGTGGGAGGCCCGCTGAATTCACCTTCTCCATCTTCTCCTTTTCGTGCCATCACAACTAATCCCAATTAAACAAGGAGGAAGGTCTTGTATTAATTCTCGAATAAATTGTTTGCAGTTTTCCAATCTGAAAATAAAAGTGTTGGTGCCCCCATCTGCAGATCACAGAATCACACAGAATCACAGATGATCTCTGGAAGGAATCTCTGGAGATCATCTAGTCCAACCCCCTGCCAGAGCAGGTCCACCCAGCGCAGGTTGCACAGGAACATGTCCAGGTGGGTTTGGAATGTCTCCAGAGAAGGAGACTCCACCACTTCTCCGAGCAGCCTCTTCCAGGGCTCTGCCACCCTCAAAGTAAAAAAGTTCTTCCTCATGTATAGATGGAACTTCCTATGTTCAAGTTTGTGTCTGTTCCCTCTTGTCCTGTCACTGGGCACCACTGAAAAATGACTGGCCCCATCCTCCTGACACCCTCCCTTTCAGTATTTATAGGCATTGCTGAGGTCCCCCATCAGTCTTCTCTTCTCTAGACTAAAAAGACCCAAGTCCCTCAGCGTTTCCTCATAAGAGAGATGCTCCAGACCCCTCATCATCTTTGTAGTCTTCTGCTGTACCCTCTCCAGCAGTTCCCTCTCCTTCTTGAACTGGGGACCCCAGAACTGGGGAGATGACTTTATGTTGCACAGAAACACAACCCAGCCAAGGTGCTTCCTTCTTCTTTCCCCCAGATCTCCCACAACAACCTGTCTGGCAGCTCCACAGCCGCGTCACCTTGTGTTTTTTGTCACCCCTTTGTGTCCCCACACTCAGGTACCACCTCACAGGAGCACATTGGGTGCAGAACAACGCCAGGGATCGGTAATGCCATTTGGAAAAGGGGTTAGAATAAAAATACGACAAGAGGGTGCAAACCTCACCCAAGAGGAGGTTTCGGTGCTGGTTGTCCACAGCTGCTTGGGCGGTGGGTCCAGCCAGGGCTGCGGCGGGGTCTGTCTGCTGCCCTGGGCTGCCCTCTGAAGGCTGAAGTTAAATCCACAGCACCAGGTGAAAAACGCTTCTCCGGCTGCCCAGAGAATTAATTTGGAGGGAACTGCAAAGTTTTGCTGCTGGGGAAGCAAATTAACGAGAGCCGCGTTTGCAAAGGTTGTCAAAGGCCAAAAAAGCAGAAAGCCTGAAGGGGGCTGCAGGTGGGGCAGCTGCTCTCTGCCCCCACGTTAGCAAAAACCTTACGTCACTCAAGACAACTGAAATATCAAAACCTGTCTGACATACATCTTCTTTTAAAAAAATGATTGTAGGAATTGGGAAAATGAGGAGTACTTTAAAGCCAATGTTGGCACCGGCTCTAGCACTAAGTTAAGCTCTGCTGCTCTACTTTTTCTCTGCTTGAGGCTAAGAACAAGTTGGCACTTTATAAAAGAAATATGACCTGTATTGCCCTGACACTGCCCTTACGTATGAAGAACCATGAACTGCTTTCTCCCTATCTATCTAAACCCCTCTATGGCACGATTTTGTATAGACTGATCGTGTTTACTCATTCTGCTCATTCTTCTTTTTTCTTGATGTTTCTCCTTATTCACATTTGCAAAAATAAAACTTTTCAGAACAGTTTGGAGAAGGAAAACAAAAACCACATATGTTTCAGTAGGTATCACACAGATTTATTCCCAGCCCACATCGCTGGCTATTCTACGCTATTAGAAACATGACTGAAACCATTAGCTCAATTTTAATGAACTCCATGTGCCATTTCAGTTTTTTCTCCTGGAAAAAAAATATCTCTATCATATAATTCCACACAGACATAATTGAGATAAATCCCAATACGGGCCATTCCTCAAATGTTTGGTTTAAGAGAATCCTTTTTAAAAAGACATTTGTGAAAAATAAACACAATTACATGTACATGATTGGTTCTGCTTATTGCTTCCGCTAGGCATTAGGAAATGTGTGTGCATGTGTGTTCATTTATACAACGATGCTCACAGCTACAGTGAATTATGGCACGTGAGTGCACTCTGAACCAAAGTGCTTTCTCAGCCTGGTTTCCTAAGGAAACAAGTCTTATACCAACAAAAGACACACCAGTAACTTCTGAACCCTATTTCAGCTAAATTTAACAAAGGTAGCAGAGATCTCAAAGACAGTGAAGTTCCCACTGGTGTGGGAAAACAGGTGGTGGGGTAAAAGGAAGTTCCTTTGATGCCCACACCCTGGGTATGCCATAGCATGGCCTTGCTCCTTATAAGACTTCAGAGAATCCACAAGGGAGCCCAAACCCTGGGTTAGGGACACTGCGCTGAGTTTTGTGAACTACCTGCTTTTGTTTAAAAATAACCAATCAAATACCTTCTTCCCTGATGTGCTCTGTAACACAGGCATTTCTTCCTGCTGTTAATTTACCTGCCAAAACAAGATTTCTACAATGTACTTGTACCTCTGTGTAGGATTAAACTAGTGCTTCTGTTTCCGCGCGATGAAGATGAAACTGAGACACAGAGAGGTTAAAGCTTCTAGTGGTTGACAGAGGGACTGGATCACAGGCCAACGATGTCTCTATTCTGCCTACTACAAGGATTTAGGCCTAAATGTTGTTTTCTGAACCCGATGAGAAAAAAAAAAACAAAAAACAGACAACCCAAGAAAAAGAAAGCTTTAGTAAAGCTTCTAAAGTTTCTGGTTTGCAAAAATTTTAGAGTTTGCCCTTGTGGCTGCCATTTTACTTCCTCTGCACTCCCATCAACTCTATTAGCAACCCAAACCAAACTGTTTGAAATAGGTTTTACAGGCAAAGTCTACCTACTCACAGGCCTCTACTACTGGTGAGCTAAACCCTCTTCTTGAAATAGGTTTTATCTTTACTTTCAGAGGCAAAGTCTACCTACTCACAGGCCTCTACTACTGGTGAGCTAAACCCTCTTGTTTTCACCCTAAAAAACACCAGCACAGTTGGACAAGAGACTATGATGCTCTCTGGGGCTGACAGGTCCTTTCCCACCTGGATCCTGAGGCAGGAGGGACTTGTTCAGAGAAAGAATATCACAGCTGGTGTGTAGGAACCACAAAATAGGATGCTGCATGTTCTCTGCTCCCTATTATTTTATGCACAGGTACGGGACATTCCTAGCCCCAAAAGTGTGTCGTAACAGAGTTTAACTCAATTACAAGGCATGGAGTCTATATGATGAGACTATTGGAAGTGAAAGGCAAGACTCTTTTTCATGGAGTGTGGATCTTGATCTGAATGCCTAAATGCAATACGCTTGAATTTCTTTTAGTTTTCAGTAGGATATTCTTTTCCCCATCCACCGTTACAGAGAAGAATAACTATTTGCAGAAGGAAACTACCTAGAGAGAGCTTCTGGAGAGTTTGTACCAAGAGCAGAATGTGGGAGAAATGCTTCCTAAGTCTCTCAGTGCCCCACAGGTATCAGCTTTACTGTGTGAGGGCAAAGATGAGCTCAGCTGCATATACAGCTTCTCCCTTAGGTAAGGTACCTCGTGTAGAAAGCCACACTCTCTGACCAGAACTATGCACTTGTCAGCTGGGCATCTTGGATTAAAGGGCTTAAAAAAAAATATTTAACCAGCAGGAATCTGACAGAAAAACTGTTAGAATTCAGTATTTAACCTATTTTTGTAATTACTAGGGCTTAAATTACAGTAATTCCAACTGAGATGGGGCCCAGATGCCAGGCACTATACAAACACCTAATAAGAAACTGCGGCTGCTCTGAGTCACTTACATCCTGATCCTGCAAATGTTTAGGAATGTGTTTAACTCTACTACTGTCAGTATTAATGGAGCTGCTCAGAGAACTAAAGGTAAAGAGATGAGACCAATGAGAGCCAGAGATCTCGAGACCGAAGTGTTTAGGTGTCTAATTCCCTCTGGTCTCAAGATGTTAACTGGGATCTGGCCTCATACGACTTACCGACGTTTCCACAGCAAATCTCAAACAGACCCAAAGCAAGTGCACACATTTACATCATTTTCTCTCCATAACAGCATGAGGCTATTTCCAAAAATGCTCTTTTTTAATGTCTCCTCGTTAACTGCTGTGGGCATTTTTTAACTGAATCCCCCACCCCAAAACTATCTTAATATTTGGGTGCTGTGCTTTTGAGCTTCTGAGGGCATGTAATGGGGGGCAAGCAGTAATGCCCCCAGTGCTGTTTGCCACAAGAGCTGCTACCAGAGGAAGTACCCAGAGGAAGTACCCTGATGCAATGAGAAAGCAGTCAAGGGGAGAGCTTCTCCCTTGCTGCAACCATTGCCTGGACCCTAAATAGGGCTACCCAGAGGAAGTACCCTGATGCAATGAGAAAGCAGTCAAGGGGAGAGCTTCTCCCTTGCTGCAACCATTGCCTGGACCCTAAATAGCAGTATTTTATAGATTGTTGTGGATTAACAAAGTGGAAAGGTTTCTTTCTCTTCTCCCTCGTTCCTCCCCTCTCCCTTCTGGTGAGAGGTCCCCCTCCCCACCACCTTCTCCCCCTGTTTGCTCCCTTCTCCTCTCGCTTTTTTAAAAAATACAGTTTTCTTTCAAGTCCTCTACAGTTACAGTGCTTCGGCCATCAAAGTCCCCTCCCAGCCATTTTCATTTACCTTGTGACTCTGACCCTTTGTAAAGGCTGAGGATTTTCAGAGTAAACCGATCCCCGAGGTCCCCAAGGATGTTATTCTCATTTATTCACTCAGCCCTTTGAATGGAGCAGCCCGGGGTTGGCAGCGGTTCAGCAGCCTCGCATTCAGAGAGCACACAATCCCCCCCTTTTTTTTTTTTTTTTTTTCTTTTTGGGCCCCTTTTAAAAAAAGCCT
>NW_015090818.1:205518-328139 GCF_001431845.1 Calidris pugnax
AGGCAAAGTCTACCTACTCACAGGCCTCTACTACTGGTGAGCTAAACCCTCTTGTTTTCACCCTAAAAAACACCAGCACAGTTGGACAAGAGACTATGATGCTCTCTGGGGCTGACAGGTCCTTTCCCACCTGGATCCTGAGGCAGGAGGGACTTGTTCAGAGAAAGAATATCACAGCTGGTGTGTAGGAACCATGAAATAGGATCCTGTATATTCTCTGCTCACCATTATTTTGTGCATGGGTACAGGACATTCCTAGCCCCAAAAGTGTGTCGTAACAGAGTTTAACTCAATTACAAGGCATGGAGTCTATATGATGAGACTATTGGAAGTGAAAGGCAAGACTCTTTTTCATGGAGTGTGGATCTTGATCTGAATGCCTAAATGCAATACGCTTGAATTTCTTTTAGTTTTCAGTAGGATATTCTTTTCCCCATCCACCGTTACAGAGAAGAATAACTATTTGCAGAAGGAAACTACCTAGAGAGAGCTTCTGGAGAGTTTGTACCAAGAGCAGAATGTGGGAGAAATGCTTCCTAAGTCTCTCAGTGCCCCACAGGTATCAGCTTTACTGTGTGAGGGCAAAGATGAGCTCAGCTGCATATACAGCTTCTCCCTTAGGTAAGGTACCTCGTGTAGAAAGCCACACTCTCTGACCAGAACTATGCACTTGTCAGCTGGGCATCTTGGATTAAAGGGCTTAAAAAAAAATATTTAACCAGCAGGAATCTGACAGAAAAACTGTTAGAATTCAGTATTTAACCTATTTTTGTAATTACTAGGGCTTAAATTACAGTAATTCCAACTGAGATGGGGCCCAGATGCCAGGCACTATACAAACACCTAATAAGAAACTGCGGCTGCTCTGAGTCACTTACATCCTGATCCTGCAAATGTTTAGGAATGTGTTTAACTCTACTACTGTCAGTATTAATGGAGCTGCTCAGAGAACTAAAGGTAAAGAGATGAGACCAATGAGAGCCAGAGATCTCGAGACCGAAGTGTTTAGGTGTCTAATTCCCTCTGGTCTCAAGATGTTAACTGGGATCTGGCCTCATACGACTTACCGATGTTTCCACAGCAAATCTCAAACAGACCCAAAGCAAGTGCACACATTTACATCATTTTCTCTCCATAACAGCATGAGGCTATTTCCAAAAATGCTCTTTTTTAATGTCTCCTCGTTAACTGCTGTGGGCATTTTTTAACTGAATCCCCCACCCCAAAACTATCTTAATATTTGGGTGCTGTGCTTTTGAGCTTCTGAGGGCATGTAATGGGGGCACACAGTAATGCCCCCAGTGCTGTTTGCCACAAGAGCTGCTACCAGAGGAAGTACCCAGAGGAAGTACCCTGATGCAATGAGAAAGCAGTCAAGGGGAGAGCTTCTCCCTTGCTGCAACCATTGCCTGGACCCTAAATAGCAGTATTTTATAGATTGTTGTGGATTAACAAAGTGGAAAGGTTTCTTTCTCTTCTCCCTCGTTCCTCCCCTCTCCCTTCTGGTGAGAGGTCCCCCTCCCCACCACCTTCTCCCCCTGTTTGCTCCCTTCTCCTCTCGCTTTTTTAAAAAATACAGTTTTCTTTCAAGTCCTCTACAGTTACAGTGCTTCGGCCATCAAAGTCCCCTCCCAGCCATTTTCATTTACCTTGTGACTCTGACCCTTTGTAAAGGCTGAGGATTTTCAGAGTAAACCGATCCCCGAGGTCCCCAAGGATGTTATTCTCATTTATTCACTCAGCCCTTTGAATGGAGCAGCCCGGGGTTGGCAGCGGTTCAGCAGCCTCGCATTCAGAGAGCACACAATCCCCCCTTTTTTTTTTTTTTTTTTTGCTTTCTGGGCCCTTTCTAAACAAGGCCTGAGGTTCACTGAGGAGCTTGAAGGGCTGTCAGTCACCCTGCAAAGTTGCGTTTCGCCCCCCAAAAGCGATGAGCAGAGGAGGGGGAAGAGCAAGGAGCAAGGAGAGTCACCTTTGTGGTAACTGCAAAGGGTGACCTCCTGGGGTTGTGCCTTCTTGGCCAACGTGGAACACTCTGGGGAAGACCATGCCCATCTCCATCGAGCTCCCCACCAGCCTGGCAAGGGCCCTGAACCCTGGGATGGGGGGGCAGAGGGTGGTCCCTGCTCATCCCTATGGGAACAGCTGGGCAATGGACACCCTCTTTCTTCAGGTGGGATGAGGCACCACCTCCAGTGCCATCTGCGTGTCTACTGTTAGTCATTACCCCTGACAGCTGGCCCTCCTTTGTGGGAGGGAAAGGGCCCCCTCCTTTGCATTTTCATTGCAAAATGTTTGGGGACGGTCCCCCGGGACTGATAAGACAGAGACACGTCTGTGGTTGTCCCAGAGGGAGGGAAGGCTGTAGGAAAAGGCTCATGGTTATGTACCACTGTACCTGCCAACTGGTGTGTCACAAAAGGCTAAAATTACCAGCCGGTCCATTATCTGATTAAAGAGAGCCTTTCATTTGAGATTAACAAAAAAAAAAAAAAAAAGAAAGAAAAAAAGAGAAAAAGGAAAGAAAAATAAAATCCTGGCTGAAAGCAATACCTCTACTAGGTTACCCAACTTACTAGACATTGAGTTCTTAGCTTTTTGCTTTTGGCAGTGATGAACAGCAAAGTTAAAAAAAATCCAGAAACGTGGGGAGAATAAACATTTTGCTTTAATCAAACTTTTTCCTACATTTCTTTCCTCTAACACAACATGATCTCATTTATCTCCCTTTTCACAAAAAGGCCATATTTTTCACAAGAAAGAACGACTGCCCATTTTACATATTTCCATTTTTCGTTCAACTGATTAAATAAGGAACCTTCCCCGGGAAAAGCTATTCGGGTTTCATTAGTTTACAGTTGCCTTGGAATCCCTTTGAATTACAGGGAGCATAAATTATCCTTCTGTCAGCTAGCATCAGAAATACCTCTTTAAGGCTCCTGGACTCAACAACGGCTGCTCAGGTTTGGGAATAAATGTACGATGTGCTGGGGGCTTCACCAGCTGGTTAATGACCTGCTGCAGTAGTTATAGGGCCCAAGACGGAGCTGAGGAAGATTAACTAATCTGGCCAGTCACTGGTGTGCTGGCTCCCAGCGCCGAGCAGCGCGGAGTGCCGGATTGTAAACTTTATTGTCTGACCTCTGCTGAATTAGGAACTGGGGTTTTTGATTGGTTTTGGTTTGGTTTTTTTGGGTTTTTTTTTGGGGCGGGGGGGGAGGTTAATGTTTTATTAATAACATTTTCAGTGTTTATCCTTTCCTGTTGGAGTAACTGAAAAGGTAATTTCCAAACGTGGGAGTCGGCAAAGCTGCTGATGTTTTTTTTCTTTCAAAATAAAGTCCTGTTCTCCACGCACAAGTCAAACAAACGTGGTTCAAGCTGCAAATTATTCCTGTGTTACAACAGGCAAAACTGGGGGCAAATATAGTTCTTCTTCTTCAATCATGTCCGTTCACACGGTCCATCCTTCAACTGGTAGTCACCGAACTACACATCAAATCCTCTGCAGACTGATAGCTCTGCAAGCCACTAGCTCAAAAAATCCTCAAAGTTCAATAAAATCCCAAACCTTTCTGTGGTCTCACCCATCTCACAGTATCACAGAATGATATGGGGTTGGAAGGGACCTCTGGAGATCATCTAGTCCAACCCCTCTGCCAAAGTAGGTCCACCCAGAGCAGGTTTCACAGGAACATCTCCAGGCTGGTTTTGAATGTCTCCAGAGAAGGAGACTCCACCACCTCCACCATCTCCCTTGTGTTTGATTTCCTATCCAGGCAATCTGAAAGAGTAACAGGAAGGGAGAGTGTTCATACAAGATTGGCACGGCTCAGGAAAAAAAAATAGGTATGTTATTGTAGTTACAGTGCAGCTAAAATGAACTCCCTTTTAACACATCTTAAATCCTTTCACTTTTATGCAACTGTTTACTCTGCTACCCAACCAAGGACATACAGACAGTATCTCTTAAGTATGAAATATTTTTATAATGAAACACTCATCTTCTGGATTTCTTCATATGCAGGGAAAAAGTATGTCTGATGTTAAACATATTTTCCTAGTTGGTTTCTGCTTTGGACAGAGGAAAAGAAATGGCAGAAAATATATTACCTTTTTGATGTTTTTCAAATTGCTACAAAGCAATTCAGCCAGACTGGATGAGATCAGGAAATCCTGTCTCCTGTCTCTCCCCTGGTACTGACCAGTACCAGCTTGAGTGGGCATCTGTGGGGTGGCCCATCTCATGGAGAAATTTCCTCCAGTTCCTGGAATTTGTCTGCCTAGATGAAACTGTGAAGTATCTATGAACCTTGTAAAGCTCTTTCATTGAGATTTTCTATTTTAAATGGATATTCCCATTAACTACAGAAATCTAATTTCTTTTTTTTTTTTTGAAGCCTTCTAAAATATTTATCTTATGTTAAAGAATTTTGCAATCTCCATGAAAGGTTAAAGTAACTAAATTCATGGTGAAGTGCCTTGAAGTTGTGTTCAGATGCCTCCTCATGCTGGAAGGATGAGGCTCAAATTTTAAACTCTTTGGTGCCTGCCCTGCTACTGGCAGACACATGCTCCGCCCTTCATCCCTAGAGCCCAGTGTCATCTTGATGTCCTCTGCAGCCCAACTGGGTTGTACAATGTCTTATACAAACAGCCAGGAGACACGTGTGTCATGGCCAATGGCTGGACTGCTCTCCTGGCATATGGAGGACCTGGATTCAAATCTAATCTCCAGAAGCCAAGATCCCATTTGCCTTCAGCATGATGTTCTTTTGTAAAAGGGTAGCCCATCTGCTGTATCTCCATTCTCTCTGTGAGAAAGGAGGTGTTTTGGTGTTAATTACACAAGAAGGCTACTTTCCATGCAAACTGAGTGGAGAAATGCCCTTAGTTCCCAAGAGCCCCTGCTTGACATTTCCTTTTTAGCCTAAGTGGTTTTCCTCTCCAAAGGCAGGTCTGGGTGAGGTTTATTCTTCAGTGCTTCATCCTGTGCTAGTCTCTGGGCTGAGCCTCAAAGTGGAGTTTGCCTGGACATTGCCAAGGTGCTTGAATGTCACTGGGAAGAACAGGAGGAACTTGCCAGAATACCATCCTGCAGCTGGGTGTGTCAGCAAATTACTCTACTTCTAGCAGCAGTGTAAGGTATTATAATATCACTAGCTTGTGAAAAACTTGAGAAACGGCAGGGTTTTTTTCCCTTACCCCAGCCAGGATGAGTATTATATGTGGGGTCAAACATGACTCCAGACAACAAGGGTGACAAATGCTCATGTGGGGGCAACCAATGCCTCCTCATCTCTCACCTGGAAAAGAGTGCACCACCCATCAAATTGTCACAGTTCTCTCTGTTTTAAGAAATGACCAGCAGAGAGATGCTGTTCCATATTAGTTTACCTTAAAGCACCAGGCTGTCTTGTTACTGGATAGACACAGACACGCTTTTCATGTCCTTAAACCAGAGTTTGGGGAGGAATTACCCTGTTGTGCAATGAGAAGAGTGAGTTGCAGGGGTTTAGGATCTTGGGCATCTAAGGGGAAGGGCAAAGGGTGATCGCACAGTGGAGAAGAAGAGCAGAGGAGGAAGAAGGTGAGAGGATCACAGCCACGCTGGGGAGAGGTGAAACGTGTCCTTCTCTGCTGTGGCTGGGAAAACAAAAGAAACTCTAAGGGAGTGGGAAAGAGCATGTGAGCCCTTGGGAGAGGAGCCAGAGGGAGTTTGGGGGTTGAAGAGAGCTGCATGCAATGGAGATGGGGAGCAGGAGCAAGGAGTTACATACCATGACAGTCCAAGATGTGCCATGGGCAGGGGAGAGCTCCAGGTCAGATGAAAAGAAAGTAGGGGGATACCAGCAGGGCAATGGGAGCATCAGAACATCCTTCCCCTTCCCACCCCTCACACACATAACTAGAGAGAAACACAGCAAAGGCACCTGGGGACTCAGAGAGACTCACATATTTATCTAAGAAGTGAAAAATGGGGCTGAGACAGCAAAAAGACACCCTGCCTTTCCCTGTCATGCCTGCATTAACCCCGGCCCCTCTTCTGCCTCATCTTGATTTTTTTATCCCAGTCTGCCCATTTAAAAACTACTTGCAGAGCCGTGTCTGAAGCTGGACTGGCTGTAGAGAGCTGAGACAGGCAGCCATAGAGATGTTATAAAATCCCCTCAGTGCCAATTTATTAATGCTAATGAGACTTGTGTATGCTCGGAATAGATATATTGCTACAAGGGAGGCCTTCATGCAGCCAGAATCAGTCTTCATGGCTCCGCCGAGATGTAATCTACCAGTCAAAGAACTGTTTGAACAAACGTTTTTATTGTAGGGCAGGTTTTTCCCCCCCTCGCGAGCAGCAGCCCAAAAAGTAGCAGTCTCCATCCAGACACCCGTGGGCAGACCTGGAAAACCATCAACTTAACTTGGCAGTATTTAGAGTCGTTGTTTTCTAAAACAAAACCTAGCCTGGCTTGTGATGCCGTATGGATGAGGTGGGACACGCAGCATCCTGAGATGTGTCACCATGGTGGTGCCACAGGGTGCCTGGCTGGTGGGGCACAGTGTGTCCCAACGGGGGTACCAGGCATGGGGAGGGGTCTCACAGCAGGACAGAGATTTGGGGCAGTGCTGGGGGTCATTTCACAGCACAGAGAGGCCTCTTGGCTCTTTCATCTACCACAGGAGCTCCGGAGCAGCCCGGGATTGAGAGAAAGCATCAGTGGTGGGGAGCAGGTGAACCAAGAGTTGGCTCCGGCCCAAAGTGACTCCCCAGGAGCTTTGCTTTATAAATGAAAATGACTTGGAACATAAAGGGTTCCACTTGAATATGAGGAAGAACTTTTTCACAGTGAGGGTGACAGAGCCCTGGAACAGGTTGCCCAGGGAGGGTGTGTAGTCCCCTTCTTTGGAGATTTTCAAGACCCGCCTGGATGCAGCCCTGAGTAACATGCTCTAACTCTAGGCAATCCTGCTTCAGCAGGGCAGTTGGCCTAGATGATCTCTATGGTTCCTTCCAACTCTAAAAATTCAGTGAAATTCAGTGACTTTAAACTTCCTCGTGGGTAGTGCCTCCCATTCCCCACCACATCTTAGAACCACGAGTTAGAGGCAAAAGCAAAACTGAAGCTCACTGAGAGAAAAAAAATGTCCTGGGAGGGGCCAGGCAGATTATAAAACTTAAAGAGTCTTATCCACAGGAGTGTATAGTCCATTTTTCAAAGCCTCAATGAAAAAAAGCCAGGATTTATTAAAAGCTGATTCCTGATAGGAAAAAACACTACCCAACAACCCTGATCTTCTGTTAATTTCTTGTGGTGACTCCCTGAACTCAGCAGAGGTAGTAAGCTGTGGAGCGACTGCTGTTCTTCTGCTGAGATGGACATCTCTTCCAAACATTGACATCTGCTCTGGAGATGGATATTTGCTCTGGACATGGACATCTGTGCTCACAAACTGGGCTGTAGGATCAGGGCCTCTCTCCTTCATGTCTCAGCTCTTCCCACACACAGTGAAGTTTTTGCAGTTTCCCTCCAAGCACTTTGATGTTTCCTCATAGATCCCTTGAGTTTAAGACCAAAAAGGGGTCATTAGATGTGTGTTAGTTCATGTAGTGACTTACCTCAGTACCGCATTTTGTACAACCTCACAAAATAAATATCCAGGGCAGGGGGGTTGGAACTCCATGACCTTTAAGGTCACTTCCAACTCTAACCATTCTATGATTCTATCATCTTAGCAATGTCCCTGGCTACTTGTTCTCAGCCCCATGCGTGCATGGATTGCACACACAGGCAAGGCGAGCTTTCTAAGCAGAAATATGTGTTTTCTTAGGCAAACTACCGTAATTGGAAATGGCTGACAAGCCCCTCTTTGGTCTGAAATAGAAGTAGCAAGCTTTAAAATTAAATACAAGTTGAGAACAATTATCCCGAGCGCAGCAGGAGTTCAGAAGTCCTCATACATGTGGGAAGGGCACTTTTTCATATGATCTTTTTTAAAAAAATATGGGAAAAATATGGAGCAAAGTAGAATTATGTTACTATAGCCCTCCCCAGTAGCCTCACAAAGCCAGAAAGCTGGAAAGCCTCTGCCTTGAGCGCGATCTTACAGTGGGGTTTGCAGCTGGGATTTGTCATAATGTCAAACAAAACGCAACCACACGCTTTTCAAATGCGTTCCCGGGGGGACCTTCAGCTCTCAGTGGCACAGCCACATCCAAACGGGGTGGTTTGCCAGGGAAATATCTGATGGGCTTCACAATGCTGCCATACAGGCATCTGTCATGTAACATACTAGCATAGGATTAGGCTAAATATGTTCCTCTCTCTACCTTTCTTCAAGGACCGTGAGTAAAGTAGAGGAGATGATAGAAAAAGGGAACACTGGAGAGGGCTTGATAGGCAGAAGGGGTGGGGGTTCACTGCAAGAAAAGGCGGAATTTCTGTGCTTCTCGAGAAAATAATGGAATAATAGAAGTGTCTGGGTTGGAACCGCCCTTTAAGATCATCAAGTCTAACCATCAACCTAACTCTGATAAAAACCATCACTAAACCATGTCACTAAGCACTATGTCAACCCGGCTTTTGAATACCTCCAGGGATGGTGCCTCAACCACTGCCCTGGGCAGCCCATTCCAAGGCTTCATAACCCTTTCCGTGTCAAAATTTTTCTTGATATCCATTCTGAACCTCCCCTGGTGCAACTCAAGGCCATTTCCTCTTGTCCCATGGCCTGTTCCTTGGGAGCAGAGACCGACCCCCCCTGGCTACACCCTCCTTTCAGGGAGTTGGAGAGAGCAAGAAGGTCTCCCCTCAGCCTCCTTTTCTCCAGGCTGAAACCCCCAAGCTCCCTCAGCCTCTCCTCATAAGACCCTGTTCTCCAGACCCCTCACCGGCTCCGTTGCCCTTCTCTGGACCCGCTCCAGCACCTCAATGTCTTTTTTGTGGTGAGGGCCCCAAAACTGGACAGAGCCCTCGAGGTGGGGCGTCCCCAGTGCCCGGTACAGGGGGACGATCACCTCCCGAGTCCTACTGCCCACGCTGTCCTGACACAGGCCAGGATGCTGTTGGCCACCTGGACATACTGCTGGCTCATGTTCAGCCGACATGATCTGCCCACAGGAGCCAACACTGCAAAACCATGTGCCTGCAAGGAACTTGGCATGTGCCAATAAGACCACTTTAAATCAGTTATTTTCAGTTGTAAACGTGTAAGATTGGAGTCAAAGTAACCAATACCATACTAAGGAGATTGATCATTATGATTTACAATATCTTGTGTAAAGCAAAGTAAAATGAATACCAATAATCAAACATTTACAGTGCTTTTGTAGTCTTTATTCAGTAGGAAAAAGTCAAAGGTAAATTAATATACTGATAAAATAAGACACCATTAGCAACTCTGCTTTCCTGATGAAATCAGAATGGAGAAGCTTTAATTCTCTGAGAGGTTTATTTGGTGGGGTTTATATTTTTATTTTTATTTTACTAACCTCCCCCAGCTGCCACAATTCATGACACGCTTAGCAGAAATTCAAGTGTAACTGAGGACCCAGCCAAATTTCTGCCTGCTGGTCTCACTGTCAGTATGTCATGTTTCACTTAATTTTTATCTGATGCAACCAGTGGAATAGACAAAGGAAATCTCTAGCACAGAAGTTCTCTGCTGGGAAGTATCAAACTGCTTTTCTTCAGAAGAGACTAACACAAACTGAAGATAAACAAAGGAGAAATATTGTCATGTTAATTTATCCTAACAGAATCCAATGACTTTTCCTCCTACAAGGATTTTTTTTTTTAATTTTTTTTTCATTCAGCAGACCAAGGATTTGCCTACAGCAAAACCAGACTTCTGATATTATCTTAACCTTCTGTAGCTGAATCTGTAAGATGGTTTATAATCCAAAGTAGCAGCACAAAACACAGCTGAAAAAGGCAACTGATTCTCTGTGATCTCTTATCGTGCAGCAGACATAAAGTCACTCCACCAGCCACAGAAAAACTTGGGAGAACAACAGTCACAAACCCCTCACTCCCTTGTTTTTCTTCACCGTTTTGCATTGGTTTAACCCAGCTCACAGAAATAATCAAAACTCTAGTACGGCTCTACAAAAGTTGCATGGGCAGACCACAGTAGGACTGATCTGCTGAGGTCTATCATAACCTCTGATGATAGTCTCCAAGTGATAATCTCCAAACTTGGCTTCATTGCCATAGAATAGAACCTGCATGTGAACTTCCCACCTCATTGTTTTGCATTGGTTTAACAGAATCTGGTTTTGCATCTGGTTTAAAACAGAAATAATCAAAACTCTAGTACAGCTCTATAAAAGTTACATGGGCCGACCAAGGTAGTACTGATCTGCTGAGGTCTATCATAACCTCTGATGATAGTCTCCAAGTGATAATCTCCAAACTTGGCTTCATTGCCATAGAACCTGCATGTGAACTTCCCACCTAATTAACGCTTGTCTTCTGTGGATTAATACTAGAAATGGGGCTGGACTCAAGAGCTGACCTATTTCCCCTTGCCTTGATTATTAGGGAAACTTAGGTCTGAACTTAGAAGTTGTTCCCTCGACTGAATCAAAGTTGATTGAATTGAACAGCACCAGCTTGGGAAGTTTGCATATGGATCGTTGTGGCTTGGGCTATTTCCCCCAGAAATGGGGTGCTAAGTAATTTTACATAAATCTCCATTTTCTCTAATCCATCATAACTAAATACACTTTAGCAGTCAAAAATAATTTTATAATTACACTTTGATTAAAGAGGTATTCCTATAAATGATAAATCAGTGAACATTATGAACATTGCTTTAGTTTACAAAGGATGTGCACATTCTCATACTATCGGATGAAGTCAATACTCTCCTGAAAAATAGGAATACGGTTCTTTCATTCTAGCTGTACTTCTTCCTAGCAAGGCTTTTTTTACCTTTGAGAAGGTGGAATTAGTCCCCACAAAGTCACGTCCTTAAATGTTGATATCCATTCTGAACCTCCCCTGGTGCAACTCAAGGCCATTTCCTCTTGTCCCATGGCCTGTTCCTTGGGAGCAGAGACCGACCCCCCCTGGCTACACCCTCCTTTCAGGGAGTTGGAGAGAGCAAGAAGGTCTCCCCTCAGCCTCCTTTTCTCCAGGCTGAAACCCCCAAGCTCCCTCAGCCTCTCCTCATAAGACCCTGTTCTCCAGACCCCTCACCGGCTCCGTTGCCCTTCTCTGGACCCGCTCCAGCACCTCAATGTCTTTTTTGTGGTGAGGGCCCCAAAACTGGACAGAGCCCTCGAGGTGGGGCGTCCCCAGTGCCCGGTACAGGGGGACGATCACCTCCCGAGTCCTACTGCCCACGCTGTCCTGACACAGGCCAGGATGCTGTTGGCCACCTGGACATACTGCTGGCTCATGTTCAGCCGACATGATCTGCCCACAGGAGCCAACACTGCAAAACCATGTGCCTGCAAGGAACTTGGCATGTGCCAATAAGACCACTTTAAATCAGTTATTTTCAGTTGTAAACGTGTAAGATTGGAGTCAAAGTAACCAATACCATACTAAGGAGATTGATCATTATGATTTACAATATCTTGTGTAAAGCAAAGTAAAATGAATACCAATAATCAAACATTTACAGTGCTTTTGTAGTCTTTATTCAGTAGGAAAAAGTCAAAGGTAAATTAATATACTGATAAAATAAGACACCATTAGCAACTCTGCTTTCCTGATGAAATCAGAATGGAGAAGCTTTAATTCTCTGAGAGGTTTATTTGGTGGGGTTTATATTTTTATTTTTATTTTACTAACCTCCCCCAGCTGCCACAATTCATGACACGCTTAGCAGAAATTCAAGTGTAACTGAGGACCCAGCCAAATTTCTGCCTGCTGGTCTCACTGTCAGTATGTCATGTTTCACTTAATTTTTATCTGATGCAACCAGTGGAATAGACAAAGGAAATCTCTAGCACAGAAGTTCTCTGCTGGGAAGTATCAAACTGCTTTTCTTCAGAAGAGACTAACACAAACTGAAGATAAACAAAGGAGAAATATTGTCATGTTAATTTATCCTAACAGAATCCAATGACTTTTCCTCCTACAAGGATTTTTTTTTTTAATTTTTTTTTCATTCAGCAGACCAAGGATTTGCCTACAGCAAAACCAGACTTCTGATATTATCTTAACCTTCTGTAGCTGAATCTGTAAGATGGTTTATAATCCAAAGTAGCAGCACAAAACACAGCTGAAAAAGGCAACTGATTCTCTGTGATCTCTTATCGTGCAGCAGACATAAAGTCACTCCACCAGCCACAGAAAAACTTGGGAGAACAACAGTCACAAACCCCTCACTCCCTTGTTTTTCTTCATTGTTTTGCATTGGTTTAACAGAATCTGGTTTTGCATCTGGTTTAAAACAGAAATAATCAAAACTCTAGTACAGCTCTATAAAAGTTACATGGGCCGACCAAGGTAGTACTGATCTGCTGAGGTCTATCATAACCTCTGATGATAGTCTCCAAGTGATAATCTCCAAACTTGGCTTCATTGCCATAGAACCTGCATGTGAACTTCCCACCTAATTAACGCTTGTCTTCTGTGGATTAATACTAGAAATGGGGCTGGACTCAAGAGCTGACCTATTTCCCCTTGCCTTGATTATTAGGGAAACTTAGGTCTGAACTTAGAAGTTGTTCCCTCGACTTAGAACCTGCATGTGAACTTCCCACCTCATTAACACCTGTCTTCTGTGGATTAATAATAGAAATGGGGCTGGACTCAAGGGCTGACCTATTTCCCCTTGCCCTGATTATTAGAGAAACTCAGGTCTGAACTTAGAAGTTGTTCCCTCGACTGAATCAAAACCATTGAACAGCACCAGCTTGGGAAGTTTGCATATGGATCATTGTGGCTCGGGCTATTTCCCCCAGAAATGGGGTGCTAAGTAATTCTACATAAATCTCCATTTTCTTTAATCCATCAAAGGATGTGCACATTCTCATACTATCGGATGAAGTCAATACTCTCCTGAAAAATAGGAATACGGTTCTTTCATTCTAGCTGTACTTCTTCCTAGCAAGGCTTTTTTTACCTTTGAGAAGGTGGAATTAGTCCCCACAAAGTCACGTCCTTAAATGTCCTCTACTTCACACTGCAAAGATATGCCATGACTCCTTGGGGCATTTCAGGGTAAAGCAGCCAAGATGTTGTTGTGTCCCAGCCCCTGTTGCACCTCTGTGGGGAGGGTACTTTGGGATTACCAAGGGTTAGAGAGGTCCCATTCAACCTGGGCTCGGTGTCATAGAATCATAGACTGGTTTGGGTTGGAAGGGACCTTAAAGATGATCAAGTTTCAACCCCGCTGCCCTGGGCAGGGACACCTCCCACTAGACCAAGTTGCTCAAAGCCCCATCCAGCCTGGTCTTGAGCCCCATCCAGTCCAGTCCCTCCTGCAGCTTTTGGGTACAATCATTGCCTTTCCTCCTAAGCTTCTGAGCTGGTCTTGATCCTTAACCTCCACCTCAGCACCAACTTGAGCTCTATGGTGATGCACTGATTTTTAGTTTAACTAAAATTTGGTCATGTACTTTGGAAAGGAAAATCCTTTGGAATAAAATACGTAACAGCAACACTAAAGATGAAATACTGGTAATAGGGTGACACTTACCTTAGATAACCAGCCAAAGGACTGACAAAAATCCGTGCCTCTTGGTAGAAAGAGGTCTCCTGGTATTCAGCTGGGCTGAGTGAATAACTGATTTTTTGTGTGTCTGAAGTCCTAAATAAAACACTGCTGAAAATGGGAGGAGAGTAAGAAAGGGCAATATTTTGCTCCATGTGAAATTAGTCTTTCTAGACTGAAAAACCCAAAATATTTCCATTCCAGTTCAGACCTTTTGAACAGAAACAGAGCAATTGAAATAAAGGGCAATATTTTGGCACCATGCAAAAGTCTACTATTTTTTTACTCAATAGCATAGAGACCAAGGCAATGGCTTCCAACCTAGCGTGTACTATGAAAGCTTATATGTGAGGTTAGAAGCCATCATAAATGGGGTGCCAAGGGAAAATGGTGGGAGGTCTCGTCTCCAGGACATTCACTGTGGGCTTCTTGGGCTTAATTCCTGCCCTTTCCTGAGGGAACAAGAACCAACATCTCCCACCCCTTTATTTTGGTTGTTGTTTCCAGGCATAGGCTACCATGACTGTGCACATGATAACTAGAAGGTGATATAGCAGCAAAGAGATTTAAATTTGCCTTTTGATTTGATCTCACAGGGAGAGTTATTAAGAGCACGAGCCAGTGGGATTGTCGCTTTTGTTGTGTAGAGGTTGGTCAACAAGGCAGGTAACAGAGGCAAAAAACTCTTTTTATATGGGCAGCAAATGAAACGGTAGCTGCATTCTGATTGTAGGGATTTAAAAAATCTTTAGCATGGCAGTTTGATTTGTAAATGTAGGGAATGAAAAACAAAATAACCTCAATATTAAAATTAAGCAAGTTATTTTATCTGGACAGAAGTTAAACTCAGTGAGGAAATGCTTCCCATAATATAGCAAAAAATAAAAGGAGTTTTATACAGCTATGTACATTTTATATGTATACACACATACACATACCCACAAACACATAGGAAGATGTACATGTGTATATACATATGTGACAGCAGAAATATATAAAAATGGAGCCGACACTGAATTCTTACCAAACCCTAACAAACACATTTTAGTATGAATATAATTGCATCTACGCTGGACAGCTTCAAACACAAAATCTACTTTCTGAGGTGGATCTCTGTTCTCGCAAATTAAAATGGGAAATCTTCTTTTGAAGAGTATCCATTTACATCCCGAGTTGCTAAGCTACAGAACAGAAGGGTACTGTTGTGCACATCTTGTTTTCAGAGGCCACATCTCTGCGTTCAAGGACACCAGCACATATTGGTTTAGTTGTTGCTCTTGAGAGCAAGTCTTTTACGGAAGCCCCTGTAATTCTGGCCCATTTTGCTATTTAAAAAAAGAAAGGAAAGGAAGAAAAAAAAAGGCAAGATTTTATTCATAATCTGTAGCGTATATTCATTATGACCTCATTTAATCCTTCCAAAATGTAAAGGTAAGCTGCAAGTGTCTTTTGCCATGCTTTTTTCCTACACAGGCTGGCAGTGTGTTCTGCCACACTGGTCCTGCTCCTTTCATCTCCTCAGGGCACTTCTGCAACGATTCCTTCCAGAATGGTTGACCCAGTGGACTGCAACACTTCTGTCAGCTCTTCCAAAGGGGACCAGAAATGCACACCTACTCACTCAACATGTCTTCTAGCCAGTCCCATAGGAAAAAAGCATGGAATCATAGAATTGTCTGCTTTGGAAGGGACCTTTCAGATCATCGAGTCCAACCATCAACCTAACTCTGATAAAAATCATCACTAAACCATGTCCCTCAGCACCACATCTACCCATTTTAGCATACCTCCAGGGATGGTATGTCCACCACTTCCCTGGGCAGCCTATTACAAAGGTTTGATAACCTTTTCAGTGTAGCAATTTTTCCTAATATCCAATCTAAACCTCCCCTACCTCCCCTGGTACAACTTGAGGCTGTTTCCTCTTGTCCCATTACCTGTTAGAGACCGACTCCCCCTGGCTACACTTTCCTTTCAGGGAGTTGTAGAGAGTGAGAAGGTTTTCCCTCAGCCTCCTTTTTCACTAGACTAAATAATCCCAGCTCCCTCAGCCATTCCTCACAAGACTTGTGCTCCAATGAGATATCTGTGTTTTTAACAGTAATGTGTGGACATCCATCGGATACAGAATGGAGATACAGAATGGTTGTACAACCAGACCCGTAGCTTTTAGTGTGCATATTATTCAGACCCACAATGGGGCTCTTCTAGGTTTCACACATGACCTACTGGAGATACCTCTACATAGATGACGACTGATTCCTTCCAGAACGGTTGACCCAGCGGACTGCAACACTTCTGCCGACTCTTCCAAGGGGGATCAGAAACTCACACCTACTCGCTCAGCATCTCTATTAGCCAGTCCCATAGGAAAAAAGCATGTAATTATAGAATTGCCTGTGTTGGAAGGGACCTTTCAGATCATCGAGTCCAACCATCAACCCAACACTGATAAAAACCATCACTAAACCATGTCCCTCAGCACCACATCTACCCATTTTAGCATACCTCCAGGGATGGTATGTCCACCACTTCCCTGGGCAGCCTATTCCAAAGGTTTGATAACCTTTTCAGTGTAGCAATTTTTCCTAATATCCAATCTAAACCTCCCCTACCTCCCCTGGTACAACTTGAGGCTGTTTCCTCTTGTCCCATTACCTGTTAGAGACCGACTCCCCCTGGCTACACTTTCCTTTCAGGGAGTTGTAGAGAGTGAGAAGGTTTTCCCTCAGCCTCCTTTTTCACTAGACTAAATAATCCCAGCTCCCTCAGCCATTCCTCACAAGACTTGTGCTCCAATGAGATATCTGTGTTTTTAACAGTAATGTGTGGACATCCATCGGATACAGAATGGTATCCGTAGACCCATAGCTTTTAGTGTGCATTTTATTCAGACCCACAATGATCTCTGGGGCTCTTCTAGGTTTCACACATGACCTACTGGAGATATGTCTACATAGATGATGACTAGCAGATTTTCTCTAAAACGAACTTAATCTAGGAGGTGTGACAACATGGTAGTGTGGGATTCCCTCTATTTCTAATTATTATATCTAATTTTTAGACCAGATCTAGCTTATATCCCATGTTGGAGGGAGGCAAAGTCAGCTTGATCCTCTATGATACACTAATAGATTGCGTGCACAAAATCCATGGTCCCTGGGTATCATTTAAACTAGACTAAATAATTCCAGCTCCCTCAGCCATTCCTCACAAGACTTGTGCTCCAATGAGATACCTGTGTTTTTAACAGTAATGTGTGGACATCCATCAGATACAGAATGGTTGTACAACCAGACCCGTAGCTTTTAGTGTGCATATTATTCAGACCCACAATGGGGCTCTTCTAGGTTTCACACATGACCTACTGGAGATACCTCTACATAGATGACGACGAGCAGATTTCGTCTAAGACTGACTTAATCTAGGAGGTGTGACAACATGGTAGTGTGGGATTCCCTTTATTTCTAATTATTATACCTAATTTTTAGACCAGATCTAGCTTATACCCCATGTTGGAGGGAGGCAAAGACAGCTTGTGTCTACATAGATGATGACTAGCAGATTTTCTCTAAAACGAACTTAATCTAGGAGGTGTGACAACATGGTAGTGTGGGATTCCCTCTATTTCTAATTATTATATCTAATTTTTAGACCAGATCTAGCTTATATCCCATGTTGGAGGGAGGCAAAGTCAGCTTGATCCTCTATGATACACTAATAGATTGCGTGCACAAAATCCATGGTCCCTGGGTATCATTTGAAACTAAAAATGGAGCCGACACTGAATTCTTACCAAACCCTAACAAACACATTTTAGTATGAATATAATTGCATCTACGCTGGACAGCTTCAAACACAAAATCTACTTTCTGAGGTGGATCTCTGTTCTCGCAAATTAAAATGGGAAATCTTCTTTTGAAGAGTATCCATTTACATCCCGAGTTGCTAAGCTACAGAACAGAAGGGTACTGTTGTGCACATCTTGTTTTCAGAGGCCACATCTCTGCGTTCAAGGACACCAGCACATATTGGTTTAGTTGTTGCTCTTGAGAGCAAGTCTTTTACGGAAGCCCCTGTAATTCTGGCCCATTTTGCTATTTAAAAAAAGAAAGGAAAGGAAGAAAAAAAAAGGCAAGATTTTATTCATAATCTGTAGCGTATATTGATCATGACCTCCACCTAATCCTTCCAAAATGTAAAGGTAAGCTGCAAGTGTCTCTTGCCATGCTTTTTTCCTACACAGGCTGGCAGTGTGTTCTGCCACACTGGTCCCACTCCTTTCATCTCCTCAGGGCACTTCTGCAATGATTCCTTCCAGAACGGTTGACCCAGCGGACTGCAACACTTCTGCCGACTCTTCCAAGGGGGATCAGAAACTCACACCTACTCGCTCAGCATCTCTATTAGCCAGTCCCATAGGAAAAAAGCATGTAATTATAGAATTGCCTGTGTTGGAAGGGACCTTTCAGATCATCGAGTCCAACCATCAACCCAACACTGATAAAAACCATCACTAAACCATGTCCCTCAGCACCACATCTACCCATTTTAGCATACCTCCAGGGATGGTATGTCCACCACTTCCCTGGGCAGCCTATTCCAAAGGTTTGATAACCTTTTCAGTGTAGCAATTTTTCCTAATATCCAATCTAAACCTTCCCTGGTACAACTTGAGGCTGTTTCCTCTTGTCCCATTACCTGCTAGAGACCGACTCCCCCTGGCTACACCCTCTTTTCAGGGAGTTGTAGAGAGCTAGAAGGTTTTCCCTCAGCCTCCTTTTTCACTAGACTAAATAATTCCAGCTCCCTCAGCCATTCCTCACAAGACTTGTGCTCCAATGAGATACCTGTGTTTTTAACAGTAATGTGTGGACATCCATCAGATACAGAATGGTTGTACAACCAGACCCGTAGCTTTTAGTGTGCATATTATTCAGACCCACAATGGGGCTCTTCTAGGTTTCACACATGACCTACTGGAGATACCTCTACATAGATGACGACGAGCAGATTTCGTCTAAGACTGACTTAATCTAGGAGGTGTGACAACATGGTAGTGTGGGATTCCCTTTATTTCTAATTATTATACCTAATTTTTAGACCAGATCTAGCTTATACCCCATGTTGGAGGGAGGCAAAGACAGCTTGATCCTCTACGATACGCTAGTAGATTGTGTGCACAAGATCCATGGTCCCTGGGTATCATTTAAAAGAGCTGCTTGGACTGTGGTCCCTGCACCACTGGTGGCTGCAGAGTATCAGCAAGGATGACAGTCACAGCATTGTGTCTCAAGGTGCTGCATTAACCTCTGTGTTTCCAGCTGCTAAAAGGCAGGAGAAATCTCCTAAATGCTAAGAGATTTCCTTGTGCTGACTTTTCACTCGCTTTGCTTGCTATAGAAGCAGTAGGTGATGAAAAGGACAGGATGAAAAGTGATGTGTATGGCTGTGAAAGAGAGAGAAAAATACAGCTGGGCATCTCTAACGAGATGCAGTCCAGTTTATAAAAAAAATAAAAATAAAAATTAAAAAATGGTTGGGCCGGGTGCCCTAGTGCAGCATAGGCCCAGATTCTTTGCAAACAGGAACTAATTGCTAAAAGCTCTCCAGAGGATTTTTTTTTCATTCCTTTCAGTTAGCATTGGCAAAGAGTTTGAAATTTCATCAAGAGGAATGATCTCTTATAAGTCCTTCTTTCTTAAATCTTTTTTTCCTCGTTACTGATGTGAGGATTGGCACCAATTTAAGCAACCTCTTTCATCTCTGAACATGGACGTTCTTAAATTGATTTAACAATTTAATCCATTTAGCTGAAGTCCAATCCAGTCAAACCCATTCAAGTATTGCATGGAACAGACCCTCAGTGTTTTACCCAAACCGCTTCTCCCTTAGCAAGAAGAATAAGAAAGGCAACTTTAGTCAATGGGCTCATGTTGCTCCTTCTTCTGGTCACCCACCCTGACACCCTGGCCGACCCCTGGAAGATTTAGGGGCCCTTGTAAATGGTCTTCCAGTGAGAGAAAAAGCAGTGTCTCTGAGGTTGTCTGTGGCTCTACAGGTATCCTAGCTTTATTTATACCTACATGAAAGCTGTTAAAAAAGAGACAATTACATATGGCCTCTACAAAATCTCCGTAGCTTAGGGTCTAAACTAGCAATATCTACATCCAAAAAAGTAATCGAATCACAGAATGCTATGGGGTTAGAAGGGACCTCTGGAGATCATCTAGTCCAACCCCGCTGCCAGAGCAGATCCACCCAGAGCAGGTCGCACAGGAACGTGTCCAGGTGGGTTTGGAATGTCTCCAGAGAAGGAGACTCCACCACCTCTCCGGGCAGCCTCTTCCAGGGCTCTGCCATCCTCAAAGTAAAAAGTTCCTCCTCGTGTTTAGATGGAACTTCTTATGTTCAAGTTTGTGCCCATTTCCTCTTGTCCTGTCCCTGGGCACCACTGAAAAAAGACTGGCCCCATCCTCCTGACACCCACCCTTTATGTATTTATAGGTCTTGATCAGATGCTCCCTCAGTTTTCTCTTCTCCAGACTAAAAAGACCCAGGTCCTTCAGTCTTTCTTCATAAGAGAGATGTTCTAATCCCCTGATGATCTTTGTAGCCCTCTGCTTACCCTCTCCAGCCGTTCCCTGTCCTATTTCTATAGGATACATATAATATAGAATATCTATATATAATATATAGAATATTTCCATATTCTTATATATGTTCTATATAATCCTCCTTCAGAGCTGTCCTTAAATATCATCAATACTGCAGGCAGTGATCTGCGGGTTGGGCTTTTTTCCCAAAGGATTTTTCAAGTAGCAGTGAAAATGGGGGCTAACCTAGTATTTTACCACGGGCTAAACTTTTTCTCTTAACTGAAAAAAAGGGTCGTAAGTCACCCATCCCGTCCTGCCACATCACACAGTTAATGGCTAGAAGGGTTAATGGTTTTTGTAAGAAGGAAGCTAATGACCAAGAAGTGAATTTACAGTTTTTTAAAGATTTTTCCCAGTTGGTTGATGGCACTCTGGGTGCTTGGCTGGGCACTGAGGGACACGGGAAAGCCCCTTGTCACCCCCCAGTGTGGGACAGGGCTGACCCACCAGCTCTTCCTGTCTGTCTGTCCCAGTCTGTAGCTGGCAAATTACAGGCTGCCCTCCCACCATAAAACACACACGCTCCCGTCCCCCAGCTCCATGGTGTTATTTTTATATTCGCAAAAACATTAAAGTCAGGGTAAAAGGGACAAATAGCCCAGATTTGAAGATTTTCCAGCTAGACCAAAAAAATGCTGCATGGCATGTGTGTTTAGCATTAGGAGGAAAATAAATGTGCTGTTTTCAAATTTTTGCTTCAGGGTCAGCCAACATCAGTCTACCATGTAACAGCTCTGAGGGGGGAAAAAAAGCTTCACTTAAGGATATATCTGCCAGAGTAAACAGTGCCTCAAACCAGGGAAATCTAAAGCACATGCCTTATTGTCAAGTTTGGTTTAACTTGTTTTACAAATCAAAACAGCAGCTCAGTTTTTAAAACCTATTTTTAAGTCCACTAGTGTTTTATCAAGGAGGTTGAAGACCTACATTAGTGTTTCAGTCCCTGCATTTCAAATCAAATCTGATTTACCAATTTCTCTTCAGTGAATTAATGTCTTACCCCATTCTTACGTGCAGCCCTTCCTACCTCTTCATTACGTCCCATAAATCAGAGGGTAGGACTCCCCATTTTTACTGTCCTAATACACCCAGTGCTCTGTGGACAGTCTTTATGTGTCCTCTGGGGCTTCTGATTAAATATGTTAGTGGTCCCTGTAGGGTGAGAGCAACTGGTTCCCAGTACATGATGGAAGCCCACAAAATTTTGTTCTCCCCTGTGTGAATAGGAGGAAACTTGTGCTTAGAATTTACTTCTCCTTCAGAAAAAAAAAAGCACAGACCCCAAAAAGAAACCTCCTGCACTTAAGATATGTGCAGACAATTCTTCTGATTAATGTGGGAGTTCTTGCATGCATATCTGAGGGAAGAATTTGGCTCTTCACTCTTTAAATAAAACACTGAAGAGTATTTAAGGAGCAAAACCAACCCTGGAATGTTTTGAAGACATTTCCAAGAAACTTTAAGAAAGGAAAAAGTCTTTGCCAAACATAGACAAACCTCATCAAACCCTATAGCTTCCTTTCAACTTTTATTGTTTCTGTTCCCCCACAAACCAAGCCTCAGCAGGTAATTCTGCTTGCTTGACTGCGGCTGAAGTTCCATGATTATTTTATTCCAGAAGCTGTATCTGTGTTGAAAAGGGGTGGGTGGTGGTCCTACTTTGCCTGATCAAAGCTACTTGTGCCCTGCGTGTAATTTGTTTGGTTCTGAAGGGAGCCCGATCAGGGACCTGATCCAGCTGAAAATCAGCTTTCCCTCACCCAGCCCTTCATTGTGCATTGTTCCTTCAGCGCTGAACAGCTAGATGGGTAGTAACGAGAGCACAAAGAAAGATGGAACTTCCATCTAAACACGAGGAGGAACTTCTGCACTTCAAGGGTGGCAGAGCCCTGGAAGAGGCTGCCCAGAGAGGTGGTGAAGTCTCTGTCTCTGGAGACATTCCAAACCCCCATGGACTTGTTCCTGTACAACCTGCTCTGGGTGGACCTGCTTTGGCAGGGAGGTTGAACTAGATGATCTCCTGAGGTCCCTTCCACTCCCTTATCATTCTGTGATTCTGTGAAAAGATGGGGATGTGAGGCCGGGTGAACAACAGAGAGGAAGAACTGGGGTTTTCATCACAGTCCCCACACACCAGCCAAAGCAAACACACAACTTCAGCCTGAATCTAAGGGTTGTATCTACCTCACTCAAGAGCTGTTCCAAGACGAGCTGTGATCACGTACTCTGCATGTCTCCATTGAACATAATGAAGAAAAAATTAGAAATTAATTTTAAGTTTAAACATTCCATTTCTCAAATGTCAACAGCAAACATTTCCATCAGAAGGGAAGATTTGTTTCCCTCAGTGTACGCAGCAGGCAAAACTGTTTCAATATGTGGTGTACAACCATGCACACTGATGCATGATAAATAAGTGGAAACCTAAGTAGAAAGACTTTCCTATTTATTACTGTCTGTGTTGTTGCATCAGCTGTGTACAACAGTGCTTGGCATATCTATTGTGAAAGACTGATTTAGTGACAGCAGAAAAAATTTTCTCATCTTTAGTGTCAATTTTTGCATTTGTTGATTTTAAATGAGTAAAACAGGTATAGTTATCAGGGAGTCTGCTTCCTTATCACTCTGGCTTTTGCAGTACTGGTGGAGCACTGAGCAAGCTTGCGATGCCACTGTAGTAATAGTAATTAAATTTTAAAAAACCTCTGGATACCAAGTATTTACTATAAAATGTGATCTAGATTAAGCAAATATAGGAGATGTCCCATTTTATGTGGAAATCTATTAAAACTGAAGCCATGTTTCTGGCATGTCCAAAGCATTACCTAATTGACATATGTTCAAAAGGTAAAGAGGTTAAAGTGATGCTTAATGGCCAAATGTCGAAGTTCATTCAAATTTGTGGGCCATTACTCCACTAAGACTGGTTATGCGTGTGTAACTGCTCACCAATATCAACGTGCATCCAATAGATGCCATATCCTTCAATAAAGCTGCAGTAGATGCAGTCACTCAGGTGTGAAACTGGAGTGAGGTCAAAATGTGGCCTAAGCCGGTGTGCTAGCAAGAGCTGTAACAGCAGTATTGACTGTAGCTGGATTCAAGGAACAAAGGAAATAAAACACACATGATTCCTGCCCAACGTTTTCCAGATTGTTTTGAGATGGGCTGAAATTTAACTTTTTAGAAGGGCTTGAAGTGTTTCTTTCCTGTTGGGCAGCAAGAAGGATTGATTCAGCTTCCAGGCATTCCTGTGAAAATTGCTTAAATGGCCCTTGCTGGGGCCTCCCAGGCAGGAACTGGGGAAGCTACAGAACTCCCCAGGAACACTCGGGAATGGGCAATGCATCTCCAGGCAGGCACAGCGGGCTTCAACGAAGGGATTTACCCCCACCTGGCTATACAGGAGGGAAAGGAGAGGTGGGGGACACAATAAAATAGCAGCTTGGAAGGGGTGGATGTTCAAAAGTAGGGGAGACCATCACCTCCTGGGCAGCTCTCGGCTCAGCGCTCCCAGGGCTGGCTGGCGTGGGGACACAGATGGGAATTTTGACCCATTATTTAGCAGCTGGAAAGGGAAAAATTACCTCAGACAGATGCCGGCGTACAAATGGGCCCAGTCTACCCAAGCAGTTCCTTTTATTTACTAAAGATATTGGCAAAGAGCCGCTTCCCCAGCAAGTCTCCATCCGTCTGGAGGCCTGGGCTGCCCAAACACCTGGTGTCGACAGCAAGCGCCTCGGTCTTTCAAGGTTTCAGGCCACAAGGACCGCAAAGAAGTAGAAAGTACTTTCAGGGGAGGCTCAGTTTTGTCTGTCCAAGAACAACACAAATCAGGTGTGGATCACATCCGTCACGTATGTCCCTGTCTCGGTGTTGTCCAATGGAGAAAGCTTATTCCAAATCCACTCATTAGCTGCAGTCTTCTTCTGCCTTGTTTGTGGACCACGCCGTGGAGGACATGGACAAGTGTCTCACAGCAGTGCCTTGTGGAACAGGATAGCTGAGAAGCCATCCTGCTTGGATCATGGTGCAGAAAGCCTTTGTTGCCAAGAGCCGACATCTTTAATTATGCTTCAGGCTCAAATTTAGCATGCAGACGTCCAGCTCGGAGGAAGCCTTTTACAGCAGCTGGCCATTTTAATTATAGAAGGAATATAAACAATAAATTTCTAATATTAGATACATTTCTCACAGTCCTTGTTACTGAAAATAATGTCTTAGGGCCACATCCAAGGCCCGCTGAATCAGTGGAAAGCGTCCCACTGACCTCATTGTGATTGGATCAGGGCCTTAGTTTCTTAAAATAAGATTTTACAAGGTGCAGGCTAATCCTATTCCACATATTTTTAGTAAAATGGCTGAAAGTTTTTTTTTTCCCCCCTATTAAGATCCATAAGAAACCAAGACAGAGCCACAATAACCACCTGGCACCAAATATTTTATAAGGAATTTAAATATAAATGGAGGGGAGTTGAGACTTTTATACACCTGGGCTTCAAACTTGCTGCCTCAGAGCACAGGTCCCAGGAGCAGCATCGAGGGTCCATGGGGACCAGCAGCACTCCCTCCACTCCCAGTGCCCCGAGAGACTGGGGTGGGCAGCCTTTTCCCGGAAAACAAGCAGCGAATAAGCCCTGGCTGCTCCATTAATTCCACTAATATTTCATTTATTTAATTTTTCATATGTCTCCAGGCTCTAGACAGCTCTAAGGAGCTAGAGCTACCAAAACACTGCCGTGACAAGCCGTGCCTGTGATATGTCCAGCCACACCAAGCCCAGAAAGCAGTAAAACGCTCGCAAGAACATCTGATTTGGTGATTTTTCCAGCCTATCTTCCAGTCCATAAAGTCTCTGATAAGCCTTAGATAAGCAAATGAAATTGGGGAGTAAGGGGGGGTGTGTTATCCCAATGAAAATATCAACCTGCCGCCTTTATTCTACCCCTGGCAGCTGGTGGAAACTGAAAAGGAAACATCTTGAAAGGAGCAGGGAGGTGAGGAGCAAGAGGAGTCACCTACAAAGAGAGGTCACCTCTCCAGCACCCAGAGGAAATCCCCATCCTCCACCCGGCAGCAGCAGCCCAGCCATCAGTCGGAGGCTTTTCCCAGCACTAATCTCTACAGCATGACAAAAGGTGTCATTTTTAGAAAATGTGAAAACTCTAGTGGAAAGAGGAGAGAAAGCAGGCTCCATTTTAAAAAAAAAAAAAAAAAAAAAAAGAAGTGTAAAAATATAGGTGATTCAAACAGGAAGGTAACGTTCCCATCACACACACTTTGGCAGTTATTGCTGCGACATTTCTGGGGTTCCTCTACTCTGCCCTAATGAGGCCCCATCTGGAGCACTGGGTCCATTTCTGGGCTCCCCAGTTCAAGAAGGACAGGACCTGCTGGAGAGGGTACAGCAGAGGGCTACAAAGATGATGAGGGGACTAGAACATCTCTCTTACGAGGAGAGGCTGAGGGACTTGGGCCTGTTTAGTCTGGAGAAGAGAAGGCTGAGGGGGGATCTGATCAACACCTGTAAATACTGAAAGGGGGGGTTTCAGGAGTCTTTTTTCAGTGGTGCCCAGGGACAGGAAAAGGGGGAACGGGCACAAACTTGTACATAAGAAGTTCCACCTAAACATGAGGAGGAACTTCTTTCCTGTGAGGGTGGCAGAGCCCTGGAAGAGGCTAGTTGCATCTAAAGCCTGTTTCACAACCCTCCTGGCCAGTCCAGTGAGCCCTTTCCACCCCAAAGAAACATAAAAAGCCATGGCACGATGCTACTGAGCCCCAAATCAGCGCCACCTGACAAGGGGCTGATACAACACCCTCCGAAATTCATGGGGTTTTAATGGGATCTGGATGTGGAGTTCAGTTGAAACGCATCCAGCCTGGATTGCAATTAAAGTGTACTCACAGCCCGAGACCCTCAAAGAGCGTTTTGACACATTGATGGGCAGATATGAACGCCGTGGGTCAGGGGAAAGAGAAGGGGCTAGAAAAAAACACAAGGAAGACAAAATGTGCCCAAGTGACAGCACCATCCAATTTCACCATCAGGAATAATGTGTTTATTTTATGCCTGAGCCAAGGTTTAAATTGCCAACAGCTTTGTCATCATACCCTTTCACCCCTGGCTCCCTTTTGCATACAGCATATCACAAGACACAACAATTCATTTTCTCCCGTCTTGCTTCCTGTCAAACCCTCCTGCGCGTTGCACAGGGATTTCTTGTCCCATAACTGGGGATTAAATAGCTGAGTGATCCAACAGTGCAGATTAATGCACACTTCATTGGTCATTTCCAGACTGTGTTAGCCTGGTCTTGCTCCCCTCACCCTTAGCCCTCTAAACACATGTTCATGTTGTAAAATTTCAATTTTTAAAAGTATTTTTCTCAAAGTTAAAGAAGATCTGAATGGAAGGGTCCTAAGCTGGAGGACTCGTCAAAAAGTGACCACGTCTGCCCACAGACCCCTCCAAGCATGGGATGCTCATGAGCTTTCTCCTCAACATCATCAGGATTGCCCAGACCCAGCCAGAGCTGGAGCAAGGTGGGAAGAGCCCATCATTGTAGCCTCGCAGACCCTGCTCAGCAGCACCAAGGCAGGTCCTGGAGCTTATCCTGAGGTCTGCCTCTCCAAGACAACTTGGGAAAGGAACCACAGGAACAACAAAGGGCTAGAAAAACATGCTTTAAAATAAGATACACAAATGACACATTTTATTGTCATCAAAAAGAAGGTTATGGGTGACTCTTGTAAGCCACCAATGTCATGCTAAATATCTATTTTTAGATCAGCTTATCTAATCTCCTGAGTATAGGTATCGCCAGATTTTACCCAGCTACCCCAAAAATAATCCTGACTTTGTGTAGATCAAATGTTAGTATTTCCAGTCTTATCTCGGTGATCAGTTTGTATTGAACAACTTGGCTGACAAATTTAATCAGATTTATTCTTCGTGTATATCCAAAGGTTTATTCAATGGTTGTGAATCTGTAGTTTCAGTAGAGCAACTGGTCACTCAAGTTCCAATGCGTTGCCCCAGTTCTTGGACTGGATGGATTCACTGTTCTCAACCTTTTTTTTTTTTTTTTTTGGCGTATTTGAATTCATTTCATTTAGCCAATAAACATATGTTGAAATGCAAAAGAAACGTCTGCTCCTCTGCTAAAACTGACCCTCCAAAAGAGTTGGGTGACCACAACTTGTATTTACAGAAAAGTGCACAATAAGCAAATGAAGATGCTTGGAAGCACAGCCACGGGAAAAAGTTTCTAGATGTCATCAAAATGTCTATAAATAAGTTTTGTCACTACTTACCCTGGTGGTTTAGCAATCCAGACTGCGGGTAGCATTTTACGTTGGTGTAAACTACACCATTTCCATTGGCTTCACAGGGGATGTGACACTGAACCCAAAGCTAAATTTTGCAATTTTGCATTCGGAATTTGCGGAGAGGGGAACAGACAGCTATTTGTAGTGCTACTCCAGTCAGTTTTAAACAACAATGTGCAGAAAAGTCCAGCCATCTCTATTCATCAGCAAGAGGAAACGCCTCATAAACTCAAAATGCTACACTGAGGACTCTTTCAGTTTTACTTCTCTCTTTATTTCCTTAAAGACTGCTTTGTTTCCACTGCTGTCTCGTTCCCATTCAACTCTGAGAAATACAACCTGCGCGCTTTAGCAGCCTGCCCACCCCCAGATACGCTTACAGCCAAATATTGCTTCCCCTTTGCTTCTTAAAACAAACATCCTCTCGCTGCTCGGAAGACCCTACAGAAGCGGCCAGGATACTTTGCAGATATTTGACAGCTGGCCCAGCAGCCACGTGGTTCTTTGGAGGAGAAAAACGCAGAAGGCTGAAGTGTGCTTGATGCTGGGGCATCTGGTAGGACAAGGTCTCCAGGGCCACCTTGGGAGCAGGGTCTCCTAGAGTCGGAGACCCAAGGGCTCTTCTGAGCCTACTCTTGACCAGCCATGAGGGGAGCAGTGGGGAAGGATGGTGGTTCCCAGGGCACTTTGATGATGCAGCTCGTAGCAGTTTCTGCTGGGAAGCGGTGGTGCAGACAGGGCTGAAAGCCACCAAGCTGTGGATAGGTAATCTAGGTCACCAGGGTTAGGCTTGGGGCAAACTGATGACCTCCCTCCCCACCTTAAAAAATAGCTCGGTTTTCTGCTGTTTACTTTCCATGACCACACAAGCTTCTAGTTCTGCAAAATAACCTTTTGTCGAGCATGGCAAGTGAGAGTGGCAGCCAGTCCACTGGCCACCTGCTCCTGAAACCCATTCTCTTCCACCAGCTTGGGTTTTGTGCTTCTTGCAAGCCTTTCAGCAAGTGGCAAGTGGCAATCGTCAACCTTATTTGTCATATCAAAATGCCATTTGTCAGCCCAAGAGCTGAGTCGCTCACATGTGGCAATACAATTATCAGTTTTAGAAGTGCTTTAAGATGTAAAGACTAAATATAGAAGCAGTAAATATTAAAACAAAGCTGTGGGTGACCTCTTCATGAGAGGGGAGCAAACCCTGCCTATCGTCCTGGTCTCTCCAGGCTCAGCTCCTGAGCAACCCGGCTGCAATGCCCAACAAGGAGGGCATTCCTAGAGGCACAAATTACACCCAGAGGGCACCCAAAGCTCAGTGTTTGGCCAACATGGGCCACCAGAGCTTATAAAGGCCATACTTTTGTTCAAAGGATGGGATTTCTGCTCAGTGAGGTCTTGCAGCTAAAATTTTCATAAGGACTTATCTGGTCTCTCCAGGCTCAGCTCCTGGTGACCCAGCTGCAGTGCCCAACAAGGAGGGCATTCCTAGAGGCACAAATTACACCCAGAGGGCACCCAAAGCTCAGTGTTTGGCCAACATGGGCCACCAGAGCTTATAAAGGCCATACTTTTGTTCAAAGGATGGGATTTCTGCTCAGTGAGGTCTTGCAGCTAAAATTTTCATAAGGACTTAGTTCTCTGAAATCCCATCTTCAACAACATCTAAAAAATTGACTCTGAGGATACGCAAGTGCCATAGCTACAGGAGCAGTGGAATTTAAAAAGTAACAGTTCAGAGTTGATAACATGGTGGTTTTGACACAGTCTTGAGCTCTTATTCTTGAGAAGATGATCCAAAAACTCCTTTTTCTTAAAGTTAATAACTTAAATACATTTTTCTATCAGTGCTGCAGTGGATGGGTGGGTTCTCCTTGTCCAGGACACCTAAATCATTCAGTTTGATTGCATCACCAAGATAAGTGTTAAGCTATTATTTTCTAATTTGCCTCCAGGGTCTCCATAACTACTCACTGCAGATGACAGGAGGAACACGACCAGGAATGATAAGCACCTGACACTGTCAGAAACCCCCCAGGATCACGTAACAGCCACATTGAGGTGTGTATCAGATCTCGCAGTGCACATACCACTTTTTTACCACTGTAAATACAACCATTACCTGGGGTCTTGCAGCTTTGGAGAAGCAATTAAGTATAGGTGGTAGCTACCAGTAAATGCTGCCTTGCAAATAACGTGTACAGCACTTTTTCTTCCTTGCAAACTAAGTAGAAAGCTTTTCTCCTCATTTAAATAGTTATTGGAACCCAACTAATAACTGACGCTCTCTCTGATCTGCCTCTAAAGAGAACAGAGTGATTGAAAAAAATCCTTAATATGTGAGACTTGGTTGAGGGAAATACCTACTAAGTCTCTTATTCTTGAGAAGATGATCCAAAAACTCCTTTTTCTTAAAGTTAATAACTTAAATACATTTTTCTATCAGTGCTGCAGTGGATGGGTGGGTTCTCCTTGTCCAGGACACCTAAATCATTCAGTTTGATTGCATCACCAAGATAAGTGTTAAGCTGTTATTTTGTAATTTGCCTCCAGGGTCTCCATAACTACCTGCTCCAGATGACAGGAGGAACACGACCAGGAATGATAAGCACCTGACACTGTCGGATACCCACCAGGATCACGTAACAGCCACATTGAGGTGTGTATCAGATCTCGCAGTGCACATACCACTTTTTTACCACTGTAAATACAACCATTACCTGGGGTCTTGCAGCTTTGGAGAAGCAATTAAGTATAGGTGGTAGCTACCAGTAAATGCTGCCTTGCAAATAACGGCAGACCTCACAATGCACATACCAATTACCACTGTAAATACAACCATTACCTGGGGTTGTGCAGCTTTGGAGAAGCAATTAAGTATAGGTGGTAGCTACCAGTAAGTGCTGCTTTGCAAATGACGTGTACAGCACTTTTTCTTCCTTGCAAACTAAGTAGAAAGCTTTTCTCCTCATTTAAATAGTTATTGGAACCCAACTAATAACTGACGCTCTCTCTGATCTGCCTCTAAAGAGAACAGAGTGATTGAAAAAAATCCTTAATATGTGAGACTTGGTTGAGGGAAATACCTACTAAGTCTTTAACAGACTAGTTAGCACCTACCTTATTGAGATTTAGCAGTAAATTTTTTAAAAGTGTCCGCTGATGTTTACAAAAATGCATGCCCATAAGGAAAATTGTTAAAATTATTCCAAATTTACAGCAGCAATCGAATAATAGGCATTACTTTGCATCTATGGATCAATTAGAGACTCAAAAGACAGACGTGTATTTGGCAACTAAACAGCACTTCTTCGGTAAATTTTGTTTTTATTAACGCAGAAGATCCCATTGGATAGTGTATTTTGGATAGAATCATAGAATTGACTGGGTTGGAAGGGACCTTTCAGATCATCAAATCCGACCATCAACACAACACTGACAAAAGCCATCACTAATCCATGTCCCTCAGCCATCACCACATCTGCCCAGCTTTTAAATACCTCCGGGGATGGCGACTCTACCACTGCCCTGGGCAGCCTCTTCCAATGCTTGATAACCCTTCCAGTGTAGAAATTTTTCCTAATATCCATCCTAAACCTCCCCTGGCACAACTTGAGACCATTTCCTCTTGTCCCATCACCTGTGACTTGGGAGGAGACCACCCCCTTGGCTACACTCTCCTTTCAGAGAGTTGTAGAGACCGAGAAGGTCTAATGGGAGGGTGCAGAGAGGACAGAGCAAGGCTCCTCTCAGAAGTGCACAGCAGTAAGGCAGGGAACAAGCAGCATTTATTATAATGTGAAAAAAAAAAATAATCTGATTAGGTACTAGGAAAATATTTTTACCATGAGGGTGGTCAAAGGGTGAAAGAGGGGCCCAGAGAGTGTGGGGTTTCTGATCCTGAAGATATCAAAACTTGACTGGACAAACTTCCAAGCAACACGATCTAAGTTGGCCCTGCTTTGAGCCAGGGGTCTGGACCAGGTGATCTCGGGAGGTTCCCTTCCAAATTACATTATTCAGTATTTCAGTGAGAATGGGTCTCAGCTCTACCAGCAGAGCCCTGCCTCTGCTATTAATTGTCAGCAATTTTAACTGTTACATGAGAGTTTGGAATTAACTGGATATATAATCGGCACAGGAAATTAGATTTTCTCCTTTAAATTAAACTGTCATGGTAGGAAGTAACATAAGCAGGGATTGATAGTGCTGTGCAGTATGTTGTATAAAATCAACTGCTTTTGTTGCTTTTTTTGCTTTTATGCTTCATCCTCTTCTAGACATTATTTTTGTTTGTATCACACAGACCTAAGAACTGTTGTTGTTGGTCCTTCCTTCAAGACACATTACCTTCTCTTTGTCTTTTTCTTCACTCCCTTGGTTCCTGGCCCTCCCTTTTCCACAGCAAATATTGATAGCTGCCTTCAGCTGGACCCAATCTACAGATAACAGAAGACCCAGAGACTAATCTGACTTCCTTCATGTCCAAGGAATTAAAGTCATTTTCTCTATGAGTAGCTGGAAATAATGGCAGTTGCTGTTTGGGACAAGATCACCAAGGCCTGTCCAAAGCCAGGCTGCAGGAAGGGGCTGGGACTTGGGCTTCAAGCTTGGAACCAGATCACAATTTGGGAACCAGGAGACTACACTTTTTGGCAAACTGACTGTTTGAGAGAGGCTGAAAAGCATTTGTGACAGTCAAATGTTCAGGATGTTCTGCCTAGAGGGGTGGTGGAATCTCCATCTCTGGAGATGTTCAAACCTCTCCTCGACATGTTCCTTTGCAACCCGCTCTAGGAGGTCCTGCTTTGGTAGAGGGATTGGACTAGGAGGTCTCCAGAGGTCCCTTCCAACCCCATATCATTCTGTGATTCTGTGATCCAGTAGAATGACAGTCCTATGAACTCTTTGCAAGGAAACTGTCTGTTGCCATTTATTTTCCTTATACTTTCCTTATACTTCTCAAACCAGGGTTTCCATGCATTCCTTGTTAATGCACCGAATTGCTGCAGCAGTTTCCCCTCCTAATGGAAATAGCCCAACAAGCCCACAGGTGTCAGTGAAAACCCCACATTAACAGGGTGACAGCACAAGCAACCAACACAGAAAGCGTGTTTGACCTCGGAGAGACACCTCTCCTGCAGCCAAAGATATAAATAGTAAAACATCAGTGTTTAATATTTAGCAGGTATAAATGGAGTAAATCTGAACCACGGTGCATCAAAACTATTCCAAGAGTCTACTCTATACACTTTCAAACTTCATCACTTCTATGGTTCTTCGACAACTATGTTAAGATGGATGTAAAATTAACAGTACATAGGCATACACTGGGATAAAAATTTCATTTTTTAAAGAAGGCAGTAAATACAGCATCACATTTAGACTTAAAAGGTATCCCTACCTTTTAAGGTATGGAAATCATCAAACAATAGAACTAAAAAATGGAAATTCATTTGTGACAAATGGTTGGATTACCTCTGATATCACAGATATCAATTATTAATGACCCGAGCTACAGACCTAACCTTAATTCCAACTATGACAAGGTCATTAATAACATCTTGCTTAGAATCAGTTTCATGCAAGGATCATCTGTCTGTGATTTCACCTGCATGGATAGGCATACACAGAACAAATCTCTGCAGCTTCATTTTTGAAACTATCTGTGTTCAAGCAAACCCAAGCCTGTCCAAAGCCAAGTTGCAGGAAGGGGCTGGGACTTGGACTCAAGTTTGGGCTCAGACTTGGAACCAGATCATAATTTGGGAACCAGGAGACTACACCTTTTGGCAAACTGTTTGAGAGAGGCTGAAAGCATTTGTGACAGTCAAAATGTTCAGGATGTTCTGCCTAGAGAGGTGGTGGAGTCTCTGCCTCTGGAGATGTTCAAACCTTGCCTGGACAAGTTTCTGTGCAACCTGCTCTGGGTGGCCCTGCTCTGACAGGGGGTTGGACTGGATGGTCTCCAGAGATCCCTTCCAACCCCATATCATTCTGTGTGATTCTGTGTGTGTGACAAACTCACCAACACAGCTCCTTGCTCTGTGAGCAGTGCAGGAGAGAGAGCAAGTGTCTTCAACAAAACCAGCTGCTTGTGAACCAGCGTGGAAAAAAAACAGTTTCCTCAGCCCCAACATCATGCCCTAATTGAGCACCTCCAAAATTTATCTTCTATTTAGCCTTACGATCAGCACTAACTTCAGGGTGGGCAGAGGACAGTGTTGCCACTGCTGCTTTGACCTTTACAGCATGTTCTCCAGCCTGCAGTTCAGCTGCTGTTCCTGTAAGCATCATATGCCAAAGACAAAAGGTTACAAAAGAAGTTTACGTTTCTAACAGGACCACAGAGGAAGCTCTTTCATTGTCTTTGCATGTAGGTATGTTTGGCCATTTTTCTACAAATTCTTCCTCCTAAGAACCTAAGATTATTTATGGGTTCAAAATGGTGAGATAGCTGCTCTTCAACAGCTAGTTCTCATAGAGTGGTGTGTATAGGAAAAAGGAATTTTTTTTTAAAACAGGTTTTCTGTAATTTCCTATTAGAAAAAGTTGGGCTCAACAGAATTGGGGAAAAAAAAAAAAAGTCATCTTTGGCTATTGCAAAGCAGTGGGGTTAATACATGGTACAAAGCTACTACTCCTCACCCAAGATACCACAGTTAACATTTGCCACCTCCAAGCTATTGCAATGTGGATTAAACTGGTTAGCTGGAGCTGCCAGTGCTGGGCAGGCTGGTGGGAATGCTCCCTTTTCTTGGAATTGCATGGGAGAAGGAGTAGAGTTGTAGGAACTGTGGCACCCCAGCTGGACGTGGGACCTTCATAAAACGCCCTATCGCTTGGAAGTTGAATGAGCAGGGCTTAAATTTGGAAAGCTTTCAAAGAGAACTCAGAGTGGCAAATAAATCTGGAGCAAAACTTAATTTCCAGAACTGAAAATTAATCTCGGGGAAAACTCGGTGAGCCAAAGAGCCCGGCTTTCACAAAACTGACTCTGTGTGCACGTGTGCGTGCATGCGTGCATGTGTGTGGCTCCTGTGGTTACAGTATAGCAGGCCATTGAATTATCAAACCCATAATTTTGCCATTAGTTTTTCAGCCTGCTTCTAGCACGTGTATTCTGTGGTCAAATCCATTAGTAAGTTATAGTGATAAACACCTGGAGTCCATCAAAAACAAAGAGAGTCTTATTCTGGAAGGTACAACCAGCCTGGTGCACATACCAAGCAGAGACTAACTGCATAATATAGAACTCAAACAAGAATATGTTTTTTATGATGTGCCAGCATAAGGGAGATCAAAGACTAAAGCCAAATAAATAGCAACTGGGTACCAGCAAAGGAAACATATTTAGCCCTTAAAGTAATCAGAAACAAACCCAGCGTATGCTAACACCCTCTGAATTCAAAAGTAACATTTTCCTCCTTTTCATAAAAGGTTCAAGAGCTGGCAGATTTTCCTTTGGTTTTAAACCTACTGTTTTTATGACTGGGAGGGGATTTTCATTTCTCCCAGACAATGGAACATGAAGGGCAAGAGTCATCCCCCCTCAGCCCCATCATCCCCTTCTTTCTGGTGGTTTTGGGGAGTTACATCCCCTGCTGCCCTCCCCCCGGATTGAGTTTTCCTTGGCTGCTTGGTGGAATTTGCCAGCTTCCATTAACCATTTACGGAGCTCAGCTCCATATCTGGAACATCACTGGGCAAACTGAAACAATCTGTCTGGCACCTAGGGACTGGCAGAGCAAATTTTTCCAGGTGGTACAAGAAGACACCCAGAATTACATGCCAAGGCTATTTTGTGAGGAGGCTTGATCAAAAAAAGGAAAAAGCCCAAACGACTAACCTTCAGTGTCATGTTTAGAACCTGCGATGTATTCCACATAAACAGTTTTAAATGACTACTAGTTCCAAAAAAACCCTCGCAGGGTCGGGGCCGGAGGGGGGGATGGAGAAAGGGTTGGAGGGGGAAGATACAAGGGTGGCAGTGAATTGACAGGCTGAGCCTGGGGGCGAACGGTTCCATCTGGGCTTGATTTGTCAGGGATTTACATTAGTGAAACTTTAACTCTGCAGATGATAAGTAAGATTACACTTACAGCACAAGTTTATGCAAATAAAGCTTAGTCTGCGGAGCATGTGAGCCCAGACGCAGTGGATTTGGCAGGTTTCGCTGGGGCTGGTGACTGGGTTTAATAAGTTCATTTACATAAAGGATTAGGACATCTGGAAAAGTAGCGTGGCAGTTTACTGAGATATAAATAACGTTAATTGAGAGGTCACAGGTATGCAAAACACTCCGTACATGCAAAAGAAAATCATGGAAAATGAAGGGGCAGAGACTTCCATCTTGCTCTTGGTTCCATCAAGCTAAATGGTAGGTACTGGCTACCCTTTGTCTTTCCAAATACCAATCCTGGTTTTAGTTTCCATTACAGAACCCTAATTCATGGGACGTATGCACATAAGCAATCCCTTTTTCTTAAAAAAAAAAAACTCAAACCAAAACCCAGAAAAAAACCAAAATCAGTGGTTCATACCAACTAGCAACAGGAGACAGATGGAACTCAACGAACCTGTAGGAAATGACCTACAAAGTGTGATAGAAATAAACAGTGGGGTAGATAATTGAGTTTTACCCAAAATGGCAACACCACCTCTTTTCAGCAGCGGAAGGGCTACTGAAAAGTATGTTTACACCTAACTCCGACTTGCTTTTCAAGTTCTGTGATACAACTTCTGGATTTGCAAACTAACATCCCAGTGAGCTGGTAAGCAGGAAATACCAACACGTAGTTCATGATCAAGGAGTTTGCAAGAACTATACTGCACCTCAGGATCAATGTATAGCTCAGTAAACAATTCTAATTCCTTTTTGTTGTTTTTAAGAGTATAAAATGATTGAGGTTCTCACCATAAATGTACAGTTCAGCAAAGCACAGGCAAAACTTTTCCAAGGGACTGTAATCTCCATCTGTTTAAATTTCGAGCAGTTTCAAATAAAGATTATTTCAAAACAATTGAAATGTTGCTTGTACAGAGTGAAAAATAGCTTATTTTGATTTTTTTTTTCTTTTCTGTCCCTTCTCCGAGATATTCAGTGCACTCATGCAAAAGATTTGTCCACACACATACTCATTTAGACAGCACATGCCACACTGGGATGTACAGTGGAACAACAACAGTAAATTCACCTGAAAAATGTACTGCTCTCTGACCTGGTTGTGCAAAAGCCTTGTGAGAAGCGACTTGGCTTTAACCCTTACCTAAGACAGAGCAATCTGTTCAAACTGCTGCAAAATACACTGAAGAAATATGTAGGCGCAAAGCAAAATATTTCTACCACCTGGCCTTTGCTCTTGTGCAGTCCAATTATATCATTGCTATATTCAGACAGGGGTGGGAAATCTGATGGAAATATGGGGCAGGAGCAGCTGGGCTCATGCAGCCAGTGGGAATGTTGTGGCTGTACATATTGACCTTACCCAAGCAATTCAATATGTAAAACTAAAAGCCAAGACATATAAGCATGAGGTTACGAACGTATCAGCAGCCGTGTTCAAAAGGGATTAGCTTTTGGAAGGGCCTGTTCAGCTGTGTGCTGCTGCTGGCATCTGTTAAGAGCAAGGGAAAACACTCTTCATGTCTTGGTCCGTGAGCCAGGTATGTCACTTCATCCATCCTGGCGGTGGGAGGTTGATAACATCTGAAAGCAAACAAAGGTGATGATGTGGAGTGGCTGCTTGTAGGCACCCACCGTTCTCTTTCCACTTATCCTGCTCTGCTTTGGTTGGATCGTTTCCCCAACAGACAAGATTATAACTTGCCTTAGGAAAGAGGCCATGTCCACTAACAAGTCATGAATGCAGCCCAAGCATAGATGAGGCTACACCATCCCAAGAAACACAACCCAGCTAAATTAACAGGGGTTGTATGATCTTGATTCTGTTTGTGAACATCTCACCTAAAGGAAATACACATTTTCAGTAATTTCTTTTTCCTCTGGTGTTTATGGTAGACAAATGCCAACAACCTTCCACTCTTCGGTTCTCTCTGTGGCTGGACTAGTTGGTTCCAGCCCATCACGGGCCCCAGCTGAAGGGAGAGAACTTCTAGCCTCTGCTGCTCCTCTTTGGCATGCAAGCCAGGACCCACTCCTGAGTCAGCGAGCTTCGTAAAGTCAGAGTTTAATTTCATGCTCCTTGAGAAAAATTACAAAAATTACCCTCAATCTGCATCGAATTCCAGTTATTGTCAAGCTATTAAATCTATTTTTAGTCCTCGCTGCAGAATATTTATGTCTAAAGGAGCTGTTTAAATAAACTGCATGCTAACTGCTCCTAGGTTACAGGTAAAATTGCCCTAGAATGGTCCCAGATCTGAGCTAGAGAAGTTCTGTTGCAGAGGGCAGAGTGTCTCACACCACCCTGAGTCAGTCTGGTCAGTGCTGCCCACTGTGCAAACTATCTCCTTTCCACATCTCATGCAGTTTTTTTCCTGGTAAAAACAGTCCTGTTTCCCTCGAAGTGAAGATACAGCATTTACCTAACCCAGTATAAAATGTACAGAAAAGCATCTTATTATTCTCTGTCCCTGACTAAGTTAATTGGATATTAGGATTAGAATCATGTCAAATCCTATTAGCTCCCTTGCTCTCTTACAGAGAGTGCTGAATGGTGCAAAGCTTGTGGAGGACTTAATAATTATATACCTTACAAATACAGCTGAAGTATTTTGTTTGTCAAGGTAAAAGAGACCCTCAGGCTTTCTATCATCCACACCCCAGGGAGAGCTCACCATTCTCCCATGGCACCCAGCAACTGAGAACAGCAAACTGGCGACACTAACTTCTACTGCAATCATAATTTTCACAGTTGTTCATGACCCAGGCTGAGAATTTAAATGCAAAAATGTAGCAAAATCCAAAGCTATAGCTCCCACAGCGGCTATAACTCAGCCATTGGTATTTGGACATAGATTGTGGAGCATAGACACAGTAATGCAAGACACTAAAGCTACCCCTGGTTATGGTTGGCTGGGGGAACCATAACTCTGAGTTTCCTGACTTTTGTGTTAAGATCTCAACCATAAATATTGCTTTAATGTAGCTTTGTGCAGTGGGTTTACATTGGCATTGGGAGGTGCTCGTACGGAAACAGTAGAGAATTAGTGTGGTATGCTTATTAAATGAGTAATGCTTTTAGAATAATTCCTGGGGTGAAATCATGGCCCCACTGAAGTCAGGAGCCAGGGTTTCAACTCAGAAACATCTTATTTATTCAGGGAAGAGAACAGCAAATGTCCTAGTGGTTTTGATCTTTATTACAAAGGAAAGAATTTCAGACCAGCTCCCTCCCTCCAAATCAGGGCTCTCAAGGAGTGATTGATTTATTCTAAAGGAACGATCAATGCCCCATGGGTTTGTGGGGTTGCCTCCACAGAAAAACTCAGAGGTTACTTGGTTTGGTTTGGTTTGTTGCTTTCCACAATAAATACCCCAAAGTGTCTATTTTTTTCACAGAAAGTCATTTGCCAACTAAAAGTTTCTTACTTACTCTAGCCTCTCCCACTTTATCAGTCGATGACAGTGGAGTTAATGATATTGTCGAGTATCGAGCGACTGAAAAAGGGTCCCCATTGAAAAACTTTCAGCAGAAAAGGTTCAGCCAGTCTTGGTATTAATTTCAGTTGTTGTGCTGATTTTGAAGGAGGAAGCAACATACCATTGTTTTTCCTGGTAGGATGCTAGAGAACTTTCCTCCTAAAGGATTAGTTTTTAGCTTGTTGTGATTTAGCTTACACAAAACAGCCTACCTCTTTGCACAAATTAAAAAAAAATAAAATAAATAAATTAAAGATGGACTGGTCACAAGAGGAGAAAAATGAAAACAGCCTACCTCCTTGCACAAATTAAAAAAAAAAATAAAAAAATCAAAGATGGACTGGTCACAAGAGGAGAAAAATTTTGTATCTTGCAGTTTGTGACCAGCCAGAGGAATGCTCCGTTTGTGCCAATCTGCCTTGTGTTTTCAGCTGGGAAAGACACTGTGCAAACTGATAGCAGATGGTGGAGCCGAAAATAGATGCTTTACATGTTTGATTGAGAGCCAGCATTTTGTCATTTAGTTGTCTCACGTCATTGCACCGCGTTATGTTGTGCAATCGCGTGTGACATGCCCAAATCAGCCTTTACCAACACAGCATTTTCTGAAACGGGACCCCTTGCCCCGATGCGGTGGGCAAGAACTTGGTGTGTTTGCTGTTTACTGTTCTTGGAAAGGCTTCCTCCACTGGAAGCCACCCTCTGAGGAAAATTTCTGCCAGCTTATCCTTGTGGGAAGGGCTGGTGGTGGCACTTGGAGTTTTTTCAAAGACTCTTGGGGGAAGAAATCCATAGCCCTTGGCAAAGGCTGGTGCAGGAAGGGGGTCTGTGGAGAGAGAGAGGGGGTGGTCCCTGCAGAGTGGTCCTGAGCTGAGCAAATCTGGTGCCACCAGCTTGCCTTGCAAAATGAAAACGTTCCAGCTCCCTGCCAAAAAATGTCATGTGACAGCAGACTGACATCCCCCTATTTTTAGCTGCAAAAGGCTGCTGTGAGTGCAGTTCTTTCTTTCTTCGCTGAAGCAGGGCTCTTGGATTGCCCTGCCATGAGCATGACATTGTGCACGTTGGTGAAAACTGAAGGCAGATTATTCAGGGGCTAAATCTCTGCGTTGGTGCATGGTGACCCTATTTTAAGCTAATTAGTTGTTTTATTCATGAGCCTCCAATCTACCCTTTTCCATGTTGGTCAGCCAATAGCTCCTCTAACTGATGAGTTTTTTTTATTCATGAGCCTCCAATCTACCCATTTCCATGTTGGTCAGCCAATAGCTCCTCTGCTCCGTTTCCTCATCTGAGCAAGGAAAAGGAGGGAAAAAGGAAGGATAGAAGACAAAGATCACAGCATGTCATAATCTATGACAATCTCCTTCCATGAGACTGTTTCATCATGCTGCATTTGGAGTCATAGAATCATAGAACCATAGAATCATGGTTTAGGTTAGAAGGGACCTTAAAGATCATTGAGTTTCCAACACCTCCAAAATTTGCCTCTTTCTAGACTTTTTAGAATGTTCTTTCCATAGCAAAGAAAATAGCAAACCTAAGAACTGGAAAACAGGTCTCCAAAAATTCAAGTTAGAAACTAATGAATGCAGGTCATTGGCTCTATGATAATTTCTGGTTTAGGCTTGCTGAGCTTGTCTTGCCTGAGAGACCTCTCCTTGTTCTGCTTTTCAAACTTCCTGTGGCCAGAGGATGCCATTCCCATAATTTCCACGTTTACTGGTTTTCCCAAACCACAGTAGATGTTTTCCCCCTTTTATTGTTGAAAGCTGCCTTCAAAATCAAGAGGTTTGAAGTTGAGACTATAACACAAGTCAGCAACACCTCCAAAATTTGCCTCTTTCTAGACTTTTTAGAATGTTCTTTCCATAGCAAAGAAAATTTGCCTCTTTCTTGACTTTTTAGAATGTTCTTTCCATAGCAAAGAAAATAGCAAACCTAAGAACTGGAAAACAGGTCTCCAAAAATTCAAGTTAGAAACTAATGAATGCAGGTCATTGGCTCTATGATAATTTCTGGTTTAGGCTTGCTGAGCTTGTCTTGCCTGAGAGACCTCTCCTTGTTCTGCTTTTCAAACTTCCTGTGGCCAGAGGATGCCATTCCCATAATTTCCACGTTTACTGGTTTTCCCAAACCACAGTAGATGTTTTCCCCCTTTTATTGTTGAAAGCTGCCTTCAAAATCAAGAGGTTTGAAGTTGAGACTATAACACAAGTCAGGATAAAAAGCCTAACAACTGCATTTCAAATGTCTTCCTTGAGTTTCTCTTGTCCATAGACCATGTTTCATCTAAGGTACAAGCCAGTGGAAAAACATCCATCAGCTCCAATACTGTCAGGTGCTGGGACAACACAACAGAAAATATTAAAGAAATTCTTGTATTCAGTCCATGAAGCCTGGAAATCAGTGTCACTACTAGCTCAGTCCCATAGACCTTGTTTCATCTAAGGTAAAAGCCAGTGGAAAAACATCCATCAGCTCCAATACTGTCAGGTGCTGGGACAACACAACAGAAAATATTAAAGAAATTCTTGTATTCAGTCCATGAAGCCTGGAAATCAGTGTCACTACTAGCTCAGTCCTGCTTGCTCCCTCCTTGCTTAATAATATAATGCTTAATAAACCTGAAACTAGTTAGAGGAGAAGCAGAAAAATAAGCTGGCTGCTATGTCCCCTTCACTGTCACCCTTCTAGAAATAAATGTAAATATTTTGTTTTGATCAAGCATTTGCAATGAAGCAATTTAACATATTTTGACAAAAATATCTCCGGGAATTATGGCAACTCAAAGCAACTGAGGATGTTCCTCCCAAAATGGTCAGTAGAGCCCATAGGTTCAGGCACACTTGCTTAAGGGGATAAAAAAAGTGTATTTTGTGGGCTTTGCTTTAGAGGACAAACATATTCATGGCCACTTTACTTCCAATATGGGTGAGGCCATGCCTGCTGCATTGCAACTGGAATATAATACTGTCTAGAAACAAAGACCTGCTATGTTTTCCTAACTGTATATTAAAATAACAGAAACTGTAAGCAGCAAGATACGGTGATTTAAATTTCCCGATTGAAAGTTGTTCTACGCATAACTTTAGTAGATGTTTTGGCTAATTAAAGAAATAGAATCAAATGAACCTTAACATAAACCCTTAAGAATATTACCATTGCAAAAACTGTCAGGAAAAGATCTTTGTTTAAAACACTGCCGTCTTCTGTGACATAGGTATTTTTAGAGGGATTTTTACTTTGCATTCGACATGGCTTTATGTTTACAATTTGCTACGCGTTTTTAATTCTGGGGTTTGTGGTGCTTAAGGTAAGGGTATGTTTTATGTTTAAAACTACACTGCTTATTTATTGATTTCTGATAGAACCTGGAAACAAAACAAAAATTAGGGAAGTTTTAAAGACTTCTTTAAAATGTTTGTCAGATTTTTAGGTTCGAAAATTAAGAACATATGGCACAAATGTTAAAGATAACACAGAAATTACCTATGACATAGAAACATAAATCCTTCAATATAGTTCCAAATAGATTGAATTTTATTTTTTTCCAACTGCATTTTCCTTGAGATTTGATATAGTTCCAAATAGATTGAATTTTTTTTTTTTTTTCCAACTGCATTTTCCTTGAGATTTGCATCCAAAGAGTCCATCAGCTTCAGTGGGAGTTTGGAATGGTACCTTATGGCATGAGCACTCCTTCCTGCGAGTAATTTCTGCAGGACATGGCCTGATCAGAGAAGCAGGACCAGCTCAGCCCCTCATGCCCTCAGGTCCCGGTGCTTTTTTAATAATTCTTTATTTTTTATTATTTTTTTATTCATTCTGGGTTCATTTCACTAATTTTGGAATGATATGTACCACTAACTTGTCCAATAGCTGTACTCATTTTTGCATTGATATGTACCACTAACTTGTCCAATAGCTGTAACTGCCATGGAACAAAGAGCCAGTACAGGTCCATGGAAACTACTGAAATCAAGAGAGCTGTCCTACTTCAGAGATGGACAGGTTTATATGGAAAAGAAATCTTGCCCATGCTTCATACAAGGGATCTTTGTTGCTGAAATCCTTGCCATAATTGCGGGTTTGTTTGTTTTTTTCAGCTTTCTTACTGGCAAGTGCACCATCCTGACCTCTCTCTCTTTCTTTTAGAGGCTTTTTGCATAATAGAGAGGTATTTGGCAGAGGTCTGCTTGCTTTCTTATTTCTTTTCTTTTTTTTTAGTTTTGGAAGAACAATGATCTTTCCCTAGGGTACATTTGGATGCTGAAGCAAATGTCATTCCGAAAAGCAACATTATTTTTTTAAAAGGATATTCACAACTTTGATCAAAGATCTGAAAGTGTAATTCTTTTAATGCTGAACTGAAATGTCGAATTATTTAAAAGTGAATTTTCTCTCTAGAACTGTAGCATAATAAACAATGCTGTTTAAAGCAAACCAAAACCAATATCATACATCTGATGAAGGAAAAAATGCAGCTTGCTTATTGCCAGGTTTGATCAAAGACCAGTTTTTATCTGAAAGTGTAATTCTTTTAATGCTGAACTGAAATGTCGAATTATTTAAAAGTGAATTTTCTCTCTAGAACTGTAGCATAATAAACAATGCTGTTTAAAGCAAACCAAAACCAATATCATACATCTGATGAAGGAAAAAATGCAGCTTGCTTATTGCCAGAGTAGTATTTTTATCCCAGCACAGAGCTAGTGGTATTCACAGACCTGCTTCTTCTCCTGTTTGCTTCACTAGTAACAAACTGGAGATTTCAAATCATATCTCGAAAGTCAGTCACTGCTGAAAATGAGTTTTGAACTATAGCATTGTCTTGGTGATGTGGTGGTTGAGCTACAGCTGGTGATACTGTTGAGCTACATACTGTGGATTGAAAAAACCTTTCAAAGAAATGACTTGTATTTCTCTGCCACACACCCAGTCTGTAAGGTCACAAAGAGGAGCCTGAGGAAAAGGTGAAGAGTGAGGTTCAGACAGCTCCCTACACTGAACAAATCAGGACTGAAAAGCTTTAATCCCTTCAAAGCCTGGAGACCACCTCTGAGGAAAAAGACCTGGGAGTCCTGGTGGACAACAGGATGCCCATGAGCCAGCAATGTGCCCTTGTGGCCAAGAAGGCCAATGGCATCCTGGGGGGCATCAGGAAGAGTGTGACCAGCAGGTGGACAGAGGTCATCCTCTGCTCTGCCCTGGGGAGGCCCCATCTGGAGCACTGGGTCCAGTTCTGGGCTCCCCAGTTCCAGAAGGACAGGGAACTGCTGGAGAAGGTACAGCAGAGGGCTACGAAGATGTTTAGAGTCCTCAAAACCAGGACACTCAGAGAGCAGAGCTCTTGTCTTCAAGAACAAGCTGACCTAAATGCAACTCCCAACCCTGCTGAATTTCACCTACTGTTTTTAGTAACATCCAGAATTGAAAAAAAGTCTTCTAACCCACAAGATACAGCAGCTGGTTTTCACTCAGTCTTCTTCCTCTGCTCTATGTGCTTTTTTAACTCATTCTTATCGTATTCGCATTTCTAGCTTTGCTTGCCTAGCTCACAGAGCACACCAAGCAATGTATACATTTCTCAAAAAGGCGAGAGAGACAAGAATGCAAAAGTATTGATTCAGATTAGTATTTGCCTTTTGACTCAGGTACAAAAGGAGGAAACTGAGCAGCAGGTTCTCCTGGTGCTCCCTGCCTTATCACATCGTCATAACAAAAATGGCTAAATCTGGAAAATGGCATACGATCAAACATTCACACTAAGACAAAAAAAAAAAACAGGCGAAGTAACAAAACACAACTATGATGAGGTCTGGTTTGCAACATTCACACTGGTGTTCATGGATCTTGGGAGAGAAAGGAATCTTTGCTTTTGACGTTTTGGAAAAGTGGCAATCTTAAATCAACTCTGCTCGTTTTTGTCTGAGAGTTGGCATGGGTTTACTCAGATAACTTCATCCAAGTTCTGTTGGTTGGAGTCAAGGAGATCTTAGAGCTAAAAACCAGATAATCTAGTAAAACAAAATAAAAGGCCTAATTAGTGATGGTAGCTCTGGCCTCATAAGAAAATAATGTGATGGATTTGGAACACAGATCAGAGCGCTAGCTCCACAGAAGTGTTATTCCAGCCACAGAAGGTCTTAAATACACCTTTTAAAATGTATAATATAATGCCAGATGGTTGAGCCACATCTGAGTTTTTCAGGGCATTCAGTGTGCGATCAAAGCTAGGTAACCACTGAAAGAGAGTAAAGTTGCTAAGGACCTGGAATTATAGTTAATGTGAGCACTGATAAATTGATTCTTGAGCTTGTTCAGAAAAAGTCTTGGTGGGTGGCATTTCTGTGAAGTAGGTGTTAACTGGAATAGCCTAGTGTCAGGTCATGTTTTTTAGCTGAAAGTGTAGTTCTTTTCTTTCTTTTAGAGGCTTTTTGCATAATAGAGAGGTATTTGGCAGAGGTCTGCTTGCTTTCTTATTTCTTTTCTTTTTTTTTAGTTTTGGAAGAACAATGATCTTTCCCTAGGGTACATTTGGATGCTGAAGCAAATGTCATTCCGAAAAGCAACATTATTTTTTTAAAAGGATATTCACAACTTTGATCAAAGATCTGAAAGTGTAATTCTTTTAATGCTGAACTGAAATGTCGAATTATTTAAAAGTGAATTTTCTCTCTAGAACTGTAGCATAATAAACAATGCTGTTTAAAGCAAACCAAAACCAATATCATACATCTGATGAAGGAAAAAATGCAGCTTGCTTATTGCCAGAGTAGTATTTTTATCCCAGCACAGAGCTAGTGGTATTCACAGACCTGCTTCTTCTCCTGTTTGCTTCACTAGTAACAAACTGGAGATTTCAAATCATATCTCGAAAGTCAGTCACTGCTGAAAATGAGTTTTGAACTATAGCATTGTCTTGGTGATGTGGTGGTTGAGCTACAGCTGGTGATACTGTTGAGCTACATACTGTGGATTGAAAAAACCTTTCAAAGAAATGACTTGTATTTCTCTGCCACACACCCAGTCTGTAAGGTCACAAAGAGGAGCCTGAGGAAAAGGTGAAGAGTGAGGTTCAGACTGCTTCCTACACTGCACAAATCAGGACCGAAAAGCTTTAATCCCTTCAAAACCTGGAGAGCAGCTCTGAGGAAAAAGACCGAGCTCCCTACACTGAACAAATCAGGACTGAAAAGCTTTAATCCCTTCAAAGCCTGGAGACCACCTCTGAGGAAAAAGACCTGGGAGTCCTGGTGGACAACAGGATGCCCATGAGCCAGCAATGTGCCCTTGTGGCCAAGAAGGCCAATGGCATCCTGGGGGGCATCAGGAAGAGTGTGACCAGCAGGTGGACAGAGGTCATCCTCTGCTCTGCCCTGGGGAGGCCCCATCTGGAGCACTGGGTCCAGTTCTGGGCTCCCCAGTTCCAGAAGGACAGGGAACTGCTGGAGAAGGTACAGCAGAGGGCTACGAAGATGTTTAGAGTCCTCAAAACCAGGACACTCAGAGAGCAGAGCTCTTGTCTTCAAGAACAAGCTGACCTAAATGCAACTCCCAACCCTGCTGAATTTCACCTACTGTTTTTAGTAACATCCAGAATTGAAAAAAAGTCTTCTAACCCACAAGATACAGCAGCTGGTTTTCACTCAGTCTTCTTCCTCTGCTCTATGTGCTTTTTTAACTCATTCTTATCGTATTCGCATTTCTAGCTTTGCTTGCCTAGCTCACAGAGCACACCAAGCAATGTATACATTTCTCAAAAAGGCGAGAGAGACAAGAATGCAAAAGTATTGATTCAGATTAGTATTTGCCTTTTGACTCAGGTACAAAAGGAGGAAACTGAGCAGCAGGTTCTCCTGGTGCTCCCTGCCTTATCACATCGTCATAACAAAAATGGCTAAATCTGGAAAATGGCATACGATCAAACATTCACACTAAGACAAAAAAAAAAAACAGGCGAAGTAACAAAACACAACTATGATGAGGTCTGGTTTGCAACATTCACACTGGTGTTCATGGATCTTGGGAGAGAAAGGAATCTTTGCTTTTGACGTTTTGGAAAAGTGGCAATCTTAAATCAACTCTGCTCGTTTTTGTCTGAGAGTTGGCATGGGTTTACTCAGATAACTTCATCCAAGTTCTGTTGGTTGGAGTCAAGGAGATCTTAGAGCTAAAAACCAGATAATCTAGTAAAACAAAATAAAAGGCCTAATTAGTGATGGTAGCTCTGGCCTCATAAGAAAATAATGTGATGGATTTGGAACACAGATCAGAGCGCTAGCTCCACAGAAGTGTTATTCCAGCCACAGAAGGTCTTAAATACACCTTTTAAAATGTATAATATAATGCCAGATGGTTGAGCCACATCTGAGTTTTTCAGGGCATTCAGTGTGCGATCAAAGCTAGGTAACCACTGAAAGAGAGTAAAGTTGCTAAGGACCTGGAATTATAGTTAATGTGAGCACTGATAAATTGATTCTTGAGCTTGTTCAGAAAAAGTCTTGGTGGGTGGCATTTCTGTGAAGTAGGTGTTAACTGGAATAGCCTAGTGTCAGGTCATGTTTTTTAGCTGAAAGTGTAGTTCTTTCTAGTACTTTAATAAAATAAAATTAATATAAAGCAATGGTTTGTCTAACTAATAGCCAAACTTCTGAATTTTCTAATTATAACCAAAACGACATCTAGCTTTGAATGAAAATCTGGGCAGTTTCTCTCTTGAACACAACCAATCTCTGGCTGGACAGTTGGTCTACATCTACCCTCTCTTTTGAAATCCTTACATGGGTGGTGTCTGAACTGCTCAAGTTCTCTGATGATTTTCAATCATTCTGTCATTAACAGGGTGAGATTTGACTATACCTTAAGACACAGAACTTCAGGTATGTGCACATATATGTGTTGATACTTGCACTGTAGCTAGTGGAGATCCACTCCATGGCATCAATAGTGTCTGAAGGGCAATCCACCTCAATCCTAACTAGACACTCAGGGCATGGTTGATAGCATTTAGGTGTCTCATGTTATTTGAGATGCTCTAGGGTATCTGAAACACATCCATAGGGGAGGTGAAGGTGACACATGCCCCACAGAATACCCATGATTTCCTAGACTGGCAGCTAGGATGTCGGGCAGGACACCCTGGAGCATCTTATATGGTATGGTTAACTGACACCTGTGCATGGACGGATGAATGCAGTGACTGGTCAACCAAATCTCTCTTTAGACTCCATAAACGGTATTGATAAGTTCTCCATTGACCAGATTGGGGTTCAGACATCTAGCTCACATGCAGACAGACAGTTAAATGTAGAAGCCTTAGTCGTGTAGAAGCCTTGGTCCTACCCAAACTGTTAATCCACAGTCTGTAAAGATACATTCAACTCTGGCTTCCTAGGAGTTCATGGTCCTTTACATGGGCTACATGCGTCCTCTGTAGGTAGGCTCCTGGGTTGTATTATACCCCATATGGGTTCTCTGACAAACAAATGCCACAAACACAGTTGATAAACACAGAAGTGGCAGAGCCAGGTGACAAAAAACTGTCCATCCAAAGGCAAACATCTGCTCAGGCCTGCACTAGTGGACAGTGTGGGCTGAGATCCCAGACTCTTCTCCTTCCCATGGGCCTTGAAGATAGCCTCAGCCCATGTCTGAACACCAAAGTGCACCCATATGGTGTGAAGAGTCTCCACAGACACTCAAGCCCAAGCTCACTCTTTTTTCCCAAAATCATTTATTCCTCTATCCCAGAAAGCCACTGGTTACATGCAACACCGTGGAGTGGAGAGAAAATTAATGAAAACCAGACAGGACTGCCATGGTAGGAGGGTGATCATGGAGTATGTCTTCGATTACCATGTCAGTGGTATAAAGCAGAAAGACAGAGGAGTTTTCTGGAAAAATAAAATCACTTCTTTTTTGGAGTAGGGACATCATGAAGACCTTGCCAAGCAATTTTATGTTGTTGTCCATGATAAAATTGCCAAAACAGTTACCCTGGTATAAAACTCATGTAAGCAACAGGAAATAGCACCTACATTTTGCAAGTAACAGTGGAAGGTAACAGAAATATTAAGCCATAGACATACAGGTATGGATGTTTCACAACAATAGTAGAATTTTCTAAGTCACCAGTTTTAAAAAAAAATAGGAAAGAATGAACTGCTTTGTCTTCAGGCCTTTATCCTTCCTTGACTGTGGGTCAGGAAGGAACTAATGAGAACCCGTTATTGGACAAGGAAATAGCTTGACAGTATGTTATTTATTTAGTGCCCTTGCCTCCCTGCTGTTTAGCTTGTAAACAATTGCAAGCACAGGCTGATCAGCAGAGCAGGCACCGAGTGTCAACCCCACAGCCCAGAGGCAGGGTATAAATATGTTTAAAAGAGAAGTTCGACTAGATCCTCAGCAGGTGTCCTTCACGGTAGCTCCATTAAGGCCCTCACTGATGCCTAATTAAGCCTCTCTCTGTGCCTAATCCCGATGTGGACTTGATTGATTGAAGATTTTTGTGGGCTTATCCCATCAAGTCACGACTTGGTGCAGTTCTTTCATACAGCCCTAACGTTTCATTAGTAGCAACCACAGTTGTTGTAATTTTATAGTTGTTATAGCTTAGGGCATGAAAAGCAATTTGGGAGGATTATCTGTTTATTTTTCGCTCTATCTTTAATGAGATGTTTATTCAAGCCCTTAATATTAATTTTCCCCATGACTTCCAGTTTTTAGACATGCAAATGTCTCAAATAGGTAGTTAGGACTTTTTTTATTTCTTTCTTTTCTTAATAGAAAACTTAAATTTCAAATAAAATAGTAACGTACAGTGTTCTTATGCTCTATTTCTTCCCCTAAAACACAATTCAACCTTTCACTAGAAAATAAATAAATATTTTAAAGTCACGCTTTTAAGATTTGAAAATATCTTTACATTTTAGTGAGAAGTCACCTCTTATCACTGCTGGTAAAAACCCCACTTACTTGTGGCTTGGGAAAGTTGTTTCAGCTCTGTTTCTCCCAGTGTCCATGGTTAGGGTCCTCCCTTTCTGTCCTCCTCCAGCTCTTAGACTTTTCATTGACTAATCAACTGGCCATTGGACAAACAGAAGAGGGGAAACCTATGATGTCTTGACCTGACGATGTTCAGTTCTCCCGTGTATCACCACCACCTGGTTCCCTAATTATTGCATTAAACACACAACAGCTTCGATGGGAGGAATTGATAGAGATGCCCATCAGAATGCCGTTGGGGGGTGGCATTTGGAGAATTTGTCAAGCTGGAGGGAAATTCAGCTTTATGTGCACACCTATGCTGATGGAGAGCCAGGGTGGAGAGGACTTTCCTCCCCTTTGCTGTCTTTACCTCCCAGTGGCCAGTGGGACCTGATACCCTCAGCCAGGACCAGAAACAGACATCTGTTCCACACACAGCAGAGACAACCAGGCCCTTGGGATGGGAATTCTCTTCAGAAAAGACCACATCTCACCATGCTCTCTCCTGGTGGAGCCCCAACTCCAGTAACCCCGTGGCGAGGCTGCTCTCATCACACACCAACACTACAGTTTCCCAGATCCCCACCAGGTGTCTGGTTGTCTTCAAAACATGTAGGGCTCCTGCCAAACCCTTTCCCTGCTTTTCCATGGTCTTCTGCAAGCAGGAGAGCCAACTGGGTGCCAAGCTGAAGATGCTTCAACCAGACTTCTCTCAGGTCTCTGCTTCAGTCCCTGCAGCCATGTGCTACTTTCTCTGTCCTTCTGGAGAAACTAGTCTCCAGTCTGGCGGTACAAGGATGCAGGTCAGCCTGCACCTATATAATGTGCCCATATCCCTCAACATTTTTCTTCCTCAGGGCATCGCGGTGTGTTTAATGAAGTCTGCAAACTTGCCAGCTCCCCAAACCTCCCTAATTAGGCACTTGTGATATGACGAGCTTCTTAACAATATTATTTACTTTCCTTGAGACATAGCAAGGGAAAGTTATGTTTCCCTCCCTGCCGAAACCAGTAGCATGATGGATGAAACTTCAGGAAATAGTATACTGGCTGGTTGTTTAAGTTTTAATATAAAACATACTTGTGTCTGGGCTGGACCTGAGTTTTTCAGCAACCTGAATTCCTGTAAGGATATTTTAATTTCCATCTTTTGATGCTATTAGGCTTTAAAATCTTTCATCTCTTTTGTTTTGATAGAAAAGAAAAATAATTTCAATTCACACAGCTCCTTATGATACTGCAAATAGAGGGGAGCCCTCTATTCCACTGGTGGTGTTTTGCCTCCAAAAAATTCCCAAATGGATTCAACCTGCTTGTCGGCCATGTAGACAAGCACGGGACACAGTAACCAAAGGGAAAAGAGGAGAGGGCAGGTACCAAGGTGAGGAGACAAGCAACACAGCACACTTTGCAGTGTATTCCTGTGAGGAGACCAGAAATCACCCACCTCTTCTGCTCCTGCCCAGGCCCATGGTGCTGACCTGGGGTGTTGGGACCTACCTTGATGGCATTTCTCTCAGCAGCTTGAACTTAGAAACAAGTGATGCCTTCTTCAAACTAAGAGAAATGATGCTCTTCCCTGCAGCCATCACTTTCCTTGAGACCTGTTCAGCAAAATGAAAACCAACAGCCTCTGGTGATTTCCTGTGATGGAGCCAACCAGTCTTCAACATCCAGGCCCTGAAATGGCAATAAACAGAGTTACAGAGTCAGAACTAACCACAGGTCTCCAGTAAAGTCTCTAGGAGTAATGTAGTGGCTCCACAATGCCAAGGAAGGTAGCAATACTCTGCTCGTCACCTCCGTTACAGCCTTTCCAAGACTTCAAGCATCTGGGCATCACCTTTACAGGGTTACTAAGCTGCTGTCATGACTAACAGCTTTTTCCAACAGTATTTTAATCTCAACCACAACAGTTGTCTCAGGAAATATATAAACAAACAAAAAAGTCGACCACATTTCTTAAACATAAAAAAAAAATAAATCAAAAATCTTCAGATGATGAAATTCAGAACTTCATTTTACACCCGTGGATCAGCCTCAACATCAGGAGATGCTGGGAGGTGGCTTCTCTTACATTATTCAGAGGTGAGAGGGGAGAAATATAACCCAGGCAAATTTAGATAGATAAAAAGATTAGATAGATAGATTAGATAGAGAGATGGATACATAGATAGATAGATAGATAGATAGGAGTTTCAGGGAACTTAACACTCTTCACTATGTGCTAATGAACCACCAGCCAAACCAATTTATTTGTGCAACAATACTTGGTTTCTCTCCTTTGCAGCACCTCCTGCCAAGGAAGGATTATAGCAACAGCAATTTGTTTCAGATTTACTCTGTCAGATCAGCTGCTGATAGCTTCAGACCACCCTAATCTGGGAGAGAAAATGAAGCTGCCTGCTGACAGAAGAGCCTTTTTTGTGATTTTCCTGAGGCGCTTCATTGTTAATGTAAAACCATTAAGGAAGCCAGGGGTGATATGAGTTCAAACTCCTTTCAAAAAAGATAATCAAAGAGACTTCAGATTTACAATTCTGTCTCAGTTCTCCTCACGAGATATTGCAGTCTTCTTGACTCGGATGAAATGTAAATCTAAACACCAGTTGTGACCACAGTGCCTGCTACTACAACATATTTGGTTTCTTCTCATAGAACACTAAACAGTGGCTTGGCTTTGGGAGCTGTAAATAAATGAACTCCATTTTGAAACAAACCCCAGAGTTTACATCATCTTACCTATAAACTGTAAATTAGGTGCAACGGAAGTTACATTAGATCTTTATATGCTACTTAGAGGTAAGGCTTTTAAAGATGTCTGAGGAATCTAAATATGCAGTTCCTATTAATTTTAATAGAAAGCTACGCTCAGCTCCCTCAGGTAGTTTCAAAAATTTCATCTTAACAAACTTTGTTATAAACCCTAAACCTATGAGATCTGTGGAGAGATTCCCACTGAGTTTAGGAGATTTGGATTAGGCTCTTGTCACCTTTCTAGGCCAGGGACCTCCTCCTTGGGCATCAAGGACCACAACACAGCAGCAGGGTCCCAAATGCCTCCCTAATTGCAATCCTCTAGTCCGTCATCGCAACTTTTTTCCCTAGAAACAGAGGGAAAAAAGGCTGGTATATTCCACAAACAAACTTAGAAACACTGAATATGACTCCTACAGCCATCCAAAGAATCTGGGACTTGGAAAACTTTCTTGGTTGAGGAAACTGAGAGCTGCTGCAGCCTCTTTGTACCTGGTGAGAGCAACCCAGGAGATCCTCTCAGATAACATCATTGCCCGGAGAGAGACTCGGAGGAGAGTATTAAATAATTTTATACCGATGTTGGCAAGATGGTCAAATTACTTATGTCAACAGCAAATCTCCCCTAGCCTGTGGTGGTGCCGGCTTTCCCCTGGCCTGAGGGCTGGGGAAATTGCAAACCTTCATGGATCAGGCCCATCTCTGCACCTTCTTACCATAAACTCTGACCACCATGGGGAGGGCACGTCCTCAGCCTCGAGCAGTGCTGACACCCCATAGATGTGTCACCTCAGTACCTTCAGCCCAGGACCAAGCCCAGGCTGAGAAGTGTGTGTCCATTACCTACAGAATCATTTGAGGGAACCATTTAATCCTCCGTCTTTGCAGGAGAGAGCTCTTTTTCCACAGGATTTGTTGGAAGCAAAACTTAAACTGAAGTTTCTTTCATACACGGGATTTAAGTTTGCTTTTTCATCATAGGAACAATGCTGTTTGAGAGTCCAGATGACATAATGCTGTATATTGCAAAAAATGAGAAAATAACCACAGGTAATTTTAAACCAAACACAAAATTATATTAGTTGCACTTGACTTTAAAGCCAAATTTTGGATTAGGGCTCCATTTATTGGCAATTCTGGGAAAAGGTTTCAGTATAATCCCCAGTTAATGAAACCTTTGCTAGTGAATTTCCTTTGTCAACACTGCATTTAATGTGAGAAGTGCTTATACCTGCTAGATCATCAAAACCTGCAAAGCTAATAGACTCAACTGGAATGTAAAAAACAGGGAGGATTTTCATAAAACTTTAATAAAAGGTTTTGGCCTAGAATAGTGTAGGGTGATTCCTTTAAAAACAACTCTACTATTACTATTCTCCAATTTCCAAATACTTTTTTGCCATGAAAATTGACAGACAGCTATGCTAAAAAAAAAATAATATACATATTGTAAAGTATTTCTTGGAAGTGTTGCACAAGTAAAAGAAAAAATTCAATTGTAAAATCCCTAGAAACCCAGCCAAGCTGAGTCTGAGCTTTAGATCCCTTTGGTCTTGCGGAGTGCTTACAGAGTCGGAGAGATGCCAAGACCCAAAGAAGTCGGTCAGAAAGGCAACCTCAACCACAGCTGGCAAGCAGTGAGAAAAGAGGCTGGTTTAGTTCAGTGAAATGTTCAGTGCCAGGTTTCCCTCAGTGCTGGGACACAGGGTGACCAATGGAAGCATGACAGAGAGGAGATGTAATCCCATCTCTGTCCAGCACATCCATCGCACCCCACCACAGAGTTATGATGGGTCTACCTGGGTACACATATAGAATCATAGAACACTAGAATTGTTTGGGTTGGAAGGGACCTTAATACTAGAATTGTTTGTGTTGGAAGGAACCTTAAAGATCATCCAGTTCTAACCTCCCTTCCATGGGCAGGGACACCTCCCACCAGAGCAGGTTGCTCCAAACCCCATCCAGCCTGGCCTTGAACCCCTCCAGGGATGGGGCAGCCACAGCTTCTCTGGGCAACCTGTTCCAGGGTCTCACCACCCTCACAGCAAAAAATTTCTTCCTCAGATCTCATCTGATTCTCTCCTCTTTCAGTTTAAAACCATTACCCCTCATCCTATGGCTTCCCTCCCTCATGAAGAGTCCTTCCCCATCTCTCCTGTAGCCCCTTTAGGGACTGGAAGGGGCTTGAAGTTCTCCCCAGAGCCTTCTCTTCTCCAGGCTGAAAAACCCCAACTCTCTCAGCCTGCATTTTGGAAAAAGCCACCTTTAGTGAAAGAGCTGTAGGGTAACATTTTCCTGCATGTTTTTGAGACTTCTATGCTAAAGGTGAAGTTGTTGGTTCTGTTTATCTGTCACTCAGAAATGCCCAGGGGCTCTCTCTTACTGCTATCATTACTTATGGGATAGGAAAAGGGTTTCCTCCTTCAAGATTCCAAAGTAAAAATGCTTTTGAACACCAGGATAGGACTCTTTTCCCTACAACTTGGAAAACTATGACTTTGTAGGCACTACTTCGTTTCCCTTGGTTTGATGAAATTCCTCTAACACTCTCCTGGAAGAGTTATTCCCATAACTGTTTATCCACCTGAACTTCAGGTGCTTCCTTCCTCCTTCTCCCACATGAAGCCATCTGCCACCAGGGTTTGGGACCCAGCAGTGAGAGAGAGAGACTTTTAAAGAATCCTTCCCACTCATGTAGCATGTGCTGAGACAGGACTTTGGAAATTCAATTAATGCTTCCATGAACACAAGTAATGTGTGAACGTGCCTGTGGCTGTGTACTTCCCTATGAAACCTTAGAACTAGGATTAAAGTGACTTTCGGGTCAAGCTGGATGATTGCACTGAAAAAGAAACGCTTTATTTTCCCTTTAAGATTTTAAACTCTTCATTTTGACCATGTTGACTTTGTGTTCACAAAAACAGGAATGCTCATGGAAACAGGATTAAAAATATTTTTAAATACTAGGGAAAAGCAAATTTTGAACTCCTACAAAAAATATTTGCAGTGGAAATCTCATTCCCCTCATCCAGTCAGGAAACAGAAATACACCATATACACCGTGCAGCCATTACAGCTGTTTGAAGAGTGCCAAGAACTACTCATAAATTAACTACAGGCATAGAATTTTGTAAATAAGTTTGACTAATAGCTAATCAAAATCTTCTCAATGGCAACTCAACTGAAAAAGAAAAAAAATGGAAACATTTGTTGGAAAACAGGGTATCGCAGTCTGCATCTCTAGCTCGACTGCCCAGTTATCTGAATAACTGTGTTGCTTTCTGCCAAACGTATCCCGACTGACTGGTAAGAAAAACTTTTGCTTTATTTTTCTTCCCTTTCGCTTGCCTTCTTGCTCGCTGAGTTTCTCACGACAGTCCTGCCTGAGTGGGGCTGCACAGCAAAATTCCTGGGAAACCAGGGGCACTGCCCTTCACCAAAGACCTATCCCTCCAGACAGACCTCATCCTGATTTCGTGCAAAGACCCCCTTCTCAAATTTATGCTTGAAGTCTCCATGTTGAAACACACCTATATGCACGCTTAAGTTTCTCTCTGCTTGAAATGTGCCTTGAAACAAACCTGTGGTTGAAGTTAAGCACACTTTTAAGCTTGCTTTTTTTATTAGAAATGCTTTCCCAAATTTGAGCTTAAGCTCTGTTACCAGAAAACCAGCTTCATGATCTTTTCTCCTTCTGGTTTATTATGGTCATAATCACCATTGTGAGGCATTTTCTAATGCTGTGCAACTTACCTTAACCTGAAAAAAGTCATATCGTTGATATGGGTTGATATGGGTTGATATCAAATATTAGATGAGAGGAAGCCAAAGGCAGGAGGATATCAAAGTCAGTTGGGATTCCACTTGAGCAAAACCTCACCTTTGTCTTTAGAATCATAGAATCATAGAATCATTGAGGTTGGAAGAGACCCTTGGGATCATCGAGTCCAACCATCTACCCTCCTCTACAAAGTCCTCCCCTACACCATATCCCTCAGTACCACATCTAAACGGCCCTTAAACACAGCCAGGGATGGTGACTCCACCCCCTCCCTGGGCAGCCTGTTCCAATGCCCTATCACTCTTTCAGTGAAAAATTCCTTCCTAATGTTCAATCTAAACCCACCCTGTTGGAGCTTGAAGCCGTTCCCTCTCGTTCTATTGTTAATTACCTGTGAGAAGAGACCAGCACCAACCTCTCTACAGTGTCCTTTCAAGTAGTTGTAGAGAGTGATGAGGTCTCCCCTCAGCCTCCTCTTCCTCATGCTGAACAGCCCCAGCTCCTTCAGCCGCTCTTCGTATGATTTGTCTTCCAGGCCCTTCACTAGTTTCGTTGCCCTCCTCTGCACTCTCTCCAGCACCTCCAGATCTCTCTTGTATTGAGGTGCCCAAAACTGGACACAATACTCGAGGTGTGGCCTTACCAGTGCCGAGTACAGGGGCATAATCACCTCCCTACTTCTGCTGAAGAATGGGTGGAAGAAACACAAACAGAACAACAGATTTCAGTGGTAGATGGATGACGTGCACACCAAAATACAGACATACTCCTTGAAATATGGACTCACCCAAGCCAGTTTGGGGAAAGCATGTGTCATTTGCTTTAGTGGCCAGCCCAGCCCAAACCACAACAGATGTCAAGGAATCAGGGGGTTGAATTCCTCTTCAGAAGCATCACTCTCCCAGTTGGTAATGAGAAATTAGCATTACACCTGCGGCAGCCACTGCTACCTAAGTAAACAAGGATAAAGGAAAATTACCATCCGTCTGAAATCCCAAAGTTTTCTAAGTACAAAAGTTTTCTTCCTTTCCCATGTAAAAAAAAAAAAGTTTTCAGTGGCACAGTAGGGTTATTTAAAGATTTTTCTGCAGGCTGAAAGTTCAGCAATAATGTAAACCTCCATTTTGAGTTGTGCTCTGGTGAATAAAGCTAAACCATTTCCTGGACTGAAAAAAGAGAAGCTGTCACAGAATCAAGTCACATTTCACAAACAGGTAGAGTTGGTCCATCAGAAAAACTATTTTTCAAAAGTAAGGAATGTTATGAGCAAAAACTGGGAGGAGAAGAATAGATGGTAAAACCTGGAAGTGCTTCTTAAAAATGATTATTACATTATGAGAAACAGTCCCAAGAACTATTGCTCAACCGAGGATGACAACTTTGGCTACAAATGCATTTTGACTGAGTGGCAAAGAGGAGATAAAAACAAACAAACAAAAAAAAAGCAGAAATAGTCATAAATAACAAATCCAGGACAAAGATAGACTATAAAGAGTGGAAAATTGATAGAGAATGCCAAAGACGTTCACCTGATCAGGCTGGCGATAAAAACAATCATAATAAAAACAAAAGCAAACACAATGTAGAAAGAGATGGCAGGGGTTAGAATATGCAATAAAAGTGCTGAAAAAGTAAAATAAATCATTCTCTTCTATATTTTAAAGACCCAGAAAGTTGTGATACTTTCCAGGGCATTTGTAGCTCCAAACATCTCTTATGGAGGAACGTTTTACCCCTCAATGGATCGCACCCCTTGTCTCAAAGGAGACATTTTAAGTGCAAATGGGTATATTTGGAAACAAGGGCTGCAGGTCACAGGCACCAACATTGGAGTCACAGGTTGTGGAAGGAACTGGTGCTGGTGGAAACTGAGGGGTTGGTGTGGCTGACCCTGTGTGGCCCTCCTCAGAGTCACAGCACGAGCCCTCAGCCTGATTTTCTAGCAAAAGGGCTGAAAATGAGGATGCAATCTAACAGGGTGAATCAAAAAGGCAAAGGATAGTGTGAAGCCACCAAAGCAGGAGGTACAAAGGGGATGGGGAGTAAGAGGAGGAAGCTCTGAGCTCTCTCCAAAGGGCCGCTGGTAGGAAGGGGAAGAAGTGTAGCTGCTCTCTGTCCCATATGTCCTGTGCCTGTGGGCTGCCAGGACCCATCCCAGTGATTTTCCTGCTGGTGCTGCTAAATCATAGAATCATAGAATGGTTTGGGTTGGAAGGGACCTTAGAGATCATCCAGTTCCAACTCCCTGCCATGGGCAGGGAAACCTCCCACCCGCCCAGGTTTCTCCAACCCCCATCCAGCCTGGCCTTGAACCCCTCCAGGGATGGGGCAGCCACAGCTTCCCTGGGCAACCTCTTCCAGTGTCTCACCACCCACACAGCAAAGAATCTCTTCCTGATATGCAATCTTAATCTCCCCTCTTTCAGTTTAAAACCATTACCCCTTGTTATACCACTCCCCTCCCTGATCAAGAGTCCCTCCCCATCTCTCCTGGAGCCCTCTTTAGGGATTGGAAGGGGCTCTAAGGTCTCCCTGGAGCCTTCTCTTCTTCAACTCTCTCAGTCTGTATTCACAGTAGAGGTTCTCCAGCCTTTGGATGATCTTCATGGCCTCCTCTGGACCCACTCCAACAGGTCCATGTCCTGGGTGGCTTACAGGCTTCCTCCCCTGCCCCTGAAGGAGGCTCCTCTGCTCCAGTGCCTTTTTGGCTGAGGGGACAGACCCCTTGGATTTAGTTTCTGAACACTGGGATTTATTGTGATTTGCAATGATTCAGCCCTCAGCACTTGAAATGTTTATGACATTTTAAAATATTAAGAAATATAATAGTCACAAGTATAACATAAATAAATTTAAATATAATAAACTCCTCTTGGTTCCAGCCAACTCAAACTATGAAATGAGAAACTCAGGGACTGTCTGCCTGAGGAAAAAGAGACTAAATACACTTATACACACACGGAAGCCAAGGGATTTCTCTGCCCTGGGAAACGGCTTGAGGCTTAACCCCATACGCCAAGAAAAGTTTTCTGCCGTTGGTTTAAAGCAACCTTCCTTTGGGCCCTTTTTTCAGAAGCCCATCACAGGTGACCCGACTGTTGTAAGACTGGGCTGTGGAGTCTGCAGGTGTGGTACCGCTACCACCGTGTGCAGGCAAGAAAAATATAAAGAGCAAAACCTGGATATGGGATATTTCAGAGGCAAACATTAATTACAAATACTTAAAAGATCTGCTACGTCTCCAATAACGAGAAATTATACAATAAAGTTACACAACGTGGTAACAGTGGCTAAGAAAGGGGAACACTAGAGCTAAAACTGGGGAAAAAAAATAGTTCCAAGTGGCTGAGATATTAGTGTACAAATTTTTTTCTAGAGAAGTGCTATTGCCTTCAGCTTTTTGGGACAGAACCATTTATAGATATGCAAACAATCTCATCCTGTCAACAAAATGAATAGATGATGCAGGATTTTCTGGGGTTGATAAGTGTAAACATCTCCTTTTCCCTTTTAAATACAATATAATATAAAGATCACGCTCCTTTGAATGTACTAATCCATCAGAAATATTGTCCAAATAGCCCAGAAGTATTTTCAGCATAAAAGTTGCCTGTAAATGGTTCATGTTGACTAATCTCTGTTCAAAAATAAGAAGGAAGTTTTTTGACTCTGCTTCTATTTGAGGAAAACATTTTACAGCTAGAAAAATAACAAATAAGAAATAATTATTCTTGGCTAGCTAAACACCCCACTGGATTTTTCACCTTTATATCAATGAAACTTGCAAGAATCACTGAGATTTGTATACATACGTTTAAGGCATAGATAGGCTTGAAAAGAAAGAAACAAAAGAATCCTGTCTTTTCACATGACATCATTCGGAAATAAATTTATGTTAAATTCACATTACATTCTAATTTCTATTTTCTGTAGTCATGATTGTTTCCACCACAGACAAGGTTAAAAAAAAAATCTCAATAATTGCAGTCATATCAACAGGACACAAGAAAACAGTATTAAACCATGTATTTTCTGACTTGAACATTGACATTTGATTCTTCTGCATTAAATTTGCACTGTGCATATTTAAATGCAGTTAAATCACTACTAAGCTCTTCTCAAAAAAACTAGTTTTGATGTTTGAAGTGAACAGTTTCACCATTAGACTGGACAGGGTTATGCTTGTCTGTGAGCACAGGACACAAAGGGTCACAGAATCACAGAATGATGTGGGGTTGGAAGGGACCTCTGGAGATCATCCAGTCCAACCCCCTGCCAGAGCAGGTCCATCCAGAGCAGGTTGCACAGGAATGTGTACGTGTCCAGGCAGGTTTGGAATGTCTCCAGAGAAGGAGACTCCACCACCTCTCTGGGCAGCCTCTTCCAAGGCTCTGCCACCCTCACAGGAAAGAAGTTCCTCCTCATGTTTAGATGGAACTTCTTATGTTCAAGTTTGTGACCGTTACCTCTTGTCCTGTCCCTGGGCACCACTGAAAAAAGACTGGCCCCATCCTCCTGACACCCACCCTTTCAGTATTTATAGGCATTGATGAGGTCCCCCCTCAGTCTTCTCTTCTCCAGACTAAAAAGACCAAAGTCCCTCAGCCTTTCCTCATCAGAGAGATGTTCTAGGCCCCTCATCATCTTTGTAGCCTCTGCTGTACCCTCTCCAGCAGTTCCCTGTTCTTCTGGAACTGGGGAGCCCAGAAGATACAGTCCTCTGAAAGGGACAGGCTGCTGCACTGCAACCTGCATATCACAGAATTACATGGTATTTGAGTATTTTAAAATGTGTTGACTTTAAAAAAAAATAAAACTAGCAAAAACCCCAAAAATAACAAAGAAAAAATGCCTATTACTTTGAAAAATGAAAGCTTCTGTTAGTAAAATACCGTCTTGCCGTCTTGCAGTGCTCAGCCCTTGAGTTCAAGTTCAACAACCCGAACTAATACTCAAAGTTAAGAACCTTCTCACAAATACTCAAAGAAGTGGTTTATGTCTCTGGTTGAAAAGAGTCGGTATAGCACAGTGAAACATAAGCCAGATTTGTTTTCTTCTCCAGCAAGAAGAGGAAAAAAATTGATCTTACATCCCTTTCTCCCAGTACATAAAAGTGTGTAAATAAATTCTCATCACTTGATTTTGTGGAAGTACAAGTAATTCTTCATAGGTGAGGTTCTCATTAATATTCACAATTGTGTAGCAGACCCACTCTGTTTCATGCAGCTGTTAGAATCCTGAATCAAGTCATTGTCCACTATTTATAATTTCAGAAAGAGTATGAAGTATTGCCCAGGTTACTTGGCAGGAGTGACATAAAATAAAATATAAAAGAAATGCAAACAAACCCTGGAAAATATTTTTGTGAAACCTGCAGAATTTCAAGGAGACTTCAGAATAAAATAGATTTCTTTCCTCTATTGCAGATTTTTTTAACAATCAAAAACCTATGTGCCTCTATCTAGAAGCACGTTCTTGGCAAAGATGATTTCACATTGTTATTCAAATATTGATAAAAATGACAGAACATATTAATTGCTACATAAAATTTAATCTTTGTGATGAAGTGATCCTCAAAAGAAAACAACTTGCATATGAATTATTTTCACTTACCTAAAATAGAAGGGAAAAACAAAGGCAGGTTGGAATCCAGCTGCTACACTTACTCAGGGCCAGCCTCTCTGTCACTTTGGTCCCATCAGGTAGTACCCAAATTCCTCAAGTAATCCCACTGAATCCAGTGGGAAAGCTCGCGGAGTAAGGTACAACTGTTGTGATTAACAGTGGCAGAATCTGACCTTAAGGTCATTTTAATAAGCATTCTGGTGACTTGCTATTTCCTAAGGACCCCTTTTCATAATACGTTCCATAAAAATAAGCTCTAGAAAGATATGGTTTCTCCTGCCCCAATATTCTGAACATGTGGAAGTCCTGATAAGAACAAAATGCTGCCTGCTTCTCAGGGTGATGGAAATGCCCAGCAGAACACCTGTGCGCTGAGGGGGCCACCTAAATGACAACATTAAAGTGTCCCCTGTGGGTCCATGCTGGAGTTTCCCTGGCTTTTCACTGCTGCCAAACCAAGACCACAGGTCTGAGGTTCTCCTCCTGGTCTGCTCATCACAAAATTCCCTCCCTGGCTGGTAGGTATCTGCTTTAAAGAAAAGGGAATGATAAAAACTGAAGGAGGAGAAAGTTCTACTGGATCATCTTGTTCACCATCATCCCAGGGCGAGATTATTCCCTACAGCATGTTCTTCAGTACTTCAGAGGTTTCAAGCCTCTATGGCAGAAGGAACACAGGCCAAAACTGGCTTGAAAGAATTGGGAAAAGCCTTTAGGAAAGCACAAAAGAGGTGTTTAATCTTCAATGTCAGGAGGTAAAGAGGACATTAAAGTAGACACTTAGGTTCATAACGAGCCACGTGGCTGCATTGCCAAGGTACTGGCCAGCCTGAGAAGCAATGCAGATGCCACTGCTGTGAAGCTCCTCTAAAGCAACCAAACACTCATGATTCAGGGACTTGTTTCCAGCTCAGTGATACCTTACTGGGTGGAAAAGATGCTGATGATGCTGTTGGCTTTGCCAAGGCAAAAATTTCCCAAGTCCTTAACTTAGGGACCGTGGCAGGGAAAGAACTGCACCATCTCAGAGTAACTTCTGCCCTTGCACTTTCCCACTATCAGGGTCTGCTGGATCCAGGATGGAGGACACCCACAGGGAGTTAAATACAAGTCCCAAACATAACCATTCCCCTCCAGTATCTTAACTGATGTGTCTAAGCCTAAATGCTGAAGTTTTAACTTGCTCCTGGTTATCAAGCTACTTTTTGCCCAATTTCATGAGTAAGTTTATACTTGGAGATAAAGGTAACACACAAAAACATCAAACTATTCCTGAAGGAACAATTTAAAGTTCTTGGCATAGCAACAAAAAGTGTCTTCCAAAGTGTACGAATATATAAGCAGAACTTCGTGACAGTGTTTCAACAGTAGAAAATATAAATGTGGTCTCTTCTCTCTCCACGTTATCTTCTGGCTGCTGTCTCTGTGCAACAAGAAAAGAGCACATGGTTTATGTACTGACCTGTCTAACACAGAAGAAACGGAAAAGGCACAAACCAACCAGTGCTGTTGCTGAAAAAAATACTTCAGGTCTTGAGTGCAAACTGTAATATCCTTCAGAGATTAATATAAGCATGCCAGGTTTATGGTTATTCATTATTAAGCTTCTGGGAAAATAGAACAATATATCCTGATACTTTTAAATACATATTAGATCTTCTGAGTCGCTGCTGATTATTTCGCTCATATTTCTGTCACCGTATTTCAAAATGACCTGAGAGAGAGCATTCTGAGTTTGTACTGTTACGAGAAAAATTGGCAAAAAATAGCTTTTTACCCTTAAAGAAGGACACTTAAATGCTGACTGTCGCAGACTACCATCAAGAGAGCAGCCAGAAAAGGGAAGGCAAGAGCAGGAGACGGCCAACAGTAACTTTGAACTGACCCTCAAATGTCAGCTGCCCGACGACGCTCCCAGCATCGCACGGATTGTATTTCCCATAATGGGAAATAAAAGCCCATCGTGTTCTGCTCAAGTGAATGATTTGCTTTGGTCGCAGCACTCAGCAGCTAAATATTTCCAGCAAACATAGGTACTTACAAAGCCCTGGTTTAAAGTCTGCTCTTATATTGGCCTTGGGAGGGCAAGAGTAATCTGGCCCACTCCGTTTCATTTGCAAACACATCTCTCCTAGGTAGAGAAGAAAGGCTAAATTAATTAGCCAGTTTTTCTTTTGCCTTACGAAGCTGTTTGTTGGGGTGGGGAGGAGAAGGGAGGGAAGGGCTGGAGAAACAAAACAGCCCCTGCATAAGAGCCTTTAGCAATACAACTGAGTAAGGAGCTGAATTCAGAGAAACAGCCCACACACAAACCCTGAGCAGAATTACAGCCCAATTTATGTTAATTGAGATCAGTTTTTGGGGCATGTCAGAAGAGCACCTCATGGCCTGGCTTAGATCAGGCTCTATCCTGGTAGGTATGGAAAATTCTGCTGAGGAGTTTGCCATTTCAGTAGGTGAGGCAGGGCAAGAGTGAGGGAAAATGAGTGTGTAAGATGCATTTCGCAATGAAAAAAAACAGAGGGTTAGGTAGACCACAGATAAGGAGGATAAGGAGACCCATACCCACACATATCATTTCCCAGCACACTCTCCTTTCACCCTGTTTGGGTGCAAGGGGTTCAACTGGGGTACCCAAGAGTTAGTCCCATCTACAGACCCTGCTCAACTTACTGGTGAAACCCATTGGGCACGTAACCACTTCTGGAAGCCTGAGCCTGGGCTGCCCACAGCCATAGCTGTGGAGAAGGATGAGGAACAGCCTGGTGACAGCAGCAGAGAAAGGTGAAAATTTCATTATCCATTGCCTTCATTTAGCATTCTACCCACCCAGCTTCCCCTGCTTCCCGAGGAAAAGATGCATCTGTGATCACTAAAGAGCTGATGATTATTTTGTTCGCCACACACAGCAGCTCTCATTGCAAGGATACAACCAGCATCCCTTGGCTCCAGTTCTCCAGGGATTTGTGCTGCTCTTATAGCCCTGAAGTTCTCCTCACCCCGAAAGCAGGACTCCAGAGAAGGACTGTGTGTTTTATATGCAACATTGAGGTTGCTAAAACAATCAGTCCAGCACATATTTCCTCCTAATGTATGTGGCTGATTAACCACCGCAGCTTTAGGTTTATAATTCAGAAATTCTGCTGAAAAGAACAACCCAAAACCCATATAAGATAGAAGCCCATGCTTTAAACTCAGCTGGTGGAGCATATCCAGTTTTATATAGGTGTATTCAAGATCAGGATTTGATTCCAGCATTACCTTGAGCTTAAACAAAACCTTGAGGTGGGACCTGGCAGTAACAATGGGGGCTGAGAGGAGCAGAACTGGATGGCTGGAAGTCTCCCTACAGCGTGGCCAGCACCCTTGGTACCTTCTACGGGGAGCTCTATCTTCAGATCTCCATCAACAAAAGCTCAGATCTTCTGAGTGGATATTCTGTGGGACCGTTTGGCAACTGTTGATGTGCTAGCCCCCAAAGAGAAGAAGATGAAGGGGAAGAAGAGGAAGAAGAAAAAGATGAAGAAGATGAAGACAACAAAGACGAAGATGAAGAAGACACAAAGAAGAAGAAGAAGACAACAAATATGATGATGAAAGTGATGACAAAAGTGAAGAAGACACAAAAAAGAAGAAGACAACAAATATGATGATGAAGAAAATGACGACATAAGTGAAGACAACAAAGAAGAAGACAAAGAAGAAGAAAGCATGGGTCTAAAGTTTCTCAAAATTTCAGCCTGGAAATTGCACAGGGACTAAGGAGTCAGCCCAGGCCCCCCTCCATCCTCAGCCAGATCTGCATCCAGCATTCCTCTCTATGTTTACAGCTGGGGAGAAATTGAATTACCTACATAGTATTATTTTAGCATAAACGAACAGGAAGACTGCACCAAAATTGATGACCCAGCGGGTGTTGCCCCTCCCTGACTGTACTGTATATGCAGAGCTTTCTAGACTCCAATTTATTGGTTTGTCAGAAACTTCAGTTATTTTCATCAAGTTGAGTTTTACATTAAACATTCCTCCACTTAATTGGAACCATGCGGATACATTTGGGCAGCATCCATATTCCTGCTCAAATAAAAGGGGTACTTTGTTACAAATTCAGCATACTTTGCTGTTAAATTATATTTTGCTAGCAATTACAATTAAATATGAAGTTCACACTTAATAGCAGACCTTGTAATCATGTGGGAGTAGTTCTCCTTCCGTGAACATCGTGCGTGGGTGGGAGAAGGGAGAGCCCTGAAGCCTCATTTTAATAATGAAATAAACAGTTCTGCTGGTGAGTAATTCAGGGACCTTAAACCAGGGCAGTGGCAGGATGGAAATTGTTTAAGAAGCTTATTTAACCCTCTCACCTGCTAATTCTAGCTCTCTCAAGGATTACCCACCACCCAACTGCAGGCAAACGGGACCAGCACCAAAAGATTTGGGAAGGGATCAAGGAATGAGGCAGGGGTTTCGTTCATGCCTGGTTTTATTCTTGCTTCTAGTCCCCTCATGAAAATTGCTGAGGATAGCAAACTCATATGTGCAGAAAGCTTTTTTTCCCCCCAAATTGAATTCTGAATCATAATAGCAACATTTCTCTACAAATGTTCAGCTTTTTTGGCATTTGCCTTGAAAAACAGGTAATGTTCCTCTGCAAATTGAGATTTCATTTTAAATTTCATTTCTGGTTTTATATTTTTACTCTAGTTCCCGTTAGCCATGAGTGTGCCTGTTACAGAAAGGTATCAAGTGGTTTCATTAGAAGACGAAAAGGAGAGCTTTGCAATGGAAAAGAGGATTTGATACTTCAGACAGCAAAAAGCAGGCTCTTTCAATTTTAAAAAAGGAATGTAAAATATTGCAACTATTACATGTTATGGTGGTATTTCTACCATCCAAACCCATGCTTCTACTTATATATTATGGAATTATAGAATACAAATGACAATGAAAGATACAGAATATAAACCCTATAGGAAAAGTTTCTCGTTCTAAATATTTTTTTTGTTTTTTCCTGAAAACAAAGTTTTAAATTTGGACTTGTACATGAGAAAAATTATGAAAGAATCCAGAGGACAAGGTCTGAGGAGACACTGGAATGAAATTTGCTTTACTAAACCAAAGAAAACCCAAGATTAACCTAATGAAAGTATATCTGCCCAGCTCAAACTGATTTCCTAATCTTTGCCCTTAAAATGTCTTGCAAATGAACCTGATTTCCATGCTGCCCAGTTTGAAGCAATTGGAGCTTGTCCTCCATGAACAGTTGCTGCTGCCCAGCTACTGTCACCCATCACTCAACCCATGGCATGCCCAGCTTTCCCTCCACTCAGCCGGGGCCAGTATGTTTGAAGGACAGGATCCATAAGCATCCAATGCAGAAGAAAAGCAGATGATGATATTGATGCTGGGTCAGCAATTCAAAGAAACTGCTCTTGCTGATGGTGGCAGCTGCTCATGTTTGCAACTGGAGAGGTGTATGTATCACGGGGACTGTGGGGACAGCATTTATGTCCCCAGACACATGACTTCCACACCAAGACTTGCAGTGCATAGTTTCCCTGGTATGAACTGCTGAACTCTTCTGGTCGTCATGAGGGTTGGAACTCAATCTTTAAGGTCCCTTCCAATCCAAAGCATTCTATGATGCTATGATCCCCATAGCTGATATCACTCTTGGGGGTAGGTCATCCTACTAACTAACATCTCTCCTGGGGGTCCTGAGGGATGGAAAACCCCTTCCCCAGGGTCAGCCTCTTCTGCTTTTACCTCCCCATAGCTGATGTCTCTCTTGGGGGTTGGTCATCCTACTAACTAACGTCTCTCCTGGGGGTCCTGAGGGATGGAGAACCCGTTCCCCAGGGTCAGCCTCTTCTGCTTTTACCTCTCCTCTCTGCCTGTGCAGCAATGACACCTGTAAACACTGGAAAGTCCATCTGTTTCAACTACAGATGGGTGGAACCTTGTGGCGTTTGAAGCACTGAAGATACCTTGAAATATTTTAAGTGTTCCCACCCAGTTTCTGCTCAGAAAACACTTTTACTTGGTACAATTTAGCTCCATGTTTGTCTTATCACACTGCTTTCCAGTCACAATTTCATTTTAAGCTGGAAAAAATGTTTTCTTTACATTGGGGTTTTTCTAAAAAGATGGACAAACATGACTGCTCGGACAGCACACAGACCTCTGGAATCTGTGCTGTTTGACTCCTTTTGGAATTTTACAAAACAATGATCCTTAAAATATTTTAGAAGTGCCTCTGCTCTGTTACAAAGTCCCAGTGGGTCCCAAAGGACTTCCGTGAGCAACACCTCGTCATTTATTTTCCGAAGATTCTCAGGGTCATGCTCCAGCTCACACATTCTCTGGAGGTGGCCAGATTTCCCCAAAGGCAGACAACACAAGAAAATTGCAGCTGAAGAGACAAAACCAGAAATATTCCACTGACTCAGCCTGAAGCACCGTATTTTTTTCAGAGCTTGAACCCAAGTCCCCATCAGCCTGCAAACATGCCTGAAAATGGTACTTCACCAAAAATCACTCTGCTTTGCAGCCATAGATGCCTTTCTGCTCTTCAAACAAGTCCCCTTCAACAACACATATTCTCATCTGTGCATTTTTAATAGAAGCATAATTTTTGTCATATGTTATAATGAATAGCATACAACTAAACGGTGCATAGAAGACTGTAATTCCAGCTGGGACTTTGTTGACATTGATAAACCACTCGGGTTTGGCTTTTGTGGTTCATGCCGTTACAGCAGCTCAACAGGATTACAGTCCTGTTAGGTATAGCTGCTTGTAGGCACTATACCCTGTGATAATGACTGTCTGTTTTATTAAAGAAAAGATTTAAATTTAAATACACAATTGAAAATTCCCATCGATGGTCTGATAATACGGCGTTAAAAATTGTCTTGATGTTATTACCTGAGCGGCTCGTTTATTTCATTTGAGATTCCTCATCTCAGGCAATGAAAATACTTTAGTTTTAGGATTTAATTGTATCTGTAGTGAGGGATCAGAGCGTTTGCCTTGTAATTTTGTGGCATCGTTACTTTTATAGGATATGAAAACCAGAACATTGCACTGCCCCTCAAAGGAAAGTGAGCCAGACAAGTCTAGTAATTCCATAGTCTAAACCCAGTTAAACAGATACACACAAAACCAGATAAACAGTGAAAACTGTGGTTTTATTTTTTTTCCTTTTGATTCCAGACACCAACAGCGATAGCAGTGGAACTGCTAGGGATTGTTTAAAATATATAATAGCATTTTCCTTTAATTTGATTAAAACTAATAGATCAGCAAATCCATCTGTGCATTTCTCTCAAAATGAAGCTTATTTTAAGACACATTTCCCTCTTGTCTGCAAGTAAAGCTGTGAAATCTGTGTGAACAGGAGCTTTCATTCTTCTGCACTTTACTCCTGCCTTGTCTGGATCACCACGGGCTTTAAAAATTTCAGTCATGCATCCTGTTTCTAGGGCGGCCTCACTCTGCTAATTGCCATTTAGTTCACGGCAAAATAACTGCACTAATGACTTCAGCAAAGTCCAGATGTTCTAGGTCAGACAGACGGGAAATATTTCTGATCTGAATTCTTCTGCTTGTGCAAACCCCTGGAAATGGCCACCATGGCCTGACAGAAGACTGGGGGCACCAAGTCTGATGTCCTGCTGTTTGTCTCTGCCCAGTGGGCTCTGTGGAAAGGTTTATTACCTGTAACACCCCCTGCACTGGATTTCCAGATTTCACTTTTTTGCACCAGATAAACATTTGCTGAGAGCAGCCCTGAGGAGAAGGACTTGGAGCAGTTGGTGGACAAGAAGCTCAACATGAGCCGGCAACGTGCGCTGGCAGCCCAGAAAGCCAACTGCATCCTGGGCTGCATCCCCAGCAGCGTGGCCAGCAGGGTGAGGGGGTGATTCTGCCCCTCTGCTCCACTCTGGGGAAACCCCACCTGGAGCTCTGTGTCCAGCTCTGGAGTCCTTAACACAGAAAGGACATGGACCTGTTGGAATGGGTCCGGAGGAGGCCACGAAGATGCTCAGAGGGCTGGAGTCCCTCTGCTATGAAGACAGCCTGAGAGAGTTGGGGTTATTGTGCCTGGAGAAGGCTCTGGCTGAACTCAGAGCCCCTTCCAGTCCCTAAAGGGGCTACAGGAGAGATGGGGAGGGACTCCTGATCAGGGAGGGGAGCCATAGGATCAGGGGGAATGGTTTTAAACTGAAAGAGGGGAGATTGAGATGAGATATTAGGAAGAAATTCTTTGCTGTGAGGGTGGTGAGACACTGGAAGGCGTTGCCCAGAGAAGCTGTGGCTGTCCCATCCCTGGAGGGGTTCAAGGCCAGGCTGGATGGGGCTTGGAGCAACCTGGTCTGGTGGGAGGTGTCCCTGCCCATGGCAGGGGGTTGGAACTGGATGATCTTTAAGGTCCCTTCCAACCCAAACCGTTCTATGATTCTATTCTGCTGAAGCCTACGTGCTCTGGAGCATCATCTGGAAGCTCTGCAGGTGATGAGAAGCTTCCACACAGAGGCAACATTTGCAAAGCATCTGCTCTACAGGCCAAGCTACTTTTTAAAGTGTTATGAGATATTGGAACATATTTGCCCATTTATCCCAATTTCATGCAGTTTCAGACACCACTCCAGACCTGAAAAACTGAAACTTCACTGTCAATGTAAAAGCACTTCCACCCTGTGGCTGGGGCCTTCTCTGCACTACGAGACCTTCACAGATGTAGCTTTCACAACAAACTCTCCGAGTGGAGATGTGGTGTACACTGGCAGGAGATTTTTGCTAGCAGTGTTTATTCCAGCCACCCAAATGACTTAACTTATACCCCTCAAAAGTGCTTTTTGCTGGCTCAAGAACATTTACCAGAACTGACGATTTAATTAGTGGTATGTTTAATTTCTTCTCTTCCCATGCTCTTACCTGACAACATTGTGTACGCAAAATGTTTGAATGCAGACAGACCTGTTACTTCTGGAGAAGCTGTGTGATGGCCAGCAAACGACTCCAGCCTTGATGGGGGAGCGGAGGGGGCTGAAGGAACACAGCCCTGACGTGAGGTGAAGCAGCCTTCTCATGGACCCTGGGCAATGTCCAACAGCAACACACCAAAACCTGGGGTGGGATTGAGGGCTGCAGGTTGCTCTTACAGACGTCCTGCAGAGTCAAGGTGGGAGGAAACAAAAGACAACCACGAATGAACTGAGTTTCTCAGTGATTTAAGATGCCTAAATCCTTTCACTCAACATGTGCACTAAATTCTCATTAGCCTTAAAAAATCACAACGATCAAAAAACCTTCAGTTTGGCACCTTCCCACCAAATGCTGTCTTTGTGATTCCTCCTCCCTCGACCAACCAACACAGATTTTTCCTCTGTTAACACCCTACAATTACGGTGACTCCTGGGAGGGCAAGACAGAAAGGGAGAAAGGCAGGAGGGGGGAGGGGGCAGACTCTATTCTCTCTTACACGTCGTTAATACCATTGTCAGCTAAATAATTTAATCATTCTCATTATAAATGCAACACAGAACGAACACAACTCGATTCCAGGTGGGATCCGCAACACTGACAATTTTTAAAAATATTGTTTAAAGTAGGCAAATTTGATCCGGGGCCATTGAAGGGATAAATTTGGAAGACCACCAGCTCATTTTTCCAGAATCCCTTTTGTAACTATAATGGCACTTTAATGGAAGTTACACTATATGTACACACACGTAAACACGAGAAAATTAGTGTATATCGGTTATGATAATGTTTTCTGCTGGGTACTGAAAAATTACTGGAAAACCACTTAATAACTATGTAATGTTTTGTAATACTGTCAGCTGAGGATCGTACCCATAGAACTAGAGATCAGGATCTCTCCTACCTCCTCTCCTTCTTGCCCCAAAACTTCAGCATTCCTGGCTGCACAGGTCCACCTTCAGCAGGGCAGGGGGGACACGAGCTACACAGAGAGACTGATCAGGATTAGATCCAAAGACAAATCAGTAGAAATCACTACTGTAGAAACTTCCTAACACAGGGAACAGCTAATAAAATGGGCAGTTTTTTGCTAGAATAAAAATGAACCCAATTAGACTACTGCACATTTCAAAATTCTTAAGGACTTCAGATTTTTAATCACAAATGAGTGTGAACCCCATATCATCATTATTAAAGTCAAGAATTAAACCAGGTAGAAATAACACAAGTATCTAAGAGTACGGTACCTCCCTCCAGGAGGGAAACACACGCGTGTGCACAGGTGCACCCATATATGTGTGCAGACACATGCAGTGGGGGAGTCACGAAAGGAAAAAAAAAATTATTTTCTTAGACTCCCCAGGCAAAAGAAATTCAGATTACGGTGCATTTTTCCTTAAATAAATAAATTGAACATTGCAAAATAACAATGTAGAAATTTCTCCTTTGTATCAGCACAGATTTCTGAAGTATTAGACAAAAATACATTTTATAATGCGACAAATTTGTAAATGTTTTCCAGAGTAAACCAAAGAATATTACCCTAATCTGACGGAATTTTTTTGTTTTAAATATAGCTAAAAGAAAACACTAACTGCTTAATGCACGTGGTAGCTGCTGTCTTGACTTTATGCATAAAACAAATTAGCTCATGTTTAAAGCTGTAAGGATTTGTTTGGACTTCTCATAGTCTTTCTGTTTGCCTTAATGTTACCCTACCATACTATCTTCTAAGGACGGGAAGTTTACTTGGAAACGTTTATTTACTTTTTTCAGTTGACCACAATTCCTTGAGATAATTGTTTTAACATTGCCTTTATGGCTGGGCTGTTTCCAGCCTATGTAGCCGAGCAAAATTGTCTTGCAAGAACCTGCTGAATTTCTTTGTGAGTTTTCTCCCAGGATCCAAACCTCTTAAAATGCGATTCTTTTCTTCCCCGAGGTCATTTTCTGATGATAGGAGCTAGTGGGCTTCTAAGCTCTCTACTCAAAGCATCTTCAAGGCATTTCCTTCCTCTCTCTTCTTTGTTTTATGAATTTTCTCATAGCTACCCAAGCAGTTTCCACTGAGGTTCAGCACAAAGTTTCCCTAATGACTGCTCCACAACTATTGATGAGCAGACTCCAGCTTTTCCAAGTCATTCAGATGCTGCAAATTGCCTGCAGACTTGGGAACTGCTGCAGCCCCTCAGAGATGGAGAACGTGAGGGACCACCACGAGTCCCTGCAGAAATCAGAGAGACATCACATGGGTGAGATTTGGGTAGGTCTGAAAAAAATTGGTTCACGATCCAGCTATAAATCAGCTACCCACATAAAAATGGAAAATGGAGTTGGTACACCCTGACGCTCTCCCAAACCCAAACATTCCAGTGGTCGCATCATGACCATGTATCTCTAGTCAGCAAATCATATGACTACCAAAGTATAGGATGATCACAGAATCACAGAATAACAGGGGTTTGGAAGGGACCTCTGGAGCTCATCCAGTCAAACCCCCATGCCAAAGCAGGTCCCCCCAGAGCAGGTTGCACAGGAACGTGTCCAGGTGGGTTTGGAATGTCTCCAGAGAAGGAGACTCCACCACCTCTCTGGGCAGCCTCTTCCAGGGCTCTACCACCCTCACAGGAAAGAAGTTCCTCCTCATATTGAGATGGACCTTCTAATGTTCAAGTTTGTGCCCGTTCCCTCTTGTCCTGTCACTGGGCACCACTGAAAAAAGACTGGCCCCATCCTCTTGATGAGAAGTAATTTGTATTTTAAAGGATTCTACCAAACATTCCATAGATTAAGCTTCTTTTCCCTTATTACCTGGGATTTTCTCTCCAAGACTGCCATCCATGACACCTACATCTAGCACATTCCCTTATTACCTGGGATTTTGTGCACAGCCCTCTCCAGGACTGCCATCCATGACACCTACATCTAGCACAAGGCAGTCTATGTTCTAAAGAGCTTCCCAACCAAGCAGATGAAACACGCAGCAGAAATAACAAGCCACCCCACCCTCACTCTTTGCAGTTGGTGAGCTGAGGGACAGACTTGCTCTAGGTTTCACAGTCAGCACTGGCAGAGCTGGGAAATGATCCAAGACCCGTGGCCTAGCCATAAAACCATGCTTGCTCTCCTGGCACAGAGAGAAACAGGAATATGCCAGAGATGCAAAGCAAACGCCAAGTTGTAGAATGGGCCCCTAAAGTATTTTGTCCCCTGGAGAGAGATTAAAGTCTTGCAGTACATATAAACACCTGCCTAATGATGACAGAACTGAATTTATTGCTTCATGCAGAAAAAATGCCTCAGAAATAAGATACTGGACTTGCTATTGAGATCATCCAAAACATACCATGTGTTGCAGTTATCACAAACTTCAGGTGATCAGCCCAAGACATCTGCAGCACATGGACTCTCTGGTGAACACCAAGGCACAGCTCATAGAAACTCTGCCTGGGACCCTCCAGAGAGATGGTAAAGTAGCTGAGAGATGATAGACTCGAAAGAAAACCTCGCTTCATGAACCTCCACCGCTACCCCAGCACAGCAGCACCGGTGGAAGCACTGCCAAATGCCTCAGCTTATCACACTCGTAGGTTAGTGAAAACACATTTCTGAGGCTGGGATAATAACTTTGAACAGAGACCTTAACATGGAACTGCTGCACCACGAAGTGTTTCTAAAAGAAGAAAACTGGGCTTCAAAAAGTTAATCACATGCAACATTTTAAACGAGTCTTTCTAATGCCTCTTGATACATCCACATGGTCAAAACCCAAAGCTATATCACAACCAGCATCTGTTGGAACAAGTAGTACCGTGCACACACTGAAAAGCTTTCCAGCTCTACTGGTGTGAGTTGGAATGGGTTGGTATGAGTAAGGGTAATTTCCATTAAACTGTCTGTACTAACTCTGACAGCGATGTTAAAGGTGAGGTACTGTAATTTATATATTGGCTGTAATATGGTCAAAATCCCGGCATAAATGGCAAAACAATCTACACTGCAGTCATCTGATATTGTTGGATTTCTTTGCTCTTATGAAAAAAAAAAAAGTTTCATGGCTTTTTATTGATAGAAGATGTAATCAAGATGGTCACTCTTGACTGAAGAGAGTTAATCATGCAGGTTGCGGAGGAACCATATTTGCACATCGTAAATTAGGTGAAAAAGATCCATGTTTATTTATTTTCATTTCTTCTCCTCTGGACAAAAATCCCTATTTTATTATCCGGAGCAACTGGCAAATATTTTAAAATGCAGTCCTTACAAATTACAAATTTAGCTTCACTCTTCAGATCTCGGGCCAACAACAGCTAAGAGAAAGAAAAAAACAAATAAATCCTTGCCCCCGCTCACCCTTTCACCACCTTCACGATTCTGTTCCTCTCAGAAAAACTTAAGAGAAGTGGTGAACTTTGCAGTGTGCCGGCGGAGCCGGGGCGCACAGGCTATTTTAGATCAAAGGGAGAAACTTCTTCTGAAATGCCAAGAGCTCCCTCACTGCTTTACCCAAAAAAGTGCCAGCTCACCTTTTCTGCTGGATGAAATATCATGGAGAGAGAAGAGCCGGTGTCTAATGTGGGTCATTAAAGACTCTACAGGGTGGACAAAAAACAACTTTCAGTTCCTTTGGGACATGGTCCATCCTGGTTGCACAAAGGCAATGTACTCGTGGGGCAGCATGTGCCAAATTCAGCCCTGGGCTGACTTCTGTTTCCAAGATGGCTCAATAAGTGGTTCCAAACGAAGTACATCACAGCAATGTAATTCCTAAGATGACAAAGGCCCATTGCAAAACCAGAGCAACCTCAGAGTGGAAAAAAACCCCAAAACCTAGAGCTTTTTAATAAGATTATCTTTTTAGTAAGATGCTTATTAAGATACTTTTTAGTAAGTATCCAGAAAGCTAACTGGATTAGGTACGTTCACAGGTTTAATATGCTCAACTTAAATGATAGCAAAAAGACTTATTGCTTCTTTTATTTCTGTAATCTACCACCCTGAGCCACCTTCAGTCTCTGCTGGCCTTCAGTTTTGAGCCAGCTGCTAATCAAGCAGATTCCTGAAAACCTCTAGCTGCTTGATTTCCAAAGGATTGAAGGAGCCACCTCCTCTTTGTTTGCTTTCACTGCAAGCGCCAGCAATCCCTTTTGTACCTTTTTATGGCTGTGACCATGAAACCAGAGGTTTCAGGCACTTTAGGCTGTTTCAGCACTCTTGGGAGCACGTCCATCATACCTTCTCCTGTCAGAAATGCCTCACAGGGTGAGATCAATGACCATCACCCACTTTAATGTCTCCCACAGTGACTGTTGCAGAAGTTGCTTCGGGAGGGCATGTGAAATGAGCCACTGAGGTCCAAACTTCATGCTTCTCCTGCATCCTGCTATTAGATTTCGGATGTCAAAGGCAACACCACTGCCTATTCCCAAGAGTATCTGGTTTGCACCTTTTATCCATTAATTTGTCTAATCCATTTTGAACCTCCTGATGTGTTCTGCCTCCACACTTCCCTGCAACAGCGGGTTTATCACGTGCTTTGAGGAAAGGCACTTTAAAAAACCTGGTTTCTATTACATCCTATCAGTTTCAATGCGTGTTCCCTGACCTGCTGCTGTAGGATTTGGTAAACAAGTTTAGCACTCATCTTCTCGATTTTGTAAATCACCTTCATCCCCGCTCAGCCTTCTCTCCAAACCGAAGTGAGACCATAAACCTGCTATTACTTCCCTTTAATAGTTTCAGATGTCCTTTTCCATACCTTTTTGTCTTTTTTAAAAAGGAAAAAAAACTAAGCTCTTCTTGAGATATGGAGACCAATTGTATGCAGTACTCGAGGTGTTGAGGCAAGATTTTTCTACAGTGGCAAAAATGTCATCTTTAGTGATGTTCTCAGTACCCTTCCTGATATGAACAATTTGGGCTGAAGCTGAACACTGAGCCAAGGATGGCAAAGAACTGCTAACTCAGCACAGCTTGGCTTATTCTAAAGCGCCATTAGAGCTGTTTTGGAGATGCCCAAATTAACTCCAGACAAAAGACTAGATCACACAACACCACCAGAGAGTGCCATGCAGAGATATTTGCTAAAGCCCTGGAAGATTTACGACTACGTTTACATTTACAACCCCACAGTACGCAGACTGTTATGAGATTTGGCAGTCCCGTGCCCTCCCAGGGTCCCAATAATCACAGCCCATCAGAAAAAGGGGGCAGGGCATCAGTCCCTCCTGTGCCTCTGAAATGACTTCAGAATGATACCTCTTGTTCTGGGGAGCCCTCTCCTCTCCCCCCAAGGTGTCCGGAGCTCTGTATCCATGTAAACACCATCTGAAGTCCATGTTCCACAGAGTTAATAATTATCACAGAATAACAGAATCATATGGGGTTGGAAGGGACCTCTGGAGATCATCCAGTCCAGAGCAGGTCCACCCAGAGCAGGTTGCACAGGAATGTGTCCAGGCAGGTTTGGAATGTCTCCAGAGAAGGAGACTCCACCACCTCTCTGGGCAGCCTCTGCCAGGGCTCTGTCACCCTCAAAGTAATAAAGTTCTTCCTCGTGTTTAGATGGAACTTCCCATGTTCAAGTTTGTGCCCATTTCCTCTTGTCCTGTCACTGAGCATTACTGAAAAGAGACTGGCCCCATCCTCCTGACACCCACCCTTTCAGTATTTATGGACATTGATCAGATCCCCCCTCAGCCTTCTCTTCTCCAGACTAAAATGACCCAAGTCCCTCAGCCTCTCCTCGTAAGGGAGATGTTCTAGGCCTCTAATCATCTTTGTAGCCTCTGCTGTACCCTCTCCAACAGTTCCCTGTCCTTCTGGAACTGGGGAGCCCAGAATTGGACACAGTGCTCCAGATGGGGCCTCACCAGGGCAGAGCAGAGGGGGAAGGGGGGCCTCACCAGGGTAATAAAAATCAGTGACTAACAAATGCTCCCCAATTTAAAACTTGTTTTCAGTCACTGAGAAAATTTACCAGTACCCCATCTGAAGGCCAAGGCGTAGCTGTTATGTGACAGAGGAGGATGAAAAGTATGAACCACTTCCTCTTCACCCAGTGCTGGATGTCTTCTCCCTCCCCATGTACGCCACTGATGCACCTCAAAAAAATATTTATGAGTTCTCATTCAAATACTTCAGCTGATAAATTTAATATCACGTTCCCTGGGGTAAGCGAAAAATAAAATATTGCATGGGCCTTCGCACATGTGGAGATTATATTACTTTACAATGAAACCCAGCAAGCTGCATGTTACAGCTTTTACCACAATCTCCTTGGTAGGAATGTTTCAAATACATTGCATATGTGTGAATACAATATAAGCATACTGAAACGCTTTGAACACTGTAATACATCAGACACTTGAGGCAGCAGGGGAAAAAAAAAAAAATCCTTCACCTATCTTGGCTCTTATCTTCAGTTTATATTGTCCTTTAAGTGCTTAATTTGACACCGGTGTTCTCCAGTCTCGTGGATGGTGCTACTTACAATGTACAAAGCAAACTTCCAGACAACTGGCAACTTCCAAAAAAATCAAACTTTCAGACAACTTAAACATGTCCCCAGACTTCTGACAGTTTGTACCTTGTGCGTGAAGTTTTCCCTCTGCTCTGCACTGGTGAGGCCACAACTGGAACACTGCGTCCAGCTCTGGCCTCCCCAGTTAAAGAGAGACAGGGAACTACTGTTGAGAGTTCAGTGTGGGATAACAAAGATGATGGAGGGATTGGAGCATCTCCCTGATGAGGAAAGGCTGAGAGAGCTGGGACTCTTTAGCCTGGAGAAGAGAAGGGTGAGGGGAGACCTTATTAATGCTGACAAGTATCTAAAGGGTGGGTTGAAGGAGGATGGAGCCGGACTCTCTTCAGTGGTTCCCAGAGATAGGATGAAGAACAACGGGCACAAGCTGGAACATGGGAAGTTCCACTCAAATATGAGTTGAGAAAGAAGAAACTTCTTTGGGGTGAGGGTGGCAGAGCCCTGGAAGAGGCTGCCCAGGGAGGGTGTGGAGTCCCCTTCTCTGGAGATCTTCAAGCCCCACCTGGACAACGTCCTGTGGGACCTGCTCTAGGTGGACCTGCTTTGGCAGGTAGTCCAACTCTGGTTGGACTAGATGATCTCTAGAAGGTCCCTTCCAACTCTGACAGCTCCGTGAAAGAATTCCCTTGCTCCGTGCAGCACAACCCTGCGAAAAACCAGATGAAAGGAGTCGCAGCTGGACAACAAAGCCTAGGGCTTTCTGCAAAGGCCCCTCTGCACGCCGTAAAAGCCCCAACATCTGACTCGCTTGGGTTTTACAAGGCTACAAGAGTGGGAAAATAGGCATAGAAATCGACAACATCCCACGGCATTAAAGAGTTTCCTGTCCTATTCCTTCCCTCCGCCGCCGGCCCGTCGGGATCCACCACCCCCCTCCTCCTCCTCCTCCTCTTCCTCCACCCCCGGCACCTGCTCCCTCAAGCCCAGCCCCGGGCAACTGGGCGACCTCCCTCCTCTCGGCCGTAGCACGGGTGCCATCTCCTGCCTGGCCAAGGAAGCGCCACCGGGGCCACCGTGGAGCTGGCCGGGGGCCACCAGCCGGGCTCCGGTGGTTGCCCACCACTTGGATCCCTACGGGGAGGGAGGGGAGTCAGGGCATCACCCAGGAGAAGCCCAGGAGGTGTCCCCTGGAAAGGGAGGGATGGGGCTTCCCGAAAGGGATTATTTCATCCTGGAGAAGAGAAGGCTCCGGGGAGCCCTCCGAGTCCCTTCCAGTCCCTCAAGGGGCTCCAGGAGAGATGGGGAGGGGCTCTTCACTGAATTTTACTGAATTTTTAGAGTTGGAAGGGACCATAGAGATCATCTAGTCCAACTCCCCTGCCAAAGCAGGACCACCCAGAGCTTGTCAGAGCATGTTACTCAGGAGCATCCAGGCGGGTCTTGAAAATCTCCAGAGAAGGGGACTCCACACCCTCCCTGGGCAGCCTGTTCCAGGGCTCTGCCACCCTCACCGTGAAAAAGTTCTTCCTCATATTCATGTGGAACCCTTTATGGTCCCACTTGTGCCCATTGCCCCTTGTCCTCTCATTGGCAACTACTGAAAAGAGTCTGGTTCCCTCCTCCCTCAGCCCGCCCTTGAGATACTTGTAGGCATTATTAAGGTCTCCCCTCAGCCTTCTCTTCTCCAGACTAAAGAGTCCCAGCTCTCTTGATCAGGGAGGGGAGCCATAGGACCAGGGGGAAGGGTTTTAAACTGAAAGAGGGGAGATTCAGATACTAGAAAGAAATTCTAGTGAGGGTGGTGAGACACTGGAAGAGGTTGTCTAGTGAGTGTGGTGAGACACTGGAAGTGGTTGCCCAGAGAAGCTGTGGCTGCCCCATCCCTGGAGGGGTTCAAGGCCAGGCTGGATGGGGCTTGGAGCAACCTGGTCTGGTGGGAGGTGTCCCTGCCCAGGGCAGGGGGTTGGAACTGGATGATCTTTAAGGTCCCTTCCAACCCGAACCACTCTATGATTCCATGACTTTACTTCCCCATGCTACGCTTTGGGAAATCCTAATACGTGAGCTACAGGCACCCATCCATGTAGACCAACCAATCTGAGACTGTAACAGACTTTCTTTTTTTGGGGAAAAAAAACCTTGCTTGGTGGCTTTCTGTGCTTAAACCCAAATAGCTGTCAATGTTCAGCATTCCTACACAACAAGGCAGAGGCAAGCTGGTGTACCCCAAAGGTGGAAACACACCATCAGTCCCCGTTAATGAACATTTCTAAATGTTCTTGTGAACATTTCTAGCTTACCTCTGCACAGGAATTCAGTGACAGAGGTAAATCTACATATAATTGCCTAGGTTGGAAGGGACTTTTCAGATCATCAAGTCCAACCATCAACACTGACAAAAACCACCACTAACCCATGTCCCTCAGCACCACATCTACCCATCTTTTAAATACCTCCAGGGATGGTGACTCCACCACTTCCCTGAGCAGCCTGTTCCAACGCTTGATAACCCTTTCAGTGTAGAAATTTTCCCTAATGCCCATCCTAAACCTCCCCTGGCACAACTTGAGGCCATTTCCTCTTGTCCTATTGCCTGTCACTTGGGAGAAGAGACCATCCTGCACCTCTATACCCTCTTTTCAGCACCATTTTTAACCATCCTACACCTTTATACCCTCTTTTCAGCACCATTTTTAACCACAAAACCAGTCTCTTTTTCCCATATACGGCAGCCACCTTCACAATAGAGTCCTGGATCATTTTTAGGGTCTCCTGGTCCACTTTGCCTTCCAATTACATAGAAACAACAGCATATTACATGAAAACGATGTCATATATGCTTTTAAAGAATATATACACACCAAGAAACTTAACAGGGTGGCACATGAAGCCTTTTTTCCCCTAATATTACCTGGAGCTCTGTAATCTGCTTCTGAGGTGGCACCTGGATGTGTGCACACATCTTCAGCCCTCTACTGAATTCTGTCCCTTGGCAGTCACCCCCTCCGTGGACCAGCATTGGAGGACAACGAGAAACATATATTGCCACTCATTTAATGGGTGATTATTGGCAAGAAATCAATGGTGAGAGAGGGCCCTCTTGAGGCTCAACATCAGATTCTCCTGTGTCTCACTGACTCAGCCTCTTGCAATTATTCCAGCTCTGTCCCCAGCTACTGTTAATTATGTTGACCAGTCTGCCTTTTGTTTTCTACACATCCAATCCCTCCCATCACCCATAAATGCTCCTTCTCTCCCCCCACTTTGCTATTGCATCTCAAGTCCGTGAATGGAAACACTTCAATTTCCCCATGAAAAGATTTTAAGAAGTTAGCTGAGATTTTTTTTTAAAGAAGTAAATAAACCCCTATCAAAGACCTTACGCTCAGCAAGTGTCTCAGAAATAGCTACGTTGCTTTAACTAAAAGTTAAAAAAGAATATTTGAGATGGACCCTCCACAAGGCACGATTCCAGGCCATGGAAAATAAGCTTAGCAAAGTTTTCAACAAAGTAATTAGGATCTTATGGGAAAGGCCAGTTAATATTATCTATATGGTTGGAACTAGAAAATCTTTAAGCTCCCTTCCAACCCAAACCATTCTATGATATTCACAACCATACCAGCCCAGTCAACAATGACACGATGCATTTTATCACAATATCATGGAAACAGCCATACAATGGGCACAATTCCAGCCCCAGACAGAATGATGCTGCTGTACACAACAATCAGAAAAGGATTGAGACCTCCTGGTCTTAAAAGGAAACGTTAAAAGCTGTCATGGTGAGTCTAAACCTGAGGGTTAAATAGCCATGAGGGAGTCAAAACCAAGTAAAACTTTGATTTGGGTATCGTGGAATCACAGAATGCTACGGGGCTGGAAGGGACCTCTGGAGATCATCTAGTCCAACCCCCTGCCAGAGCAGGGTCACCCAGAGCAGGTTGCACAGGAACATGTCCAGGTGGGTTTGAATGTCTCCAGAGAAGGAGACTCCACCACCTCCCTGGGCAGCCTCTTCCAGGGCTCTACCACCCTCAAAAGGAAGAAGTTCCTCCTCATCTTTAAATGAAACTTCTCATATTCGAGTTTGTGCCTGTTCCCTCTTGTCCTGTCCCTGGGCACCACTGAAAAGAGACTGGCCCCATCCTCCTGACACCCTCCCTTTAAGTATTTATAGGTGTTGATCAGATGCCCCCTCAGCCTTCTCTTCTCCAGACTAAAAAGCCCCAAGTCCCTCAGCCTTTCCTCATCAGAGAGATGTTCTAGTCCCCTCATCATCTTTGTAGCCCTCTGCTGTACCCTCTCCAGCAGTTCCCTGTCCTTCATGAACTGGGGAGCCCGCAACTGGTCAGATAAAACATATTAATGGAACAACTGGAAGGGTGAAAGTCAGTCTCTGCAGAAACAGGAGTTGAAGTTATATATTTTTAAAAGTACAGTAGCTTGCTAAATTCCATGCACATAAAGGCATTTCTGGTACACGTGCTGACAAACATTGTATTTCGCTGCCCTGAAAACAGCAAAGCTGCAGGGTGTTACTTGAATATTGTCCATTCAAATATATGGATGAAAAAGAGAATGTAGACCATCGCTTGTATTGACATACAGACACTTTTTTATATATGGATATCTGAGGGTGTTTCATTCTTTTTGTGGAGGGGTTCTACAAAACATGACCTCCACCCCCTTAAACACATACTCTTAAAACTAGAAACATTTTGGGTTTGTTCCCCCCCCCCATTTGCCTTCCTAAACCTGTCCTAAGCATCTGTATTATGTTATCCAACACACTGGCTGCTAACAAGACAATCAATAGAAAAGGTTACTTAGGGGGCACGGCTTTTTTTTCTGTCCTCAAAATACAAAGCTTATTGTAACAGGGATTTGAACTCTTTCACTGTAGAAAATGTCTTAGAACCATTCAAAAAAAAAATAATAAATGAAGCACACTGGAGCTACAATTTTTTTAGGAGTATGAAAATGGGAAATTTGGTTTAGTAAACATTTTTCTGAGCAACAGCATAAAATATATTAATTTTTTTTTTGGTTTCATAACATGATTGTAAAATTTTACAGGGCAGGAACTTGGCGTGCCAGGCACTGACCTAAATGCCTATTAGTTCATGGCTTTCAGAAGAGAATATCTGGCCGCTTACGCCTTGGTATTTTTGTCGAGCATTGACACACAAACTCCATCATTGTGCTTCAAACAGTGAAAACACGTTCATTTGTACATAAACATTTTTTTCCCTTGTAGATATTTATTTTTAAATAACTCTTTGCCTAATAATATTTCAGCAATACGAAAGCAGATGATCGTTAAAAGGAAATGTTTGGGTTTTTTTTAAGGAAATCAATCAGGTCCAAACCAAATTATATTAATTTGTAAATTTTTTGAAAAGGGTAGTTGTTACTTTGTGTATTAAAAGTATCCCCATTTTATCCAATACCATATTGCTTGCACAATGTAAGTTTTTTAAATATTATTGCTTAAGTCCCCCAAAATGCTTTTGAATTGGAAGAGGAGGGGAAGAGCTCCTCTAAGTCGGAGATTTTTAAATTAGTTTTCTCTAATTCATATATTACAGGAGCCAGGCAAAAGGAGGAAGCACCATTACCAACGGCTGAAAGTTCATATTTGTAGTGGTTTATTTCTATAAAATATTATATTATCATCTGGAATAGGCCAGCTACATAAAGTTAATGTGGGTTTAGGACTTTTGTAGGTGGGCCTTCATTCAAAAACAAAGCTGACGCATGAGAAAATGATGAATGTGTGTAGGACCCTTCTATAGGCCAGGACACCAACCCCTTCACTTGCTCAATTTGTTAAAAAGGCTCTCAAAATAAACATTTGCTTGCTGACCAATGGCTGTAAAAGCTTCTGTGTATTTACTTAGCCTTTTAAAGTTAACTGTCTAAAGCTATTGAGAAAATAAATTGCTGTTTCTTCTGTTTTCCTTCAGGCTACATAAATCAAGCCATGACTGTGCTCATCCAGGATCTGGCTCAACGGCCTAACATAAAGTTAAAAATCCTCACAGCCCAAACACATCATCTCCAAAGGAGAAGACAAAGATGGATGGATGTTCTCAGTTCCTTTACAGGGCTGGATGAGAGACCTTCCTGAAGTCTCCAGGGAAGGGAGCATGTTTTAGGGACTATGTTTGCACCAGCCTCAGTGGGATGGACACAAGAGGGGCACTGGCTCACAGCTGGGATACCCAGGTGCAAACAAGGAGCAAAACCAAACAGGTGGAAGAAAATCTAAATCAGGAATCACACAAATACAGAATCATAAGGAGTCGGAAAGGACCTTAAAGATCATCCCGTTCCAACCCCCTGCCCTGGGCAGGGACAACTCCCACCAGACCAGGTTGCTCCAAGCCCCATCCAGCCTGGCCTCACAGAATCATAATGAGTTGGAAAGGACCTTAAAGATCATCCAGTTCCAACCCCCTGCCCTGGGCAGGGACAACTCCCACCAGACCAGGTTGCTCCAAGCCCCATCCAGCCTGGCCTTGAACCCCTCCAGGGATGGGGCAGCCACAGCTTCTCGGGGCAACCAGTTCATCTCTCACCACCCTCACAGCAAAGAATTTCTTCTTGATCTCTCATCTAAATCTCCCCTCTTTCAGTTTAAAACTGTTCCCCCTTGTCCTGTGCCTCCCCTCCCTGATCCAGAGTCCCTCCCCATCTCTCCTGGAGCCCCTCTAGGGACTGGAAGGGGCTCTAAGGTCTCCCCGGAGCCTTCTCTTCTCCAGGCTGAACCCCCCCAACTCTCTCAGCCTGTCCTCACAGCAGAGGTGCTCCAGCCCTCGATGAGCATCATGGCCCTGAACATTGGTCAGAAAATACTGGGGTTCATGCTTATTTGTAATAAACATAAAGGATGCTGTGTATTTTAATACTAAATATATATATTTTTTCTTTATGTGGGATTAGTGCTTACACTCCATAAATTAAATAAGACCAGAAGACCTTCTAGAAGTGATCCTTGTCAAGCCAGAATTAGCATGGAGTAAGGATGGAGCAGCACTGCCCTGATCCCAGACTCCAGGAGAACCAGTGATGGGGGACATCGACATAGGACAGTGGGGAGGGCTGGTACAACCAACCCCCCACAGGGGCCACCAAAGTAGGAGCTGTGCAAATACACGGTGGTGCTCCTGCTGTCCCGATGCCCAAGCTTTGATCATCTAAGGCAAAACGCCCCAAAAAAAGCAGTTCTGGCCAGGAGGACGCACGAGTGGTTCCAAGACAAAAGGAGCTTAACTGTTCCCAAGGTGTTTTTTATTTTGAATCTCACACACAGGATGTTCTTCCAACACAGCCAAGAAATCCATGCCTAACACCTTTCACAAGGACTTACCAGTGCTTCTTCAAAGCACGTTGTTAGCTTTATACTCCACAGGGAAACATAAGGATTTAGGCCTGGAAAGGACAACCAATCCATGCAGATCCACTTAGAATGGGTATTTTAGTCCAGAAAATGATACTAATTCTGCTTCTTCGGCCAACCAAAAGCCACAAAATGTGTTGTTGAGCAAACCATCCTGCATTATCACTGTTTCAAAACAAGGAAAACCTACAGGGGACATTAAAAACCATCAGCAACTGATAAAATGTCAGGGTCAGTCCTGAAACTCCAACTTTTTAAATTCCTGCTTCTGTGTTTCAACCACATCCTTTCAGGGGACAGGTAACAGGTATCATTAGTGTGATGGCTACAGATGGCAATTATATGAAGTAATCCAAAGTCTACTCTTCTGAAACCTCTGGATCTGAAATCCTGCAGGACGTACCAATACCAATGTATTTTCTACAGCTAAGTAAAAATGCCATCTCTCAAGAAAGCGTGAGGAAACCAGGAATGTAGCAAAGTCCTCAGAGAAGCACATGATAAATCTTCCCATATGAAAGGACCAGTAATCATTCCTCTTCCTTGGCTAATTTGAATAAAAAAAAAATAACTTTCATGAAAGACTAAGGCTGAACCAGAAAGTTTGGGTGGAATTTAGTTTTTGGGATACTTTGGAAAAATGAAACACTAGGGACAGTCTCCAAAAAGCATGGTGTGTAACAGTCTCAGTCAGTTCTCCAACACTGACCCTGAGCAGGTTCTAAGGTCACTTCCAGGATACAAAATATTATGGAAAAAACCTCAACACCTAAGCATTATCATCACAAAATTAAAATTCCAACCCAATTCCTTCTGGCAAAAAATATTCAGGAAGCATTGGCTCTGTTCCAATATGAAACACAAACCATTTTGATAACAAAGAAACATTTCCAGACAGGTAATCCAGTGATGATCATAGAATTGTCTGGGTTGGAAAGGACCTTTAAGATCAAGTCCAATCATCAACCTCTGACAAAACCCATCACTAACCCATGTCTCCAAGCACTATGTCAACCTGGCTTTTAAATACCTCCAGGGATGGTGCCTCAACCACTGCCCTGGGCAGCCCATTCCAATGTGCAATAACCCTTTCTGTGTCAAAATTCTTCCTAATCTCCAATCTGAACCTCTCCTGGCTCAACTTGAGGCCACCTCCTCATCCCATCACCTGTCCCTTGGGAGAAGAGACCGACCCCCCCTGGCTACACCCTCCTTTCAGGGAGTTGGAGAGAGCCAGAAGGTCTCCCCTCAGCCTCCTTTTCTCCAGGCTGAACACCCCCAGCTCCCTCCTCACCAGACTTGTGCTCCAGACCCCTCAAGTTAGAAGTTTCAGCTCACTTTCTCCATGAATATTGAGGGAAGCACAAATAGGAACTTCAACTATTAAAAACACACAACATAAGGTGGCCAGACTTCTTAGAAGATGGAGGTAAAGAAGTAAAAGCCAGACAACTGTATAATTTTATTAAATCAACAGGTTATCACCTTTATTTTTACTCATCCTTTTCAGCAAGTCCTTTTCTTCTCACTTTGAGAAGATCTCACACGTTTCCTTTCTTCTTCCAATATCCTTCCTATTCCCTCCCAACCCCAGTAGCAAATTAGGAAGTCCCCACACAGCACCACAGACCTTTAATTTGTGAGAAAGTTTTCTGAGTTGAGCTTAGAAGAGCAAATCCAGTTTAAAAGAAGTAATCTATGGTCTGCTAACTCCACATAATAACATATGTATGTCCAGAAGGTAAGGATCTGTAGACAACTTACTTGCTTGAACTCCCTGCCTCAACACTACAGCCATGATTGGGGAGATCAAAAAAACTTGGGGGTCTTCCATAAGGGAAATTCAAGCTCAAAAACCTGAGAAGTGAACAGGAACACATTCTCATCTCCTCAGCCCAACAAACTTACCTTCCTGTCCTCCTCACCAGCATAACGGAGCAATTCCTTAGGACTCCTTAGAGCTGCTCCACAGAAAATGTAAGACATTGAAAGCAACTTGCAGGAAAGAAAAAAAGAAATCTTGAATTCCAATCCCACCTTACTGTCAAAAAGCAAAACCACATCCAGCTACTTGGGAAGGCAAGACACTGGGCAAGTCACAGCTCAACACTGCCTTGTTTGAGAAGTGAGATCTCCACTGCTTGGCTACTGAGAACTTGAGGATCAGATCTAGAATTACATGATAATACTTAGTCTAAATCTAATTCTATTAACAATTTGCGAGGGAGCAGGGAGAACCCAACAGAACACACTTTGGGTCAATTAAGTTCCCTGAATAAATTATGAGAGCATTTAGAAGTTTCTTGCAGCATCTCAGAAGACTTGGGTAACGGTTAAGGCTGTTCTCCTCACTTGGTTCAGTAGAGGGAGCCAAAGTTTCATCACAGATGCAGCAATACTTCAGATTTGCCCTAAATACTCTGGAAACAAGCACAGGCCTAAACACTCCCCAACCAAGGTACCAACAGGGTTTTTGGGACTGAGAAGCTGTGCAAAGTTCAGCAGACCAAAGTTCTTTCACCTTCTGATGTTCTCTTTTCAAGCCAGAGAGTGATTCCACAGATACCCACCCATTAATCACACACACACGTCAGGTTTAAAATTTATTTTCCGTTCATTTCTTGCACTTGAAGTACTCTTCGATGACATCCTTGGCCTGAGATTCCTTGCCATAGTCCTGTAACACGAGATAACCCATTAATAACACACAGACCCACTGAAAATTTTACAACTCAGATTCTGACACTTCCTCAAGGCATTCCCAAAATTCCAGACAAGTAACCTCAAGCCATCTCCCAGCTGCTTTCCCTTCATTCTCTAATAAAAACCTAGTCTTTAAGTGTTACGCCCATCAGTATGGATCCAAACAAATTAATTTCTGCTTAAGCCAAATAAAGCAGGTCAAACAGTGGCAAAAGCATATAAACACATGCAGAAGGCATCAGCCTTTATTGGGAAGATGTAGCCAACTCTCAGGGACCTCAAGGACAACAAAGTCTTCAAGGCTCGTACTGTGGCTTCACTTTACCAGTCTCTTTTTGAAGTGGTGCTCTGCAAAACAGTCCCAAGTTGAGCAGAGACACTGAACTGGCATTTTTTCTGTGGCAAAACTTTATCTCTTTACTTAAAATGTCTTTCCTTTAATGCTTACTGCCAAGTGGGCAGATACTTGAAGGACACAGCCATTAACCCACAAAATGAGTATTCTAAATAAATATGAAAGATACTATGGAACAGGGGGTTAATGGGAGGAAGCAGCTGATTTTCACTACCAACAATGGAAAACAACTGTTTTAAAAAAATAAAATCCCAAGAGCTCTAATAGTCCCTTATCTAAAGCATCTTTAGCTCTAATAGTCCCTTATCTAAACTCATCTTTGCTGCTTATTTTCAGAAGACAAGAAATAAGCTGTAATTAGCATCATCTTACTTTGACCACCACGCAACTGCAGCCCACTACTTTGCGAGGTTTTCCTTCTCTGTCGATCTTGCAGAGCCCAACCCATTCACCCAGCTTCTTGTTGTCATCAACCTGGGTGAAACATTGCATCACATTAGGACTAATTGTTTCTAGCATAACCAGGCTCAGCAAAAAAACTCCAAGCTGTATGAAGTATTGGGTAATGGAGGGATGCTTTCCTGAAGTATCAGTCTGTGATGAAGGAAGGTACCAGGGCTACCAAGATTAGGGGCCTAGAACATCTCTCTTGTGAGGAAATGCTGAGGGACTTCAGTCTTTTTAGTCTGGAGAAGACTGAGGTGGGGGATCTGATCAACACCTATAAATACTGAAAGGGAGGGTGTCAATGGGGCCAGTCTTTTTTCGGTGGTGCCCAGGGACAGGACAAGAGGGAACAAGCACAGACTTGAACATGAGAAGTTCCACCTAAACATGAGGAGGAACTTCTTCGCTTTGAGGGTGGCAGAGCCCTGGCAGAGGCTGCCCAGAGAGGTGGTGGAGTTTCTTTCTCTAGAGACACTCCAAACCCACCTGGGCACGTTCCTGTGCAACCTGCTCTGGGTGGACCTGCTCTGGCAGGAGGTTGGAGAGTAGGTGATCTCCAGAGGTCCCTTCCAACCCCATAGCATTCTGTGATTATATAGTTTTAAAGTAATTCAATTTGACATCCCATTGAGACTCCTCCCTAGTTTTAAAGTATTTCAATTTGACATCCCATTGAGACTCCTCCCATCCTCCACAACCACCTGCAGCATTAATTCTATTTCTTATTATACAAGATACAAATATTCATTTTAACTTTTTATAAATACCTAATACACATGCTTTTCCATTTACATCCAGTTTTTGTACTCCTATGACAATCACATAGAACTAAAAAAACCTCTACTGCTAAGAAAAATTTTGCTTCAATAAGCCATATACAGTGTTACAGCAGAATGCTTCAAAGGTTCAGCTCTCTACACGCTCAAATTAAGAGCTTATATTGCAGGGTAACTGTTCCAAACTTGTGTGTCAAGTTCCAACACTCACCTTTATTAGGTTTATCTGATGTTCTGCACAAAGTGCTTCAACTAATTTTACATACGTGGGTTCATCACAATTTGAAGCCAGAACGCAAAGATGGGCTTGGCGCCTAAAAAAAAATAAAGGAAAACTTAGGAATGTAACTTTAAACACTGCTTAAACTTTAATAATCAAAACTGTGAAGAACAGAATTCAGCACATGCATTTCTAAACAATCACTTCCTAAGTTTTTTTTCTTTTTGAGACACCACATGCTTCTGAAATACTGTGTATATTTTTGAAATAATCTACTATTTTTTTTCATATACGTAACAAAACACACAAACGTTGTCAACTTTATTATCAGATTCTATTCCAGTTTTGGAAGCTTCTAAAAATGCCACTAAAACTCTCAGCCATTGGAAAAAGGTGCAATGACTGGATAAATACTAGATGCCATGAAGAACTGGTGCTACCGTACGAAAGCAACCAAGTTACAAGTTGCTTTTTCTTGTTCACCTCAGATTGCAATCATTTGACATTAGAACTGCAATTATTAAAAGCTTGCATTTCCATTTCAAGTTGTCATAAGCTCTTCAGAACAATCTTTTACACTTACCTTACCTTCAAAGAAGCTGTTAGGACAGGGCCTTGTTTCTAATTAGGATCTTTGTACAGTGTGGTACAATGTTAAGAATACCCAAGGGACACCTGACAACAAGAAGAGCTGTGTAGGTCTTCTGTGCTCAACCTAATGCATTTTGACCACTGCAAACAGCTTTCTCTACAGCCTTCTTCATCATGAGCTTCACCAGAGCACTTCAGAAACATTTCCAAGCAAGAACCATCACATACAAATGTGTATAAACCTTGTACATACATCATCCTCTTGACGTACATAATCTGAAGGCGTAGCTGAACTAAAAGTAACTCTTACAAACGAGCTGCCAGTCACCTGAGCTGTATTTCTCTTCCATCATTTGGCACCTTGTCTTAAAGCTTTTAGCATACAGGTTTGTCAGACTGCAATTCTCACTCATAAGACGAGTGAAGGGGTATCCGACAAATGCTTGAAGTCATCACCCAAACACTGTAGCATTACACTTAAACACTGCTTACTCTTAAAAGTATATGCCTATATACACAGACATGTGTATAGATGCATACATTCATATATATAGTACTTCACCCAACCAAAAAACCATAACTAGTTACCTTGGTTGGCACATGGCATATAGGACAAGTCTAATATTATTTAGATATTGTACTAAAGCAATTATTTACAGATGCAGTATCAAAAAAATGAAGCTAAAACCAGTAAAGGCAAGCTATGAATTTCAGTTTTCCTCTACAAAAATTAAACCAATTCTTCCAAGTGTGACATACATATTAACCCTCCCAATTAAAATTCTTGTTTTGGGAAGTTTTTTGGAAGTTTTCTTGTTTTTTGGAAGTTTTGGGGAGAGTTTATAGCTTGTTAAAACACATAACTCTCAAGCCCCGTATTTCCATGACTACATACTGCAAGCATCGTTCTGGTTTTGGGTTTTTTTTCGATTAGGGGCCTAGAACATCTCTCTTGTGAGGAAATGCTGAGGGACTTCAGTCTTTTTAGTCTGGAGAAGACTGAGGTGGGGGATCTGATCAACACCTATAAATACTGAAAGGGAGGGTGTCAATGGGGCCAGTCTTTTTTCGGTGGTGCCCAGGGACAGGACAAGAGGGAACAAGCACAGACTTGAACATGAGAAGTTCCACCTAAACATGAGGAGGAACTTCTTCGCTTTGAGGGTGGCAGAGCCCTGGCAGAGGCTGCCCAGAGAGGTGGTGGAGTTTCTTTCTCTAGAGACACTCCAAACCCACCTGGGCACGTTCCTGTGCAACCTGCTCTGGGTGGACCTGCTCTGGCAGGAGGTTGGAGAGTAGGTGATCTCCAGAGGTCCCTTCCAACCCCTACCATTCTGTGATTATATAGTTTTAAAGTATTTCAATTTGACATCCCATTGAGACTCCTCCCATCCTCCACAACCACCTGCAGCATTAATTCTATTTCTTATTATACAGGATACAAATATTCATTTTAACTTTTTATAAATACCTAATACACATGCTTTTCCATTTACATCCAGTTTTTGTACTCCTATGACAATCACATAGAACTAAAAAAACCTCTACTGCTAAGAAAAATTTTGCTTCAATAAGCCATATACAGTGTTACAGCAGAATGCTTCAAAGGTTCAGCTCTCTACACGCTCAAATTAAGAGCTTATATTGCAGGGTAACTGTTCCAAACTTGTGTGTCAAGTTCCAACACTCACCTTTATTAGGTTTATCTGATGTTCTGCACAAAGTGCTTCAACTAATTTTACATACGTGGGTTCATCACAATTTGAAGCCAGAACGCAAAGATGGGCTTGGCGCCTAAAAAAAAATAAAGGAAAACTTAGGAATGTAACTTTAAACACTGCTTAAACTTTAATAATCAAAACTGTGAAGAACAGAATTCAGCACATGCATTTCTAAACAATCACTTCCTAAGTTTTTTTTCTTTTTGAGACACCACATGCTTCTGAAATACTGTGTATATTTTTGAAATAATCTACTATTTTTTTTCATATACGTAACAAAACACACAAACGTTGTCAACTTTATTATCAGATTCTATTCCAGTTTTGGAAGCTTCTAAAAATGCCACTAAAACTCTCAGCCATTGGAAAAAGGTGCAATGACCGGAAAAATACTAGATGCCATGAAGAACTGGTGCCACCATATGAAAGCAACCAAGTTACAAGTTGCTTTTTCTTGTTCACCTCAGATTGCAATCATTTAACATTAGAGTTGTAATTATTAAAAGCTTGCATTTCCATTTCAAGTTGTCATAAGCTCTTCAGAACAATCTTTTCCACTTACCTTCAAAGAAGCTGTTAGGACAGGGCCTTGTTTCTAATTAGGATCTTTGTACAGTGTGGTACAATGTTAAGAATACCCAAGGGACACCTGACAACAAGAAGAGCTGTGTAGGTCTTCTGTGCTCAACCTAATGCATTTTGACCACTGCAAACAGCTTTCTCTACAGCCTTCTTCATCATGAGCTTCACCAGAGCACTTCAGAAACATTTCCAAGCAAGAACCATCACATACAAATGTGTATAAACCTTGTACATACATCATCCTCTTGACATACATAATCTGAAGGCGTAGCTGAACTAAAAGTAACTCTTACAAACGAGCTGCCAGTCACCTGAGCTGTATTTCTCTTCCATCATTTGGCACCTTGTCTTAAAGCTTTTAGCATACAGGTTTGTCAGACTGCAATTCTCACTCATAAGACGAGTGAAGGGGTATCCGACAAATGCTTGAAGTCATCACCCAAACACTGTAGCATTACACTTAAACACTGCTTACTCTTAAAAGTATATGCCTATATACACAGACATGTGTATAGATGCATACATTCATATATATAGTACTTCACCCAACCAAAAAACCATAACTAGTTACCTTGGTTGGCACATGGCATATAGGACAAGTCTAATATTATTTAGATATTGTACTAAAGCAATTATTTACAGATGCAGTATCAAAAAAATGAAGCTAAAACCAGTAAAGGCAAGCTATGAATTTCAGTTTTCCTCTACAAAAATTAAACCAATTCTTCCAAGTGTGACATACATATTAACCCTCCCAATTAAAATTCTTGTTTTGGGAAGTTTTTTGGAAGTTTTCTTGTTTTTTGGAAGTTTTGGGGAGAGTTTATAGCTTGTTAAAACACATAACTCTCAAGCCCCGTATTTCCATGACTACATACTGCAAGCATCGTTCTGGTTTTGGGTTTTTTTTCCCCATGAAACCAATCCACATGAAAACTCAATGGCACTGGTGTCACAAAAAGACCAAACCTAATGCACTAGATGTGGTATTGAGTCACTGAGTTTAGCGTCTGTATTTTAAAGATCACAGGGAAAGACTCAAAACAGAGATAGTACAAGACAAAACTCATTGGCAAAAAACCCCATATTCTTGCAAAATTTTTTAACTGAACACGTGGACACAGTGAGCACTGTACATGTTCAACATAATGCTCCGAGGACTGGAGTACGTCTCCTATGAAGACAGGCTGAGAAAGTTGGGGTTGTTCAGCCTGGAGAAGGCTCCAGGGAGACCTTAGAGCCCCTTCCAGGCCCTAAAGGGGCTCCAGGAGAGATGGGGAGGGACTCCTGACCAAGTGGAGCCATAGGAGGAGGGGGAATGGTTTAAACTGAAAGAGGAGAGCTTCATAGGTGATATTAAAAATAAATTCTTGGCTGTGAGGATGGTGAGGCACTAGAACAGGTTGCCCAGAGAAGCTGTGGCTGCCCCATCCCTGGATATGCTCAAGACCAGGCTGGATGGGGCTTGGAGCAACGTGGTCTGGTGGGAGGTGTCCCTGCCCAGGGCAGGGGGTTGGAACTCGATTATGTTTTAAGTCCCTTCCAACATAAAACCCCCATGATTCTAACATACCTCACCCAGTTTTGCTATTCACAACAGACCAAGTAGGAAAACACCACTTACTTGTCCAAGGCTTTGGCTGCTTCACGGATACCACGAGCGAGGCCATCATGGATAAGTGCAGTCTTCAGCACTTCTTGCAGGGCGGTGTTAACATCCATTACACCTCCAGCAGTAATGCTAAAGAGAAAAGGGATATCACTCCGATCCTTACAACATCTTACAACTCTAAGCCAAAGCTCCCCATTCACCCGCAAGCATCCAATCGTTAGGAAAAAGAATATAGAAGAAATGCGAGGTAAAGAACCAGGCCAAAGGGGAAATTTAAAAATAATCTGGAAGAAAATGAAGAGATTAAACGTTCCAGGTAGCCAGCGGGCCTAGCTCTCTCCGTGCTCCCTCACAAAGGGAAGCCATGCACCCGCCAGTCTGACCCACGCCCGGCCTCCCCCCTGCAGGAAGCATGCGGCAGCTCCACGGCGGGGCCTACCAGGCCCAACGCGGAGCGGTCGCCCCACGGCGTTTAGGTGAGGCGAGAGGCGGCCCGCCCGGCCCCGCCACCCCACAACCGCCATCCCGGCCCCCGCTCACCCTTCCTCGGCCATGGTGCTCTCGGTGGGTGCTGTTCCCGCCCGGGTTCCTGCTGCAAATACAGACACAGGCCGCACGGGTGAGTGGCGCCGGCCTCCCCGGAGCCCCCTCCCGGCCCGCTCCCGCCGCGATGCCCGGCCGGCGGCGGGGATTCAGCCCGTGCAGGCCCCGGCGCCATCTCTACTACTTACCCCGGCGCCGCCGCCAGCCGCCAGCGAAAGAGGGAGGCGGGCCTTCCGCCTCGCGCTCTTATAGCACGCTAGGACCCCAGCGCGCGCGCGGGAGCAGGCTGTCCGCGGCGCTGCCTGATCCGCCGCCTCGCCCCCCCCCCGGCTCCTCCCACTGCGAGGCCTACCAGGCCCAACACGGAGCGTACGCCCCACGGCGCGGCAGGTGAGGCGAGAGGCGGCCCGCCCGGCCCCGCCGCCCCCCAACCGCCTCCCCGGCCCCCGCTCACCCTTCCTCGGCCATGGTGCTCTCGGTGGGTGCTGTTCCCGCCCGGGTTCCTGCTGCAAATACAGACACAGGCCGCACGGGTGAGTGGCGCCGGCCTCCCCGAAGCCCCCTCCCGGCCCGCTCCCGCCGCGATGCCCGGCCGGCGGCGGGGATTCAGCCCGTGCAGGCCCCGGCGCCATCTCTACTACTTACCCCGGCGCCGCCGCCAGCCGCCAGCGAAAGAGGGAGGCGGGCCCTCCGCCTCGCGCTCTTATAGCACGCTAGGACCCCAGCGCGCGCGCGGGAGCAGGCTGTCCGCGGCGCTGCCTGATCCGCCGCCTCGCCCCCCCCCCGGCTCCTCCCACTGCGTTGCCATGGAGAAGACGGCGGCGGCGGGGCCGCCAGAACGGGCCCGGCCACCGGTTCCTGAGGGGTAAGATAACGCCAGCAGCCGGCCAGGGGCCACCTGGGGTTAGGGGCCACCTGAGGCTGGGGACCATCGTCTTCCCTAGGGCCCTAAGGGCGCCTGTTGCTGCTGAAGCGGCCTGGCCTCATATGGCGGCGTTCCTCAGCGCCTGGCGGCCTGGAGGGAGATGGGGAACGAACCTGACTGAAATCTCCGCTGTTGCGGGGAATGGGGGGGTGGGTTGCCGCTCTTAACTGTACCTCGGAAATCTAAAAAGTGCGACTGCATTAGGTGCTCACACTCGCCACGTGTGTGTGGGCGTCAGGGCACAAACTTGAACATGGGAAGTTCCATCTAAACGTGAGGAGGAACTTCTTCACTTTGAGGGTGGCAGAGCCCTGGAAGAGGCTGCCCAGAGAGGTGGTGGAGTCTCCTTCTCTGGAGACATTCAAACCCGCCTGGACACGTTCCTGTGCAACCTGCTCTGGGTGGACCTGCTCTGGCAGGGGGTTGGACTGGATGATCTCCAGAGGTCCCTTCCAAACCCATAGGATTCTGTGATTATTTGAGAAAATGTTGAGCTCATCCTTTGCTCTGTATTGCTGTGATTGCTGGCCCAGAGGAATAAGAGTTGTTAGTAATAAGTAACCAAATAGTTCTCTCCAATCAGTAATTAAGAACCATATGGAAACGGTGAGGTGCAGCATGAAGGAAACTCCTCGGCTGTAATAAAACCCAACTCTTTTAGCAGTGAAAATAATGACTACAACAATTTTCTCTCCACACTGCCTTTTGTAGTACAGCAGTGCCTCATATGACTAATTCTCAAAGACAATTTCTCAGGTCCTTTCTGTGGTCTTGCTTTAACCCAGTTAAACCGTTTCCTTTGGAAAGGGTTCTGTTCCTGAACATTTGTTATCAGCTTTTGTTCCTTTCCAACCCCTACCATTCTGTCATTCTCGAGTGATTGAGTTGATCTGTGTGCCTGCAGTGTGGCCACCACACTTCCAACACGTTCCTTGCTCTGGTGCTGTCAGTCTGACACAGGACTTTGTCGATCCCATCTGTTTTAGCCTTGACAATTTGACCGTTGGGCAGCCTGCACATTGCCATATTTGCAAAAAAATACATAGTGATGAAATATAACAAAAAATAGGTGACTAATATTGATAGCTGTGATTTGTGGCTAATCCAATCAGGCACATTTGTCACCAACGTTGTTGGTCACCTTTTCTACAAGATGCCCTTTGATCTTCCTGGTGTCGCCGAGTGGTGGGCTAAATCCAAGTGGCAAGAAGACACTGTCCACAAAATGTCCCACCAGGGCTGATGATGGCAGGAGAGGACACAGAGGGACCGCTTAGCTAGCTCAGAACTGCTCCACAGGCCTCCATAGTACATATGGCCACCTCCAACTACAGCTGGAGACTCTGAGCTGCCACCCCAGTTGCAATACCCTGGTGGGTTGCAATCCCTGCAACCCCAAGACAGGAATTTAGCAGCTCCTGTGGGACATTTGGCCATGACTTCTCCCCTCCATCCTCCACCAGATATTGCTCAGAACCCAGAAAGCACGCAAACACACACAAATTATAACACCCACCTTCTTTCCCTCTCCCCAGGGAGAATGTTCTTCCCTATATCCATGTAGCACTTTGTGGGCAAGTAACGGAAGGTTGGTGGGGAGGATTGTAAACGCCCTCAAGTGACTTGCAGCTGAGGTGTCAAAAAGCACGTGTAGGGATTGCTGCTTAGTCCTGTGCGTTTGACAAGTAAAACATCTGTGTTTAGACAACACGGGGCTGTGACAGACTTAGAGGCACCCTATCAAACATCCTTGAGCTTCCTGTCTCACTGCAGGAAAGATAAAGAACGGTGGTAAACTACACCCGTGCGAGTCCCTGTGCAAAACCAGCAATTTTGGTGATCCTCCTCTAGCACGGACCGAGCTCTGCCTGGGTGCTGCTTCAGGGATGCCCCGGTTGGCGAGGCAATGAAAATAAATTAACTCTTTGCATTTCATCCATGGTTTTCTGGTTGTTTCGGCATCCCCCCTGTGCTGGCTCACAAGCACTTTATCTTCTTGTGCCCCTTAAAAAGCTCGTAATTGATAGAGGAGGTCTTGTACTGAGTGGAATAATAAATCTTTATCTCCCTCAAGGACATCAAAGGGTAATTACAAGTCCTTAACGAGACGTGAGACACATCAGTGTTGCCAGATAAGTGCAATATACAATCTGACCAGGAGATGGAAGTATGCACATATAAAACATTTGTATTGCAGCAAAAGTGATACAGCAAAAGTCATATTATCACCTAATATTCCAGAAGCAGAACATGCAAAAAATATTTTTTTCTTACCACAGCTGCAAGAAAACAAAGCTGTGCCAAGATAAAAGCTACGTATGTGTAGAGGGGAGGTTTGCCACGGCACTAGGTCTTGTACTGAGTGGAATAATAAATCTTTATCTCCCTCAAGGACATCAAAGGGTAATTACAAGTCCTTAACGAGACGTGAGACACATCAGTGTTGCCAGATAAGTGCAATATACAATCTGACCAGGAGATGGAAGTATGCACATATAAAACATTTGTATTGCAGCAAAAGTGATACAGCAAAAGTCATATTATCACCTAATATTCCAGAAGCAGAACATGCAAAAAATATTTTTTTCTTACCACAGCTGCAAGAAAACAAAGCTGTGCCAAGATAAAAGCTACGTATGTGTAGAGGGGAGGTTTGCCACGGCACTGAACTCTGTGCTGAAATGTTGGTATGGCACAGCAGGCGTGGGTTATTGTGTGTAATGATTAATGGAAGTGTGTCACCCTGTTTGAAAGTCCAGTCCGCTGCACTGTGGGTTATTGTGAGCTCAGCCTGGGCACTCTGCACGCTGTTAGCACTGCTCCATCTGCTCCACCTTTCTGTCCAGCTTCCTAGAAGGAGTAGAGAGTTTCTTAACCTCTGTTACTGTGAGTCTCTTGGGAGTCGCAACGTCCCTTTAGCACCCTGCTGTTGAAATACTGTCAGAGACAGTATAGACACCATAACATGCTGTCTATAAACTTGGATTTGGGGAAAAGTATGGGAAAAGTAACCACAAGCTGCTGTCACATGACATTCACAGAATCACAGAACCATATGGGGTTGGAAGGGACCTCTGGAGATCATCCAGTCCAAGCCCCTGCCAGAGCAGGTCCACCCAGAGCAGGCTGCACAGGAAGGTGTCCATGTGGGTTTTAATGTCTCCAGAGAAGGAGACTCCACCACCTCTCTGGGCAGCCTCTTCCAGGGCTCTGCCACCCTCACAGGAAAGAAGTTCCTCCTTATGTTTAGATGGAAATTATTATGTTCAATTTGTGCCCATTTCCTCTTGTCCCATCCCTGGGCACCACTGAAAACAGACTGGCCCCATCCTCCTGACACCCACCCTTTCAGTATTTATAGGTGTTGATCAGATCCCCCCTCAGCCTTCTCTTCTCCAGACTAAAAAGACCCAAGTCCCTCAGCCTTTCCTCGTAAGAGACATGCTCCAGGCCCCTCATCATCTTTGTAGCCCTCTGCTGTACCCTCTCCAGCATTCTTGTTCTGGGCAAACCATTCAGACTCCCTGTCTTGCTGCACAGATTTACGAATCCTTTGGTTATAGCTACTACCCTCTGTGCTCTCCATTCAATTCCTTGACTCCTCCTGACTTTCCCTCCTTTCCAGGGTGGCAGCCTCCTTCTTTCTGCCTTGGATAATCAAAATGGCAACTGAACGTGGGGGCTTTTCCCCAAGAGTGGTACTGCAGTGAGGATACAATGGTTTGCTCTGTCTCAGCCAACTTCCTCCTGCTCCTTTTGGCTTTCTCTATTTCTCTCCTTGTCTTTGGCTGAAGTAACCTTTACCTGCACCCCGTGCTCACCTTAGCAACGATGCCCCATCTTTTCCTCAAATTGTCAGACTCCAGTGACCGCTTAAGTGCCATGTTGTAAACTGTGGAGACTCAGGAATAATTAATAATGAATAATTCAGACAGCAGCAGGGTACGGTGAGACAGGCAAAAGTGTCGGGTATTACAGCCTCCCAAGAGATGTCCCCAACGCTGCTAAATGCTGAACAATCAGTTCTGAATTTCACTTCTGAACAATCTGTGCAAAACTTACTTCCCTCTGACATCTGTTTCTACAAATACAAAGCTCAAGGCATGTGCTGTGATTAGATTCCTCGTGTCACAAGATGGAATTATCTCATTTTCATTCCAAAACAGATGTGATTCCTCAGCCCCGTGCCATGTCGAGTTGGAAGCCTTCTTGCAAGTAACACCAGTGCACATTTCACCTCCCCTCTTCCTAAACAATTATTTCCTGGTCACACAGTTCAGAAAAAGGTTCATGGAATCATGGAATTGTCAGAGTTGGAAGGGACCTTCTAGAGATCATCTCGTCCAACTCCCCTGCCAAAGCAGGGTTGCCCAGAGCACATCACTCAGGACGGCATCCAGGTGGGGCTTGAAGATCTCCAGAGAAGGGAACTCCACACCCTCCCTGGGCAGCCTCTTCCAGGGCTCTGCCACCCTCACTGGAAGGAAGTTCTTCCTCAGGTTTGAGTGAAACTTCCCATGTTCCAGCTTGTGCCCATTGCCCCTCGTCCTGTCACTGGGAACCACTGAAAAGAGTCCGGCTCCATCCTCCTTCAACCCACCTTTTAGATACTTGTCAGCATTAATAAGGTTTCCCCTCAGCCTTCTCTTCTCCAGGCTAAAGAGTCCCACAGAGTTCTTAAGCCATAAAGATTTTTGTAAAGGGTGGTCTGTTTTTATCCATTTTCTTGTCTTTCCACAGAAGTCCTGCTCCCCAGCCCAGAGGGGAGAGTTGTGTATTTCCAAGGTAACAGGCTCAGGAGTGCAAGGGATTTTGCATCGAGTTTCAAGTGCCTGGAGAGAGGATGGTGAGAGCAATTCTGGGGTCCCAGAAAGAGAAATGCTCTGGCATTTCAATATCAATTAGAGAAGAAGACAGGCTTTGGTGCTGTGGTAACTGAAGAAAACACTTTGCTGCTTTTTGTTGCCTTCCACCAATTCTGCAGTAGACTCTCAACGGATGTGGTTATCGTGTGGTCGCACTAGAGTCATTTTAAACTCTTTCCAAATGCCGCTGTGCAGCCCTTATGACTTCGGGCAAAAGAAATAGTAATAAATGCAAATAAGCACTGGCTAAGTGATTTCTGGATTGCAGTGTAAAAGTATTTCTAAGAGGTCTCCAAATATACAGAGCAATGATAAGAGATACGTGTTCCTACCAGTGCTGAGCATTTTGGGGTGTCCTGAAAGTCCACGAAGGAAGGTGCTCTTAAAGCAATGGTTCTTAATAAGTTTTTATCTTGTGGACACAAGCAACGGATGTAGACTCAATTTGCAGTACTTATAAAGGGCTCAGTGCTCCAAGGTACAAATTCTACATATGATTTGGGATCTGAAAGGAAAGAAACATATTTTTTTTAAGTTGCTGCAGACATGACATCAGCAAGAAAGGCTTGTATGCTTTTAAAACAAATTATATTTGTTAGACTTGAAAAACTACCGTGACAGGCTGGTAAGAAGTCCCGGCTCAAAGTGTAACAAATATTAATAGGTTAGGAAGAATTTATGAAGAATCAACAAACATGTTCCATCAACCAGTATCTTCTGGTGATCATGAGCAGTGCGTAAGCAAATGGTGTGCACACACAGGGAATTCACAGCCCTGTTTCATTATTGGAGCCAGTAATTGGCTCCTGCTGATCACAGGACATGCAATCCCCCCCTTCAGCTTTGTCCTGCACACATTGCCTTTGTGGGGATCTGACTCCATAGGCTTCACTGGATTATTCATTACTCGCATGTAATTATTAATGAGAGGAGTACTGGGTCTTGAAAGTACTTGGAAGCTGAGTGAGAGCCTGGGCTGAAAAGAGCAAGTAGTTGGAAGTGAAAAATACTACAGTTCCTGAACATAATTAACTGTCTGTCTTTAGCCACAAAAGGAAAGCTTTGTTCTCCCTCCACAATGTAAGCTCTATACAAGTTCATAGAATCACAGAATGGTTTGGGTTGGAAGGGACCTTAAAGATCATCCAGTTCCAACCCCCTGCCCTGGGCAGGGACACCTCCCACCAGACCAGGTTGCTCCAAGCCCCATCCAGCCTGGCCTTGAACCCCTCCAGGGATGGGGCAGCCACAGCTTCTCTGGGCAACCTCTTCCAGTGCATCACCACCCTCACAGCAAAGAATTTCTTCCTAATATCTCATTTAAATCTTACCTCTTTCAGTTTAAAACCATTACCCCTCATCCTATGGCTCCCCTCCCTGATCAAGAGTCCCTCCCCATCTCTCCTGGAGCCCCTTTAGGGCCTGGAAGGGGCTCTAAGGTCTCCCTGGAGCCTTCTCTTCTCCAGGCTGAGCGTTCAAGTGCCATGCCTTTTTGCCAAAATCAGGATGACTTGCAAGTGCTCTTCCTCTTTTTTTTTTTTTTTTTCAAGGAGCTGTATCTATGAAAAGGATTTACGTTTCTCTTTTTCTGGAGGCCGACAGGAAAAGATCAAGGTAGTTCTTGGGGATCTTTCATCCTCACATCCATAATACGCGCCACACACGATATATTGTCAAAACAGATTTCAGCGAAGGAATGTGTGGCTGTTGTTCTTCATGGCTGCTAAATATTTTTTAAGTTTCCTAATCTTGTGATAAGAAAGTAACTCTGCTTTTTCCTGTCACATGCAAGTGTGGGATTCTAAAGTTAGGTACATGGCAACATTTGCTCTGAAATGTCCTTATTATGCATCTTATATAACTGGTGACTAGATGGGATACTGATGGCCTACTTAAAATACTGCTTTTAACTAATTACTGTTTTTTCTCCTCAAGCCACGGACGGACTGTCTTCTATTACATTTTGAAGAAGTCCCCACATCTCCTTCCTCACATCCTTCCCCTCCCGATAAGAACTTGTGTCAAATGTAATGATTATATCACCTCTTCCTCATCTCCAGCCTAAATTTACTCCTGGCCAGTTCACAGCTATTAATTCTTCTGACAACTTTTTCATTCGGCTCTTCTGTTACTGCTTTATGGTTCCTGGAACCTGCTAAGGGCACTGGAGATGATCAATGATCTTGCCTGGTCTGTCAGTCCTAAGAAGCCTTCCTGAGTCTCCCTTTGGTGCGGAAGACAGAGATGCCACAACTTTTTTTTAAAAGAGATGAATATTTGTGGTTACAAGGCAAATCAGGAACCCTACAGTAACCACCAGCCACCCCTGAGGAACCTTTGAGAGCAAAGATGGACCAAAGTGGTTAAGTTTTCAGGAAACACAATCAGCTTACTCTGCTGTAGCAAGGCAGAGTCCCTGGAGCTGATCCCTCCTTTGCCACCCAAACTCCGTGGGACGTACCTCTTGGGTCCCCAACCCCGGCTCCCCACGGTCCCTACCAGTCACAATAACGTAATATTCATTAACTGTTTGAGCTCCTGTTTTCATAGAATCACAGAATCATGGAATGGTTTGGGTTGGAAGGGACCTTAAAAGATCATCAAGTTCCAACCCCCTGCCCTGGGCAGGGACACCTCCCACCAGACCAGGTTGCTCCAAGCCCCATCCAGCCTGGCCTTGAACCCCTCCAGGGATGGGGCAGCCACAGCTTCTCTGGGCAACCTGGGCCAGTGTCTCACCACCCTCACAGCAAAGAATTTCTTCCTCAGATCTCATCTAAATCTCCCCTCTTAAAGTTTAAAACCGTTACCCCTCATCCTGTGGCTCAAGAGTCCCTCCCCATCCCTCCTGTAGCCCCTTTAGGGACTGGAAGGGGCTCTAAGGTCTCCCCAGAGCCTTCTCCACATCCAACTCTCTCAGTCTATCCTCACAGCAAAGGGAGTCCATCCTTCTGAACATCTCCGTGGCCTCCTCTGGCCCTGTTCCAACAGGTCCATGTCCTTCCTGTGCTGAGGACTCCAGAGCTGGACAGAGTGCTCCAGGTGGGGTCTCACCAGGGTGAAGCAGAGGGGCAGAATCACCTCCTGCGACCTGCTGGCCACCGCTTCTTTTGAAGAATGTGGTTGGCTTTCTGGGCTGCCAGCACATGTTGCCAGCTCATGTTGAGCTTCTCATCCACCAACACTCCCAAGTCCTTCTCCTCAGGGCTGCTTTCCAGCCATTCTCCACCCAACTTGGATTTGTGCCTGGGATTGCCACGTCCCAGGTGCAGGACATTGCACTTGGCCTGGTTGAACCTCACGAGGTTTGCACAGTCCCACCTCTCCAGCCCGTCCAGGTCCCTCTGGATGGCATCCCTTCCCTCCAGCATGTTGACTGTGCCACACAGCTTGGTGTCATCTGGGACTGTTTAGTATGAGGAAGAGGAGGCTGAGGGGAGACCTTATCACCCTCTACAACTACGTGAAAGGACACTGTAGAGAGGTTGGTGCTGGTCTCTTCTCACAGGTAATTAGTGACAGAACGAGAGGGAACGGCTTCAAGCTCCAACAGGGTAGGTTTAGATTGAACATTAGGAAAGAATTTTTCACCGAAAGAGTGGTCGGGCATTGGAACAGGCTGCCCAGGGAGGTGGTGGAGTCACCATCCCTGGCTGTGTTTAAGGGCCGTTTAGATGCAGTGCTAAGGGACATGGTGTAGGGGAGGACTTTGTAGAGTAGGGTAGATGGTTGGACTCCATGATCCCAAGGGTCTCTTCCAACCTAGACGATTCTATGATTCCATGAAACTTGCTGAGGGTGCTCTCTGTCCCACTGTCCGTGCCTCCAACAAAGATGTTGAACAGCACTGGTCCCAGTATGGACCCCTGAGGAACACCACTCGACACTGGCTTCCACTTGGCCACTGTACTTTAACACACTTGGGATTTACGCTTCCATTGGGAGGCTCCTCTGGAATGCCAATAGTTCCGCTTGTGGCAAGCACCTTTCCACAGCCCAGGGGAGGCACAGCTGCATTACAGAATCACAGAATCTTAGTGGTTGGAAGGGACCTCTGAGATCATCGAGTCCAACCACAAAAAAAAACCCAAAAAAACCAAAAAAACCACACCACACCACGCCTAACGCCCACCAAAAACACCGCACCCACCAACTAAACCCCACACTGAACACCTCACCATAAACCAATAACCTTGGGCACTAGAGCATGCCCTGAAGAGCCATGTCTATACGTTTCTTAAATACCTCCAGGGATGGTGACTCCACCACCTCCCTGGGCAGGCTGTTCCAGTGCCTGACCACTCTCTCAGTAAAGGAATTCTTCCTAATATCTAATCTAAATCTCCCTTGCCGCAACTTTAGACCATTTTCTCTGGTCTTGTCTTTAGTCCTTTGGGAGAAGAGGCCAACACCTGCCTCTCTCCAACCTCCTTTCAGGTAGTTGTAGAGGGCAATGAGGTCTCCCCTCAGCCTCCTCTTCTCCAAACTAAACATGCCCAGTTCCCTCAGCCTCTCCTCACAGGACTTGTTCTCCAGACCCCTCACCAGCTTGGTGGCTCTCCTCAGGACATGCTCCAGCACTTCAATGTCTCTCCTGTAGTGAGGCATTCAGCCCATCCCCACGCCTTCCCGCGGCACTTTTGCCCGTGGCTGCTCCGTTTCCCTTCACCTGGAGCCTGTCACAGCCGCCGGTACCTACAACACCTCACACCCGCAACTCCGGCCTCCTTCCCCCGCGGCCGCCCCCCCGGCCCTGTCCCGCCGGCGTGTGGCGGGGCGCGGCCCGGCCGCCCCCACAGGCCCGAGCATGCTCAGTGGCGGCGGCCGGGGCCGGCGTTGGTCTCGCTTAGAGCTGCCAGGCGGGGTGTGCGGGGAGGTGTAGCACCGCATCGGCCATCGCCGGGGCTCCGCCGCTCCTTCCCTCATGAGCAGCCAGGCGGCGGAGGGCGCGGGGAGCCAGCGGCCCCCAGGTGGGAGCCGGCAGCGGCGGCCTCGCGTTTCTGCGCCGGTGCCTTGACGGCGCGACCGAAGGGCCGCTCCGCGGGGACCTGGAGCTCCGCGCTGGGAAGCTGTGGGGGTGTGTGTGTGTGGGGAGGGTGGTTGTCCCCGAGGTTGTGTCCCGGGGATGTCCCCTGGGGCCGGGCCCCGGGGCGCGGAGGGGCAGCTGCCGGGTGGGCTGAGGGGCGGCGGGGCAGGGAGCCCCCCCCACCCCGGCTCCGTGAGGGAGAAGGGCTTGATGTAGCTCCCCGGAGGCGGGAGGGCAGAAGTTCTGTGGGGATTTTAATTTTCCAGCCCTACTTGCAAACCGTAATTCCCTCTATCCATTTATAATATTATTTTTTTTCCTTTATATTGTGCGTTTTGAAGATGATGGCGTGCCCGAAGCTGCAGGTGAGGAGCGGAGGCGGCTTACCAAAGAGCAGCTCTTCACCATGGTTGCGACAGCTTCCATAAACTTCAGTTCAATGATATGTTATTCAATCCTGGGACCCTTTTTCCCTACGGAGGTAAAGAAACGATTTAGCTGGCTCCTCTTTAGATTATCTTTCACACGTTGGAACTCTTAAAAGGACCTTGGGACACCGTGGGACCTTCATGGCTGGGTCTAAGCTCCAAGTTTAAGACTTCCCAGTTGTGGGAATTCATAGCGACAGCCTGGTGCTGGCTAAAACAGATGAGAGTGTGTATAATGGTGACCTGGATCCTCTCCATGGATTAATTTCATCTTCCCTGTAGCTGCAGAGAAGGCAGCAAACTAATGAAATGAGACAGAAGTTGAAATGGGTGCTTGGAGAAGTGGAATAGTATTTGCCCAGGGTTGCGTTGCAGTTTGGTAGTAGATCGGAGATTAAAACTCTGCCCCTGTCCTGACTTGAATTTCCCTGCCTTAGCCACTCAGTGACATTTTATTTATAGCTACCTCTCTGTTAACTCATGCTGGGCCATCAGCCACCGTGTTAAACTCCCTGACCTAGCAGCTGGAGGTAAAAAAAACCCCAAAACTCTGCTTATGTTGAGTGAATACAATGTTTAAATATAGGATGGGGAAAAAAAATGGTTGTGGTGCCTTCACAACAATCACCCATTTCTCTCCTGAACAAACTGTTCCCAAATATTAACAAAGAAACATTAAGATTATTTTTATTCAACACATTCTAATGTACAGTTTGTACCCAAGTCAGTGTGTTTTGCCAGTTGGATAAGTCAAAAATTTACATGGTGCTTATTATGGGGAGGCACGATATGGTGAAGGTAAGAGATATCTTTGTTCATTGCCCTCTCGCTGTGTGAGGGATCAAAGCTTAATAGGTAGAAGCCACCTCTATAAAAGCTGGTCACCTGTTCAGTAGTTCAGCGAACTACTCCTTGAGGAATCACTGTTGCTTTTACCTTGATTACATACAGCTTAAATAGAAGTGCAACATCTCGTTAAATTGCTGTGTCCTTAAATTACCTTACGAGCCCCTACTGTCTTTGAGGAAGAAAATTGCTTTGTGACTGCACAAATTAAAAAAAGATTAAAATTAATATACAGACGCAAGTGTTACCTCAAGAATTTGCCTCCATCTTTACACAGTTGTGATCTTTTTTTTTTGAGGCAGAAAAAAAAGGTGCCAGTAACACCGTTGTTGGTATGATTTTTGGATGTTTCGCCCTGTGCAATTTCTTGACTTCTTTAATCTTGGGAAATTATGTAAGTATAATTGAAGCTGTAACTTCTTTCTGTGATGACACAGGTTGGTTACACGAAGACACTTCTCTAAGGCTGGGAGAAGAGCTGTCTCCTTCAGTAGCATTCCTGCAGGCTCCTGTCTGCAGTAACTGGAGCCTGGCCAGTCAGTCTGCATCTGATCTAAGTCTTGTCAGCACAGTTTAAAAATTACCCTGGTACAGTTCTTGCAGGTAGCATAGCGTGGTGGGACACATAGCTGTTTTGTTTCTCTGCTTAACTCTTCTGTTTGCTTCAGAGTCATCTGCTGATCAATTCTCCTTTCTGTTACCTCCTTCCCCCCCATCCCCTGTTTTATTTATTGCACTTCTATATTCTGTTTGCCTTTGGCACCGTTCTGAAGGTGTTCTGTTCTGGTGTTGTTTTTTTTTTTCCCTTTAGTTAGCTACACCCCTTATTCTTTTCTGGTATGTTGTCTTTTTCTTAACTTTTCCTCCTGTTACGATTCTTTGCTGCTTAACTTGGCTTCCCCTTCCACTACATTATACAGCAATATGAGATAAATCTCTCCAGTTCTTTCAGCTTCGGTTTTCCCACAGATCCAGGATTTTTCCTTTGCTGGAGAAATTATGAATAAATCAGATAAGCTTGTTTGTGTATATGCTGGAGCAACGCTGTGTATTTGTTTTTAGCTACAGCTGCTCAGAATCATACCCTCAGTTGGGGCTTCTGCATTTTCACATTATTCTCTTGTTGGGCCATCTCTTTGCTGACCCCAAGGTAAATGATTTTTCTCTGGTGGCCAGGTGGTTTATCAAGGTGTCACACAAGTGTCATTGGTAATTGCAGTCTCTCTCAGTGCCTGTGATGGCATTCAGCTGTGGCACAAACCCTCACTTAAGTGCTTTTAGGGGAGAGATAGTGAGCACCAGTAGAGGTGGACAGTCCTCACTTAAGTGCTCAGAGATAGTGAGCACCAGTAGAGGTGGACAGTCCAGCAATCAGAAATCTTGAGGGTTTTGGTGAAACTTGGCAAAATACGGGCTTGAGTAATAATGGGCTGAAACACAGGGACTTTGTCCAGGCCTGAACAAGAAGAGAGCCTGAAACACCTGCTGTCCTTAGGGGAAGTTACAGCATGGAATGAGAAGCTCAGATGTGCTTTGTTACGGGATTGAGTTGGCCTCTGGTTGTCCTTCACCTCAGTGATGGTCTGAAATGAAGGAAGGTGGGTTCCTTTCCCTGGTATTGAATGGGGCAGCTGGAAGCTACCATCCTTCCTATGACAAAACTTTGTGCTATTAAAGGTTGTGATAAATGTGCTTAAAAAATCAGCTTGACTCTCCTGAGCCATATACATGGCAGGTGGTGTTGACTTGGCTTCAATGGCAATGCTGGAGGGGGAATGTATTGCTTTCTGTCTGTAATGAGAGGTGCTGCTACAACCTGCTGCTCTGCAGAAGCTGCAGCGCCGTGCTGTGAAATAGTTAACTGCACCATTGTCTTACCAGTCTAAAAACTGGGTTAAGTCACTTAACTGTTTAGAATATTTTTAGGTTCAGTATTGGATGAAGGTAGGAGCAGCATCTCCAGATCTTTTAGTTACGTATGCCAGAAAGCGCCAACAGTGTTTTGATTTCTTAACAGTAACTTACTTTGAAAGATTTTTTTAATCTGGGCTTGAAATAATAAAATGCAACAATTGTATTTAATTTACAGCTTACGCAAATTGGAGCAAAATTCATGTTCGTGTCAGGGATGTTTGTTTCAGGCTGTGTGACCATTCTCTTTGGGTGAGTAATTTTTCTGGATTGGTTTTGTTGCGTTTGTCTTCTCACCATCTTCATCCATATGAAGAGACAGACACAGAAAAAAACTGGAAACTTTTGGGTATTTTCCAGGTGCTGGGTTACATCACCTAACTTTTTGTATCTTTACTTTTGATCTATCCCTTGTAAAGCAGAATGAATTCTTCTCCCTTTCAGTAGGTTTCTTTACTACTTTGAAAACAAAGGAGGAAGGTTCTATGTATTTAAATAACTACTATAAATATCGTTCATGAACACCAAGGAGTCTGTCAAAGTGCAGCAATAAGGGAACTATTTATGCATAATTTCTTAATTATTCTTCTCTTAAACATATTGAGTGCAAATGAGAAGCTTTGTCTGACAGGTGGAGAGAGGCTCAGCCACTCGTTTTAGCAAAAATAAAAACTTTATTAGCAGGTGGAGAGGCTCAGCTACTCGTTTTAGCAAAAATAAAAACTTTATTAACAATGAGAGCTCTTATTAAGTAGTTTTAACTGATTGCGTCTGGCTCCTTGTGCAGTTGCTTGGAGAAGTGGTGAAATGCAACAGAAGATGGCATTGGAGTTTTTTACAAGTTAGATATTTTTTTTTCATGCTCTTTTCACCACCAAAGACAGAGGAAAAGGAGAATGTTGCCAGAAATAGTTTGTTGGAGTTTGAATGACTTCACTGATGCGATTCAAAAAGATGTGGCTGTTGAAAGCATTGAGTGTCTTGTCAATGTCTCCTTTAAGGAGTAAGAAATGATGCTCCAGCGCCTTTAGTAGATGGCTTGGTTTTTTACACGTTTATTGTGGATTTTTTTTTCTCAGAATGTTGGACAAGGTGCCGAGCGGACCCATTTTCATTAGTCTGTGCTTTTTAGTAAGAGCAATGGATGCAGTTGGTTTTGCAGCCGCGATGACAGCATCATTTTCAATCCTTGCAAAGGCCTTTCCCAGTAATATCGCTACTGTCCTGGTAAGTGCCAAAACCAGAGTCACAGCTGAGTACCTGAGATAGGAGAAATTACAGTGGGCAGCCTAAAAACAGAGGAAAATCTGCTGTCTCATGTGCAGGCATATTTGAAATTGTATCATAATGTTTGTTTGTAATCTCGAATCACAATCCTAGAACAAGTTTAGCTTGATGTCTGTTAGATTTATACTTTAGCCTAACTTCAATTAACATCAATAAATGAAGCAGTATGTGTTGGTTGTTTATGTTTTGAATATATCTGACCATCTCTTCAGTTGAAATCAGGCTGTTAAAAATACTAATACAGCTTTTAGCATCTGCTTCTACGTGGATGGTACGAATCCACGTGGACTGATCCAAGAAATTTGATAAATTCTTGATTTATCAAGATTTAAATGACTGAAAGCTGCAAAACTGGAAACAATTTTGGTTTTGTTTTTCTAATCTCTTGATAAAAGTGATGTATGAGAAGAGGAGAGCTACATCTGCTTCTACGTGGATGGTAAGAATCCACGTGGACTGATCCAAGAAACTTGATAAATTCTTGATTTATTAAGATTTAAATGACTGAAAGATAAAAGTGATGTATGAGAAGAGGAGAGCTAGAACTTCTTGAAATCTTTAGGGCAGTATTTTTGCTCGTCAATGACACATTTCAACCAGAGATACTACCCTTGTTTAGTCAGGTTTTATGGTGTTAGGAAAAAGAAGGTTTTGTATTTAATGCTGCTTTTTCTTTCTCTTTTGTGGTGGTTTGTGGTTTCAATTCAAGTACAGGCTGACAGAAGTAATTGGGTTAAATTTTAATGAGTGAAGACGTGTTAAGAACGTCCCTCAGAACATTTAATAAAACTGGAAAAGTTGATGCTTTTATTAATGTTGTTGTTAAGCTGTATATTTATTTCTGTAAATAAATGCCTACAGAAATAAGACCTCCTAACTAGCAAAAAACTACTAAAATATATCAGCAGTGAGGAGCTGGCAGTTTCTTTGGAAAGTAGGTTATACGTTGTAATCACATTTTGTATTTATTCAGTCGATAAGGTTTAAAGTGTTTTCAAATTTTAAAATGTAATTTAAATGGGTAGGTAATCTTGTCTTAAAGGGTTTTAGTTATCTGTCTTATAATAAGACTTAAAATTAATTCTGTGGTGGCAGCCCCAGTAAACCTGATGAATAGCTGGAAAGGGTACCTGGTGAAGAAGGTCACCTTGACCACAACAGGAAACACTCCACAGCTGTGGCTTGGGAGCTACCTTTGTTTAGAATCTAGAAAGGGTGGTGTTGGAAGACAAATATTGGTCTTTTTGCTGTGTTACATACTCCAATGTCGTTCTGCGTGAATGAAACCTCTTCAAATTCATTCATGTGGATTTTCTGTCCCTAAATGGATACGTCAGAGAGGAGTTGTCACTGTGAGCTCTGCTGGTGGCAGAGGCAGGAGGCAGAAGAAGGAGCTGATTAATTAAAGCAAGATGCATCCTGTGGTAAAATCATAAAGCCTCAGGGAATGGAGAAGGACTCTTTAGCCTTGCTTTCTATTGCCCTCCTCCTTACTTCTAGATACTGAAAAGCATTTTTCCTCTCCTTGCCCTTTTGGTAGCAGTTTTCAGTTTATCCACAGAGTACCCTAGAGAATGTTGGTTTACCTTATCCTCCTCTGATCTGTAATAATGCAATGCCTCAGCTCCTCCTCCCCTGTCCACCCCCAAATAATTCTTTAATTTAGAAGGGCTAAATAATGTACAGCCTGATTTGAACTGAAGTCTCACCTATTGTAAGTACTTCTTTTGGTTGGAGGGCAACACAAGTAAAAGCATTATTTGGATGCAGGTATGTTAACTCAGGGGCATTCCCTGTGTTGAAGTTTACCAAAATGTCTTAAATCTATCTAGAACTAATTTTGAGGACTTGCTAGTCATATGCTGTTATTTCCTTTTCCTAGGAAATGGAATTTAAATATCTTTTCCTTATGAAATAAGAAATGGCTGGGACCCTCGGCTGACCAGGGGTAAAGAACTTGGCTGTTGCTGACTTTGCCCAGTCTGGGTCCGTTTGACCACTCTGACTCGTATCAGTAAAATTAAAGATGGAGAGGAATCCCTGTACTGTCGTTCTGGGTCCCAGAAGTTATTAAAAACTTGTAACTGCAAGCAATTATTACCATCAGCAGTTATTTGTTAAAAGGGGATGGTCTAAGCACTGGTTCGTCGAGTATCGAGGCAGATGTTGGCAGCGGTGACTGTGGTGTTGTAACACAAGATTTAGGCTTTTATTGTTACACTAGAGTTTCTCAGCATTCTGACCTTTTTTTTCCCCTTTCTTTTTCATCCTTTAGGGCAGTCTTGAAATTTTTACAGGACTGGGACTGGTGCTGGGCCCGCCTTTAGGTGGCTTTTTGTATCAGTCCTTTGGTTACGAGGTCCCTTTCATTACCCTGGGATGCGTGGTGTTGGTCTTGGTGCCTGTGAATATGTGCATATTACCAGAATATGGTAAGAACCCTTCTTCCCCTCTCCTTCTTTCACCTTATTTTCTCATGTATATAACTGTGTTTTAGAAAAATACCGTTTTTTGGAGTCTGATATAACTCAGAGGGCGAAGCTCCAGCTGAATTAACTTGTGATCTTAATCAGGCCCATGTTTTAATGCAAACTAAAATTCGTGTGTGCAGATGGGCTGGAGTGAATCCAGCACCTCATGCCCATCTCTGCAAACACTAAGAAGTCTGTGTGGAAGTGAACTGAGATAATTTTTTTGTTTTCTTTTATCTCTTTAGCTTCAGGGCTCGTAAAGGATCCCTTGTGTCTTCTTTGCATTCACTTGTCATTGCAGCTAATTGAAGACAAGGATAGTTTTTTGTCTAAAACAAGAGAACCTGACATGTTTGATGGGTTAACAGAAAGAGAAAAAAACAGAATTACAGGGAGAACAAAACGAGTTTATTTGTACTCAAGGATTGTAGGATGTAATTAACATGAAAAAATGTTAAAGTGAATAAAGGGGAGGTTTAACTGAACTGCTGAAAGTGTTATCAATTTTATTAAATTTTAGATGGTCCTGCTTGGACAGAGTTAACTTAAAGATAAGTCCTCATGCAGGGTGGTAATTGCAAGGTTACAGTTTTGTTAGTCTTTTCTAGAAAAAACGATAACTTTGAAATACTCCCTGGGGTTTGTTTATTTTTTTTTCCTATTAAGTATGAAAACCTTGGAGAATAACTACATGTATATTGGCTTTTAGAGAAAACTTACAGTGGTGAACCATCTGTTCCTACTGCTGGCTTCCCCCCACTTACCCCCAGCTCCCTAACCTTGAAATTGGATGGAGTCATGATATTACTGCCCAGTTTGAAACTCCATTAAATAAATGTAAATAAACTCCTGTCTGGAGTGTGGATTGAACATGCAGGAGACCCAAATGACTAGTTGCTTAAAAATTCAGACACATCTCAACTGATAAACAGCAACCTTTTTATTTTACTTTCAAAGCCTGTTTCTCTGATGGGATATGAGTGGCTCGTGCGTGTGTGCGTGTTGTTTTAGGTTGAGATGAATCCATGAGATTTTAATTTTATAGGGAGAAATACAGAAGTAACTGTATTTTCACATAATTGGGGATGGTACATGCTTTTGTTCTTTCCAAGCTGGGGATTTGCCATGTTGGAATCGAAACAGTGTACTTTTCTTCTTTTATTCACCTATCAAATTTGCTTTTTTAATACACTTTTCTTCTTTTATTCCCTTATTAAATTTGGGGTTTTTTTAGTTTAAGAATAGTGTAGTGCATAATAGTGAAATACTGACTTTCATTTACTAGATAATAAGAGTAATAGGACTAGAAAAAGGGAAGTAGTGATTTCTTCTCTATATTAAGAAGATTAATCCTGAGCTTATACTGCTGAAAATAATGCAATTCCCCCCCACTTTTCTCTTGAAGCAGATTCGATCCCTAGCAAGGACTCCTTCTGGAAGCTCATTCTCTTACCAAAAATCTTAGTGCTGTGTCTTACAATATTTTCTCTAAGTGCATGTTTGGGCTTTTTGGATCCCACAATGTCTCTATTTATCCTAGAGAAGGTAAGTCCCGTTAACGTGCAGGGAAGTCATGACTTGCTGACTAGTAAATAACTGGTTATAAATGTAGTTTAAATGTCCTAACCAAAATAAAGCCTTATCCAACTACGGTGCTTTAATTAACTGCTAATAATATGATTTCCAAATATCTCAATTTCCACAGTACTGACAAATCACAGTTTCCATCGACGCTATCTGTTGCCATTGGGTTTTGATAACTTCAAAGCCCTTAAAATTGTGCTTTTTCCACTTAATTGGCTTTCAGCTGCAGAGATCCTTCTCTGAGCGGGGCATAAGGAGCTGGTTTTGTGAACAAGGGACTTTTTCCTCCTTTCTGCAAGGAAATTCTGTAAAACTGCAACAGTCCCCGACAGTGTTACGTCTCTTGACGCGGACGTTTGTTTTCAGGGACGGGATGTCTCAGCTCTGCCTCATGTTACAGCAATGCCAAAATTAAACCAATTACAGCTCTGTGGCCTGCCAGCTGACTTCTTCACTCACTCACTAAAAAGGCCATTTATTTATTTATAATTTATTTATTTATAATTAATTTATTTATTTGTTTCCTACTTAATTGTATGATGGTGTTTCATTTATTTATTTATAATTCATTTATTTATTTGTTTCCTACTTAATTGTATTTACTTGTTTATTTTCCCCATGGTTTTTAAGGTAATGACTTTGAAGTAAGCAGTTTTAAGATTCTGTTCCTGGGTGAAATGAAGCCTTGCTCTTGGAGTGATTTATTTATGAATTGTTTTTTTCCAAGGAGTAGCATTTCACAGGTGGTTGTGCTCCTGCTTTTCATCTGTCTAGTTCAGCACTTAAGAGCTCTCATCCAGGGTGGAGGAGAACTTGGTGCTAACCTCTTCCATCTGTGGAGGTGGGAATGGATGGCTTCTACCACCCGGGAGGGATCTATAATTGTTCTCCTATAGAATATTGCACACTGGGGTGGCTCTTCTGCTTTCCCTCTGCTGACAGATACTCCCCGTGAAAGGCCTGGAGCCTTCTTGGCAAGTGTCCTAACCACTAAATTAGAGTTATTATCATGTGTTTGCATGTGGCAAGGAAATAGTGAATATTTATGTAGCCCACACCACATAAAACATCTTGGAATTCCTTCTAACTGGTAATTAAAGCATTCATTTGAGAGACTAGTATTCTTTTGTTTCATTACAGGTTTTGTTTTAATTCAGAAATAGGACTCTGCATCAGGAAAATGTAGACCTCGGGGTGTTTGCAAAAAGCCTCTTACTCAATCTCATGCAAACCCTTTTTGGTTGAAAAGTTGTGTTTTGTAGTGCTATTAACTTTTAAGATGCACTGATGAGCAGTGGCTGACTACAGCATTTATGCTTTTCTGAGTGGAAATAAAACTGGATTGGAGAGCTAGAGACTAAATCCACCTAAATTTTGGTGTCTGAAGTATCTGTTTGCCAGATATTAATGTTGGCACAGGGGCATGGCACAGTGTTTCCTCCTGAGATTATTTAGGCTTTATCTGAGTACAGTTGTGTTGGGTGTTGTCACTCCATGCCTAGAAATATAAGTGGAGGAGCGAAATATAAGAAAATAAATATAAGAACTGGAACGAGTTCTGCTGATGACTTCAAATACTTGAGCTGCCTGGCAGAAAAGGACCTGGGGGCGTTGGTGGCCTGTGGGCTGAACAGGAGCCAGCAGTGTGCCCAGGTGGCCAAGAAGGCCACCAGCATCCTGGCCTGTGTCAGGAACAGCGTGGGCAGTAGGACTCGGGAGGTGATCGTCCCCCTGTGCTGGGCCCTGGGGAGGCCCCACCTCGAGGGCTGTGTCCAGTTTTGGGCCCCCTACCATAAAAAAGACATTGAGGGGCTGGAGCGGGGCCAGAGAAGGGCAATGGAGCTGGTGAGGGGGCTGGAGCACAAGTCTTATGAGGAGAGGCTGAGGGAGCTGGGGGGGTTCAGCCTGGAGAAGAGGAGGCTGAGGGGAGACCTTATTGCTCTCTACAACTCCCTGAAAGGAGGTTGTAGAGAGATGGGGGTCGGTCTCTTCTCTCAAGTCACAGGCAACAGGACAAGAGGAAATGGCCTCAAGTTACACCAGGGGAGGTTCAGGCTGGATATTAGGAAAAATTTTTTCACTGAAAGGGTTCTCAGCCATTGGAATGGGCTGCCCAGGGAGGTGGTTGAGGCACCATCCCTGGCGGTGTTCAAAAGACGGGTTGATGTAGTGCTGGGAGGTCTGGTTTAGTGATGATGCTCCTTGTTTGTTGTGTGGGTGTCTATTTTTGTCAGTTAGGTTGACGGTTGGACAAGATGATCTTTAAGGTCCCTTCCAACCTAGAAGATTCTGTGATTCTGTGATTCTGGGTGATAGCAGTAAAAAACTTAAAATTACTCATTTTAGTATTTTCACCTAAAATGGATTGTCGTGGATTGTTGTGTAGTGAACATAGCATTTTCTTTTGTCTTCCTTTCCATAGTTCAAAATCCCAACTGGCTACGTGGGCTTGGTGTTCCTCGGGTTGGCACTCTCGTACTCCCTGTCTTCTCCTCTCCTTGGGCTCGTCAGCGACAAACTGCCGGTGAGTGCTACTCTGCTGTTGGGGCACTCTGTGCATTTCATTAAAACTGGAGAACTTCTCATATTGAAGCGATGGACGTAGGCCTGGTCCTGGAAAGGAATCTTCTTTCGGGACCTTTCATGTGCGTTGAATACTGCCAAGTTGAAGATCATGTTTGCAAGGTCCAGGTAACATTTGAAATAGTAAAGGATGTCACAGAATGATTTGGGGTTGGAAGGGACCTCTGGAGATCATCTCCTCCAACCCCCTGCCAGAGCAGGTCCACCCAGAGCAGGTCCCACAGGAACTTTTCCAGGTGGGTTTGGAATGTCTCCAGAGAAGGAGACTCCACCACCTCTCTGGGCAGCCTCTTCCAGGGCTCTGCCACCCTCACAGGAAAGAAGTTCCTCCTCGTGTTTAGATGGAACTTCTTATGTACAAATTTGTGCCCATTTCCTCTTGTCCTGTCCACAGGTCAGACAAGTGTCCTGAACTTGAAATGTGTTGAGTTTTTCCAGTGGACTAAGCACAATGAAGTTCCAGCCGATATGGAACAGAGAGTAGGAAAACACACCCCAGTTATTTATGCTTTTGTCCAGATCTATTTTTATCAGCTTTTGAGAAAAGGAATAAGGATGTTCTGGTTAGCTGTGTTGACTTTGTCTCCTAAAAAGTGTCATATCCAAATTAGATCAGCACACTGAGTGACCGTGGTCCTCTAGCTCTTGATTGCACCATAGGAAGAGACTGTGGCACTGATTTACCTTAAACAGCCTCATTGACAGCCGCTGCTAATTGAGCAAATGCCAGTTTTCTGACACTTTTTTTTTCCCCAACACAAACCAGTAATGGCCTTTGCACATGAGAATTACATGCAATGCTGATATATCTTAAGAAAAATAGTTTTTTTTTCCCAACACAAACCAGTAATGGCCTTAGCACATGAGAATTCCATGCAATGCTGATATATCTTAAGAAAAATAAGACTTAAAATGCTTTGCTAACGGAGTGAAGCTCTAATAGGGCCATTACTCAGTGTCCTGAAGAAATCTCTGTGTTAAGCAGCTGCTGCCAGTGGTTGAATTGATGTCGAGGAAACGTGAATTCAGTGTTTTGTGGTGGTTTTCAGAACTGGCAGAGTAATTGTGAATTCCCAGTTCTTGTGAACTGCAAGAGCAAGACTTTTCAGGAGGTGAAGGTTTAGAAGAGGGGCATTAGGAAAGACAGAAGAGTTAAATGACAAACTCTCATCTTCAAATTGTATACCTCTTTTCTGTCGCAGAACCTCAGGAAGTGGCTGCTGGTGTCTGGAGGCTTAATAACAGCACTGTGCTTTTTCATGTTGGGACCTGCTCCTGTGCTGCACATCAAAAGGTACAGAACTGCCTCTTCATCAACCTCTCCCCTTATGTGACATGTCTGTGATATGCCATTACAGTCCACAACTCTATAATTAGCACCTCAGACCATGAAACAGGGGGTTTTTTTAACTTCTAAGGTAAGACTATGAATATAAAGCACTGGGAGCATCTGAAAATGGAGATTTTACAGCTTTATAAATAGATCCTTTTCCTTTGCTTTTTACTGGTGCTGTTAATATGTGTGGTGGGAAGAATACTGCTTTTTATTTTCCTTTCCTCCCAATTCTGTGGCATTTCCAGGGCAGCAAAACAAAGTTCTCTTTCTGTCTTATTTTCCAATTTTCTCTTTTTCATCAGTGTTTCTTACCTATGGGTTTTATTTTCATGGCTGTCCAGCAGTATTGGGTTTTCTTCTCTCTGTGTAGAGCTTACAGAGGAAAATGCCAAATTTTAGCTTTGTTTTCAGCTATCTGAGGAAAAACAATGTCTGTTGAACCTGGACACTGCATTGCCAGATCTTTCAAGTTAATTAGCAGCAAAACACTCTGCTACATTTGCAAAACAGCTGTACAGCCCTTTTGTCCTAGGTTATATACTCTGTTAAAGATGATGATAGACTTGCTAATGTGCAGAATTAGTCAGCTCCTTCCTAATAGACTTCTAATTTTAAATAAGTTCATATGTTTGAAACTGGTGAGATCATACATTTGAGCTGTTCAGAAAAAGAAATCAGTCAAATCTTCAACATTCTTTTCTTTAGCTACTTCTGTTTGATTGTAATATAATGGGCTACAAAATTTTAGTTGCAAAAATCCTTCACTTCTGTAACAACCCAGGTCTTTGACATATGTATTGCTGAGTTAGGGTTGTCTCCCTACCTCTTCTCTGTGTGCTTCTCATAAAATGATCTGCATTTGGCAATTAAATACTCCAGTTGAGCACAGGATTTTCAAATTCTTTTACAGTGTCTCTTTTTTTAGGCGTGCAACTATGTTTTTCAAATCTTAGTGTTCAATTGAAGTAGAATTCTTTTTGGCTTCAAGAAATCTGGTTTTCTGGTCAATCATGAAGAGATGGTATAACAGTCTTCAGTCAAATGGGGTCCTTGCTTGAAAAGAGTCTTCAGCAGCTAATTTCTTTTAAATATCCCTTTTTCAGTCAGCTGTGGATGTTTGTGCTGGTGCTGGTTTTCATTGGCTTTTCCCTCGGCATGAGCGCTATCCCCTTGTTTCCAGAGATGCTGCACTGTGCATAGTAAGTAACTCAGTCCAACACCTCTTTCATGTTAAAAACAGTAGGAAACTGCAGCTAATTTTCAGGGGTGAACACGAAGTGGGGTTTCAGTATGGCTTTTCCCCCCCTTTTTTTTTGAGACAAAGGACGGGGAGTAGCATTTAAATTCTTCCACTACTCTTTTGTCTCAGTTTTTTTTGACTGAGCACCCCAGTCCTTTTATTACACATATAATTTTGCAAATGTGTACCTGAGTACTGTGAACACACTGAGGTCCATCAGACTTTGGGTGTCATACCATGGGATGACCTCTGTGTGGTTTCATATACATAGAATTTATTTCAACTTCTGAGGATAATTAATAGCAAGCAGTTTTTCCATTGGGTTTTCAGATTGTATTTGCTTTAACAACTGCACCTGCAGGAGTCACAGGTCTGTGATGTGGCTTGGTAGTAATGACCCAGAAGGGTCTTGGTTGCCCAGAGAAGCTGTGGCTGCCCCATCCCTGGAGGGGTTCAAGGCCAGGCTGGATGGGGCTTGGAGCAACCTGGTCTGGTGGGAGGTGTCCCTGCCCAGGGCCAGGGGGTTGGAACTGGATGATCTTTAAGGTCCCTTCCAACCCAAACCATTCTATGATTTATTCTTACTAGTATGTTCCTCTTGGAACAAGGCCTTTCATTCTTAAAAGGTACTTGTCACTGTTTTACGTTTGCCAAATGAAACATGGCGAGTGAGTAATGGTGTGATGTTAGGAATCTCTCTCAGAAGATGTCAAAGTTGAGGAGTAACACTGCAATCCTCCAGAGAGGCAGCAAAAAAGGAAGTACTGCATAAACAGACATGATTCCACTGTACAATTTTGCTTGTTAACTATTCATGTCGTGTGTAAATTCAAAGGAGGGAAAAAAACTCTCTATAGGAGAAGGCTATAGTCTTACACTCATTAATGTATTGTACTACTCTGACTGGTCTGTCTTTCTGCAGTGAGAATGGGTTTGAAGAAGGTCTGAGTCTGCTGGGACTAGTGTCTGGGCTCTTCAATGCCATGTGGTCCCTTGGGTAGGTATAAAGTCATCCTTTTGTAAGCCATGTCTACACTATGGCCACATGAAAGCCTGCTGCATTACGAGCAGAAGTTTTGCACTGCAGTCGTTGTGTTGACCTTGATTCAGAAGGTTCTTGCTTAAAATGGGGTACTGAGGGACATGGTGTAGGGGAGGACTTTGTAGAGTAGGGTAGATGGTTGGACTTGATGATCCCAAGGGTCTCTTCCAAACTGAATGATTCTATGGTTCTGTGAAAAGTACTCGGTGGACATGTTAAAACAAGGCTTTTTGTCCAACATAGAGAATGGGTCCTGAACTTGTCTTCCTTGAAATGGATTGCCCTGCATATCAAAAAGCTGCAGGGATTGAGTGGGTGTTGGCTTCAACTTCTGTGGGGTCATTTTTCTTGTCACTGAAATATTTAGTGCATAATACAGAGGGAGATGGACCCTAATTTTTTACAAAGCTTTGTCCACCCACATGGAGCGAGCTAGGAGGTGTCTGCTCCTGACTAATTCTGTTCTCCCATTTTGAAATTCCACATTTCTTCCTTTTGTCTGGGACAGTTTGGGGTGGAATCTTCTCTATCGGCCACAGCCGTTATTTAAGGTGTGTGTTTGTGTAGCAGAGGGCGTCTGTTTTTATTACCCAGTGATTGTCACAGAAAGGTGCTACTGGCTGAGTGACTCTTCAGAGCTGTCCCTTGGTGGGAAGTGACAAAGTGCCCCTGTTCACAGCCACTTCCAGTATTTTTTTATCTATCCTTGTGGTCCTCTGTGGTTACGGTTGGGTTTTGGTGGTACAAATTTGCACCGTGTTTTCCAAACTAACTGAATTTCTAGCTGTTCTGTTTATTTGGCGTAGGGTTCAGTACAGCCATAGGTATAAAGTTACCAAGCCCCCAGTTTAATGCTGTTATCAAACATGGTTTTATTATGTGACTTGCTTCCAGGAAGTCTCTATAGTTTTGTGGTTTGGTCCCTTTCTGTAGTGAGGGTGCTGTGGCAAACAAAGAATCAATACTTACTGTGGGTTCTAGGAAAGTTAGATCTGTGGAAGACAATCTCTTTATTGACAAAGGAGAGAGAATCAATGGAGGGAGGTCCCAAAATACAGTAAGGAGCCCTCTGAGGATGTGATGTGTTATATTCTTTGTTTGGGATTCCAGTACCTCATTTTGATTTGTTGCAGGGCATTTGCAGGTCCCACCATAGGAGGATTTCTGACTGAAAAGCTGGGTTTCGAATGGGCCTCAGCCATCCAAGGAGGATGGGCACTCTTAAGTGTAAG
>NW_015090818.1:329130-337582 GCF_001431845.1 Calidris pugnax
AAGAAAGTGCATTATTTTCTGAGGTGTGTGATGCTCAGACATCTGCACAGCGCTGGTGATCGGCATCCAGATGTGCTCGTACACCCCATGATCAAACAGCTCGATACCTTAAATGGAAGACATGCATCATTAATTGTCAAATAACTAACTAGTCTTTCGTGTCCCATTTCTTCTGATGTTCATCTGTCCTTTCTCCTCTCTTACTTATTTGCCTTTAATGACTTTGCAGTTGAAGGTACTCAATTCGACACCCAATCTTTCTTCTTGAAAGTACTCCAAGAACTCTAGGTCTTAATGTTCTGCTGACTTCTATGAAATACCTAGATGCAAAACAGTAGACAAAGGAGAAGGTTAAGGAGTCAAGCTGTTTAAGGCTTGAAGGTATCACTAACTAATTAAAATCATTTGGGTGATAATTTGACCTGCTTCAAAATTGTCCTTAACTGATAGGGAAGAACTGATTCTTTCTGTCCCTGCAAAAGATAGAGCTTTTAAGCTGCCACTCTGTGGCTAAGAAAGATAGAAAAATGTCTTTATAACAACAACAGCAAATATTTTGTTACTGTAGCAGTGTTGTTGGGATCCCAGAGGGAATATTAATTCGCTAACAGCTTCTTGTTGCCAAAGCAATATGATGCCAGTTAGGCCGGTGAACAAATAAGCCTCGTTGGCCTCTGTGGTATCAAAAGGGTTTATGCATGTTTGTAATATCATCTTACAGAAGTGTAAAATTAAAGGCGAGGGTGAGTTATTGTCTTCATGGTAACCAAACCCTTTAGCTTGCTTAAATTGTGAAGTGCAAGAAGTTATTTAGGAGAAATAAATGGCAGCTGCATTTTTCTTCAGAGACCTGGAACACGAAGACATCCCGTTCTTTTCTCTTTTGGTTTTCGTTGCCTACTGATGTGGTAGTGTAGGAATTAATTTACAATCTCAGTTCTTGGAATGCAGTTCATGAAATTCTAATAACTTCTTATGCTTGTGTTTATAAAATGTTTCGTCTCTTACAACACTGCCAGCTTGCTAGTTCTGTTATTGCACACCCATTTCATCTTAAAAATGGCTAAGTGCTACGTGACTTGCTTATACTCTTTCTAAAATGTTGGTTTCCAGGAGATCTCTACAATTTTAGGTTGACTGTCAGGTTGTTCTTCATACAGCCTTCCTTATACAGACTTTCTGGAGTGTTTCGAAGGTTTGTGGGTTCCTTCTGGCCAAGAAAGGGGATGGCTGAGAAATGTCTAGGATACAGTTTAAACTCTTCTAATGCTAACCATAGCTACATAGGTTAGAGTGTTACCAGCTTTTTGGATACGATTTGATATAAAAAGAAGCGTATAGAATCCTGTTCCAAAATAATTTAGAAATTTACTCTGGAAATGGAAAGATCCTGTGAAGCTCTCTGCAGGAAAAAGTAAATCAGAAGTTCTGGAAATGTGTTGAGCACAAGGGGAGAAAGAACTAGGAATGGAAAGAAAGGAGAAAGCAAGTCTCTAGTCCAAGCAAAGCAAGAGTTGTAAATTAAGAGTACATTAAAAAAACTTCAAGGTATACTGACGCCTAAGGTTTCTGCAGCTGTTCAGCATTGCCAGGAAACAGAAATTCCTGACCACCTGCATTTGTTTGGAAGAGATCATCCTGTGGGTGAAAAGATGTATGATGCCACAGGAAAATACGAAAGGGAGGTGTTGCCAATAAAACCACTGTAAATGTAAGCTTGTGTACCCACAAAGAACCAGTCGAAGAGAAAATATATGCCAGAGACAAACAAAGTTTTATTTGCAACTTTTCCTCAAACTACAAGCTCAGCCCACAGGAGGAGGAGAGAGAATATTTAATTGACCAAGGAAATTTTCTGGCCAGACTCCAGCTGATATCTGCCAGCAAGACTTTGTTTTGGATGTCACTGCAGTGCTGATACTCTTGAAAAAGGTAGTGGAGGAAAGGACAAGTAGCTGAGGGATCTGAAAACGGGACAGAACGGAAAAGACTGATGTGTTTTGCATCTGTTAGCAGTTCTCCTATGTTTCAGCATTGCCCTGTCGTGTTTATTAGCACACCTTGTTCCCTCAGTCAAGGTCACATTCTTTCTCCACCCTCTGCATATGTCGGACAGATTGCTGGGCTTATTGCAAGCTCTCTGATTGCACAGTATTTTTTTCATAGCCTGATATAAGAACTTTGTTAGAGACAGCTCATTTGGTACTTAACCTGTGTTTCGGTTACCTAAAGGAAAGAAGTGCTTTGTTGTGGGAGAGGTATGAAAGAAACAATATGTTTATACTTCTTCCCTAAGTCAGTGAGACAAAATCTAGGTAAGAGTAGACAAGATACAGTTTTGTTCTGTTTTGTACTGATTTTAATCCTTCTTTGTGCTCCTTTAAATCTGACTCTGATTAAGAATCTTAAGTATCAGCTTGTCGATGTCTTTAAACAGGTATCTGAACTAATGGCTTCTCTGTATTGTTTAGCTGAGCATGAACTGGCCTAAGCACAAAATAAGATACATCTCATTTTTCTGACTTTAGAGCTGAATATTTAGAAGAATAAGCAATGCAATTATCTCAGTTAGCTTAAGAAAACTAAGTTACTGCTCTGAAAGTACATATTCTGTCCTCCAGGCATTTATTTTTAGGTAGCGTGTGTATTGCCACCAAATTATCTCTGGGAAGTCCCTGTGTTCCTGTTAGGATTTCTACACGTACTTGGTTTTACCAGTGCAGGAGCTAACACAGAATGGTAGGGGTTGGAAGGGACCTCTGGAGATCATCTAGTCCAACCTCCTGCAAGGGCAGATTCACCCAGAGCAGGTTGCACAGGAGCTTGCCCAGACGGCTTTGGAATGTCTCCAGAGAAGGAGACTCCACCACCTCCCTGGGCAGCCCGTTCCAGGGCTCTGCCACCCTCAAAGCGAAGAAGTTCCTCCTCATGTTTAGGTGGAACTTCCTATGTTTAAGTTTGTGCCCATTCCCTCTTGTCCTGTCCCTGGGCACCACTGAAAAAAGACTGTCCCCATCCTCCTGACACCCACCCTTTCAGTATTTTTAGGCATAAATTCCTCTGACTTAAATAGTGTGGGATTCATGCCCATAGCAGTGGGGTTTGGCCCAATAACAACCCATTTTTCATTCTTTGCAATTTTTGGTGGAGAATTAGAAGTCATTTCCACAACAGTGTTGTGCCCCATCTCTGAACACACACTTTTCCAAATCAGAGATTAACAGAACCTTTGAAGGCCATTGGTTGGTTGAACTTTTACTTTGAAAAAGAAAACAAGCCTCAAAACACCGTTGTTCCCAAACCAGTTATTCAACCCAGCACATGGTGTGATGTGTTGGGCCGTGCCCTGACTTACAGTTGGATGAATCTACTTGAATCTTTCTGGTCAGGGCTTTTGGGTGTGGAAAAATTTCTTTCCATGAAACTAATGATAACTGTGTCACCTTTTTCAGGCAGTCGGGTGAATCTGTATAAAAAAATATGCAAAATAAGTGATTTTGAAGGTTCATATCTGTCTTCCTGAGAAGTCATTGCTCCTGCTGGTGCGAGGACTGTGCTGGTGGGTGCTGGGAAAGGAGAGTGAATGGCTTAAACAGATTGAATGCAACATCACGTGTTGGGGTGTAGGCCCTCCAGACTGCTTTCCAGGCAAGGGGGCTGGATGACTTAGGGTGGCACAGCGAAGGTTTCTACGTGTGGTTAATCCTGTTAGTTGTTCTGCAGGTTTGGTTTGAAGTAAAAACATTGTTCATGTGGGGAGGGAGTCTTCATGAGGAATTGGAGCCATAGGATGAGGGGAAATAGTTTCAAACTGAAAGAGAAGAGATTTAGATGAGATCTCAGGAAGAAATTCTTTGCTGTGATGGTGGTGAGACACTGGAAGAGGTTGCCCAGAGAAGCTGTGGCTGCCCCATCCCTGGAGGGGTTCAAGGCCAGGCTGGATGGGGCTTGGAGCAACCTGGTCTGGTGGGAGGTGTCCCTGCCCATGGCAGGGGGTTGGAACTGGATGGTCTTTAAGGTCCCTTCCAACTCTAACCATTCTATGATTTAATTTGACCAACAACATAAAAAAAACCCCAGACTAGCAGGATGCAAAATACATTGTTTTTGAACAAAGTGAAAAGTAAAAACCAAGATTTTAGTCTGTGACCTTCTAAGCTGTAACCCTCTAAAATTCTTATTATAACAGCAATGGAAAGCACTCCTCAACTTTTTTGTGGAGAAAAAGTGCTGTCTCCATGTATATCTGCGCCCCGGGACACGGTGTCTGGTTACAGCTAAAGCAACATAACCACCTCCTGTTGCCAAAAATCGTGTGGCTTCTGATTTCCTCACCCCTGCCCGCCTGTCCTCAGTGCTCTGCAGTGATTTTGTGGGTGTCACCCTTCCCACAGGCTTCTCCACAGCAGGATTAACCCTTCCAGTGAGGAGCAGGCACCCATCCAGTCTCTCCGAGCACAGCAAAAGGAGCAGGACCACGGTCTGAAGAGGGATGGTCTCTGCAGCTACGTTGATTTAACAGCAAATTTCACAAAAGTAAGTCCCCGGGGAACCGCCGTCCTCACGCAGCAGCAGAGATGGGGGAGAACGCAGTAGAGGGTGGGCTGGGAGGGTGGTGGCATGAAAAATAGAGGGAGGTCTTAGGCTAAATTTCTTCCTATGTTGCCCGCAGCCATGTATACCCCGGAATGCTGTAGTTTCCTTAAGTATTCAGTGGGTTTGTTTGTTTAACTGGGGTTATTTTCTTGTTCCTGGGCGAGCTCCCAGCTCTGCAGGCAGCAGGCGGTGGTGCCCTCCGGTCCCGGGGCAGACAGGGATGTCTCCATCCCACTGTACCACAGAACCCCCCCTGTCCTGGCAGCATAATTTGAACTTTTGGGGGCACTGCCCTGACCCCACACTTGGTATTTTTTCTGCTCAGCCCTGCCGGGGTAGTCGCTTTTCCGGGCTGACTGATAAATGTTGAGCTGTTGCCAAACGAGGCGGCGTTTACTGCTTCCTCCTCCAGATCCATGTCTGACTGTGCTTAATGTGACGTCGGACGTAGTTCATTTGGTAAGAGAAGCAGGGAGGGTGGGGAAAGCTTCCAAGCTTTCACTTATCACCAAAATCCCTACTGCAGCCTTTTCAAGGCTTGTATTTAAGGCTCCTGAACGAGCACGCTGTATCTAGCAATGTGTGTAGGTGCATTTGAACTGAATTTGAGATTAAAAATGAAAGCCTCTCCATACACAGCATGTTCCTGGGGACGGGAGAGGTAAGCTGAGGAGCAAGGATGGCACTGCACCTGGAAAAAAGCCCTCTGCTTCAGGCTAGTGGCAGCTGGGCAATGAGGAACTCTGTTAATGGTCCGGCTGGTGGCTTACCTGCCTGATTTCAGAGGGAGACATTCCCTCCAGATCCATGTTTTTTGGTGGGAGGCTGTTGGAAAGTGAGGTACAGCTAAACAGGAGCAACTGGCCGAGCCACTGGGATAAATGCAAGGGACAGTACTGTTGCTGGCATGTTAAGTGTATAACATCTAAGTACAGTGAGATGCTGATGTAACGACTTTGGTCGAAAGAAACTCAGGGAAGCAAGCTGCACATACTGGCACGTAGCACAGGAATTGGGGAATATGAAAACACTAGAATAATCATAGAATCATAGAATTGTCCAGGCCGGAAGGGACCTCCAAAGGCCATCTAGTCCAACCCCCCCGCAGTCAGCAGGGACACCCCCAACTAGACCAGGTTGCCCAGGGCCTCGTCGAGCCTCTCCTTGAATATCTCCAGGGAAGGGGCCTCAACCACCTCCCTGGGCAACCTGTTCCAGTGCTCCACCATCCTCACAGTGAGTTTTTAAGACCCTCGGTTTTGCCACAGAAGATTCAGCTCCAGGGGTGACACATCCACGTTTCACCTGGGCGTCAGAGTTGAGCCAGCACAGACAGCAAAAGTCTATTGCAATCAATGACAGAGAAAAATATAACAACAAAAACCAGACTTTTCTTCCTAGCCGTGTATTTAATGACTTATTTTGATGTTGATGCAATGAGTCTTGGTATTGCTCAATATTTTAATCGGGTTGAGTTGCGACATCCTTAACTGTGTGCTGTTACACCTTCCCGTCTGTCAACAGCAACGCTTGATTCCAAGGTAATGCTTTACCAGACCAGGGCTTCCTCCCTCCTTCAAAGTTAAACTTTGTCCCTCTTTTCCTTTCTAGATAGGCTCCTTTTGCACCGTCTGTCTGTGACTCGGAGCATTCCAGGAGCTGCAAGGCACCAGCCATGCTCCCTTCCCAGCCTCTCCTGCCCGCTGTGGTGTTTGCCCTTGTGGTCCTTCAGGCCCTGGCCTCTGACACCTTCATTGCAGCCGTCTACGAGCACGCCGTCATCCTGCCAGATGCCACCATACAGCCCGTGTCTCCCGATGATGCTTTGGCCCTGATGAACAAGAACATGGATGTCTTGGAAGGGGCCGTCAAGGAAGCCTCCCAGCAGGTACTAGGTGTATGGGGAGCCTTGTTAATTAGTGTTTTCTGCTCCCGCTGGCCCTCCTGGTTGTCTGTTGATGGGTGAATTCCTAACGGAGCCTGTTGTGTCAGGGTGCCCACATCATTGTGACTCCTGAAGATGGCATTTACGGATGGCGTTTCACCAGAGAAGCCATCTACCCCTACCTGGAGGACATCCCTGATCCGGGGGTGAACTGGATTCCCTGCACCGACCCCAAAAGGTGATTGCCTCTGCAGTTATCTTTCACTATGAGGGCGATGAGACACTGGAAGAGGTTGCCCAGAGAAGCTGTGGCTGCCCCATCCCTGGAGGGGTTCAAGGCCAGGCTGGATGTGGCTTGGAGCAACCTGGTCTGGTGGGAGGTGTCCCTGCCCAGGGCAGGGGGGTTGGAACTGGATGGCCTTTAAGGTCCCTTCCAACCAAAACCATTCTATGTTTCTATGATTTATGTGGTTTCAAACTAGTGTCTCATGGATTGTGAGCTGCTCCCAATAAGTGTCTGAGAACTGCTAATGCTTTTGGCAAGAGGGCAAGTTAAGTTAAAATTGTATATGAAGGTAAGGTACGTGGTAAAATACATGTCATGTCCATGACTAATTGACATGGGAACCCTCTTAAAAAAATGGGTTTTAAATTAGACACTTTAAAGAGAAATTCAATCAATATACAGAATTTGGTTTACTGAATGTAGAGGAAAGTCTTTTTTTGTACTTGGAAAAGCTTTGATGTCAGAATATGTTCTTACTCAGCTTTCAGTTTTTTCCCACTATTTTAAATTCTTAACACTAGTTTTTATTTATTTTGTTGGTTGATCTGTTTGTTTTGGTTTTTTACCAATGCTGTGTTCAAAGAAAAGCACTCATACTGTTTTTGTGGACAGCCAAGAACTAGTTTCTGAGCAGCTAATATCAGGAGAGGAGAAGTCAGTAGTCAAAGTCCAAACCTCTGAGTGATACAAACCCAGAAACTTGTAATCTTAATTTTTCACAATTAAGATAAGATAAAGTCTGAATTGCTAGAGCCTCTGTTCTGTAGAACATGATCCATCGTTCAAACGATGTCCTGTGTGGCCCAGCACACGTAGGACCTTTCACAGGACAGCAGTGATGAGCTTGCCAAAGCTCATGCCCACCTTGCCAAAGCAAATGCAGGCCTTAGAGAGGGCAGTGTCTGCTCCCATCTGCCCTGGTACGGGTGCTGCCAGTTTATAGCACATGGCCTGTCACACCTTGAAGTGAATATCCCACTGCTGTTAATGTATGGATGGGTGGGTTGAGGCCAACAGTATGAAGTTCAACAAGGTCAAGTGCTGAAGTTGCCCAGCAGAAAAGGACCTGGCGGTGTTGGTCCCCAGCTGGCTGACTACAAGCCAGCAGTGTGCCCAGGTGGCCAAGAAGGCCAACAGCATCCTGGCCTGTGTCAGGCCCAGTGTGGCCAGCAGGACTGGGGCAGTGATCCCCACCCTGTACTGGGCACTGGTGAGGCTCCACCTCAATGGCTGTGTCCAGTTTTGGGGCCCTCACCACAAAAAGCCAGTGAGGGGCTGGAGCGGGTCCAGAGAAGGGCAACGGAGCTGGTGAGGGGTCTGGAGCACAAGTCTGGTGAGGAGTGGCTGAGGGAGCTGGGGGTGTTCGGCCTGGAGAAAAGGAGGCTGAGGGGAGACCTTCTCGCTCTCTCCAACTCCCTGAAAGGAGGTTGGGGTCAGCACCATGGGGTATTGACAGGCAGCCCAGGGGTGGCAATTTCCTCTGGACTCCGATGGGAAGTCGGAGGAACCGAGGTGCAGGAGGCAACCTGAGGGATTTCTGCAGCCACCCTCTGTATCTGCCTGTCCTGCCCTGACCATGGGATGGGAGGTGATGTTGGTGTGCCCTCAATGCTCCAGTGATGGACACCACTGACAACATAGTTATTATTAGTGTTTTCTTTCTCTTTTTTTTTTTTTTTTTTTTT
>NW_015090818.1:337592-401199 GCF_001431845.1 Calidris pugnax
TTTTCCTTTTCCCTAAAATGCATCAGGTTTGGTCCAGCTCCAGTGCAGGAGCGACTCAGCTGCATGGCCAGGAATAACTCCATCTATGTGGTGGCAAACATGGGGGACAAGAAGCCCTGTAACTCCAGTGACCCCAGCTGCCCCAGCGACGGTCGCTACCAGTACAACACCGACGTCGTCTTCGACCCCGAGGGGAAACTGGTGGCTCGTTACCACAAGGTAAAGTGGCCTTGGAAAGGTAGGAGCTTTTTTTCCCACTTCTTCCAAAATTTTCTTTATCTGGCAAGAGAATTAAATACCAGTCATAGTCCCAAGGCAGACTTTTTGCTTCTGTTTATAATTTGAAAGAATCTCTCTCTTGCTGTGAAGTGTTGACTCCAAATCTGCATTCGCTGTCATGTTTCTCAAAACAGACCAGAAGGAAAAATGATTGTTCTGGTTCAATTTAGTGCCATATGGTTTTGGTTGACTTCCGTAGTTCATTAACTCCCTATTACTGGAAATTCTGCTGCCTGAGCAGCTTTAGTTTTCAGTGCCAGGTTTTGCACCAGACTACTCCTTCACGTTCCAGGATTTAAAAATGTTCATCTGCATCTCGTCCTACAAAAGTAGTCTGATTAAAGCAAGACAGGCCCTTTCCTATCATTTTTGTTGTTTGTTGTGTGGGTGTCTATTTTTGTCAGTTAGGTTGATGGTCGGACAAGATGATCTTTAAGGTCCCTTCCAACCTAGAAGATTCTGTGATTCTGTGATTTGTTTTTCTGATGGTATTTCAGCACAGTTTTTGCAGAACAGGAATAATCTGGACAAAACAACAGATCTAAACAGAGATGAGGGCATTGAGACATTTACACCCAATGAAAGTGTCTTCTCTCAGTTTCATGTGCCTACCTGCAAGGTTCATCAAAGTTGTTTGAGGTCACATGCAGATATCGTGCAGATGTGGTTGGACTTGAAGTCAGTTGTTTATTTAATGCACTTTAGGCCCAGTATTTCACCTGGTTCTTCAGAAACAATGCCAAGAGATTTCTTTTTTGAGCAAACTGGGTGAAGGGGACACTGACACTATGGAGGATGGTCCTCTGTGTGCCAGCCTGGCATGGCCCAGGAGGTGAGTTGAAGGTCAAGGTAAAGCTGGACCTATCTTCTGGCTCAGTGGCACGTGTATACTGTCCAGGCCACCTGGAGATTAAAGGACTCTCTTAATAAACGTGAAAGGAAGGAAACCAGAAGGAAAACATTGGAAAGCTGAAAATGTCACAAACTTGAATTTTTCTGAGATCTGCCTTTCCCTCATCACCCTCACCTTTATTTTCTTCTCCACTCTGCAATCTCCCTGGACTCTCTCACACCTCCCGCTGGTGCTGGGTGTTTCCAGTCCTTCTGTGCCTCTCCACACAAAGGTCACCAGTCCTCTCTCTTGGCACCAGACCCTACCTGCTCCTCATCATTCTTATTATTTCTCTCCTGCGTGTCTTTTGGGTTACCAGAATGATAAACTAGGCGGGAAGACTGGAGGGGTTATTCTTATGGGAGTTGAGGGTGGCTGACACCAACAGAGCTGCAGATAGTTGGTTGCTTTCCCAGCTAGATGTGTCTCCCCGTATCCACCTTTTGGGCACTATGGTGATCGTGACTTCCTAGATGTGAAGGCTTCCAACACAGGTTAAAAAAATTATCTTGTCATTCTGAAAAATTTTAGGGAATGACTCCAGGATGTTGCAGTAGGTGCCTTCATAGAATCATAGAATCATCTAGGTTGGAAGAGACCCTTGGGATCATCAAGTCCAACCAATGCCTTCAACTGGTTTCTCTTTTTTATCTTCCCCTACAGTATAATCTCTTTATGTCAGAAACTCAGTTTAATTACCCAAAAGAGCCGGAAGCCATCACCTTTGAGACGCCTTTTGGGAAGTTTGGCATTTTCACCTGCTTTGACATCCTGTTCCGTGAGCCTGCCGTGGTCCTGGTGAGCGAGCTGCAGGTGGACACCGTGCTCTTCCCAACGGCTTGGATGAACGTCTTGCCCTTCCTGACGGCAATTGAGTTTCACTCGGCCTGGGCCATGGGCATGGGCGTCAACTTCCTGGCTGCCAATACACACCATACCAGCCTGTCTATGACAGGTAATTCATTCTCACTCTGCATGAGAAATCTTTATGTCCATGAATATTTATTCCCTGTCCTGTAAGGTGAACAGATTTAGATTGGAGATGAGGAGAAAGTTCTTTCCTGTGAGGGTGGTGGAGCACTGGAACAGGTTGCCCAGGGAGGTGGTTGAGGCCCCTTCCCTGGAGATACTCAAGGAGAGGCTCGACGAGGCCCTGGGCAACCTGGTCTAGTTGGGGGTGTCCCTGCTGACTGCGGGGAGGTCGGACTAGATGGCCTTTGGAGGTCCCTTCCGGCCTGGGCAATTCTATGATTCTATGATTCTATAAATTTTGCAGAGGGATCTCATGTATTTCTTTGGAAGATGAAGAGTCTAGCCACCAAACTTTAAAGCTGACAACCCCCTTTTCTACTGATGCCATACAAAGTGCAGCAAAACTCGTGGTGTTTTCTTTTCTTCTCCCTGGCTGGTTAGGTTTTTTCTTTCTTTCTTTTACTGTGTCTAAAGAAGTAGCAAGTTACTGCCCCTTCTATCTGAGTAGAAACTTCTGAAACTTAGGTTCTTTTCCTCTCCGCCTGTAAGTCTACAATTGAATGCCAAATCATAGAATCATATGGGGTTGGAAGGGACCTCTGGAGATCATCAAGTCCAACCCCCCTCCCCAGAGTTGGGTCTACCTAGAGCAGGTTGCACAGGAACGTGTCCAGGTGGGTTTGAATGTCTCCAGAGAAGGAGACTCCACCACTTCTCTGGGCAGCCCCTTCCAGGGCTCTGCCACCCTCACAGGAAAGAAGTTCCTCCTTATGTTTAGGTGGATAATGAATATACTTGTAAACCCCATGTGTGGCTCCACTTATTCTGGGCAAATGAAAGACTTGTTTGTAGCTGTATTTAACGCAGTTGTGGAAAACTGTTGAAAAGCAATTTTCAGACCTGTTGCAGTAACGCTGCTAAGAATTCTGCATTTTGGATGGTCTCAATGGGTAGATGGCCTTTTAATATGAATTAGCGAAGAATAAAGGAATTCTCAAGCAACTGTTGCATGCAGGAGAAAAGAGAACTGGGGAAGGCCATAAATACAACCATAAGGTAACATCCTCTGTCTTTGGCTATGCTGAGCAGAGCTCACCCAGAGAGATAAATATTATTCTTTGCCAAAGCATGAGCTCTGTGTACTGCTAATGGTCACCTTTGGATGAGACTGAAATTTCTGTAATATTTATAAAATAGGGGATAAGCTCACTGCAGGGACAATTAAAGGACAGTATGAAATTTTCTATTCCTTTTGACCTGACTATTGTGCTGTCCTCAGGGAGCGGGATTTACGCCCCAGACGGAGCCAGAACATACTACTACAACATGGAAACTGAGGATGGTCTCCTCCTCATTGCTGAACTCAATTCTCACCCTCGCCTTTCTCCTGCCTTCCCTCCTGCTGTCAACTGGAGCTCCTACGCTCGGAGTGGCCCAAGACCCCCACCAAACGACAATGATTTTGAAGGACTCATCTTCCACGACAGGTTCACTTTCACGGAGCTCACTAAGACTGAGGGGGCTGTCGCCGTTTGCCAGAAGGACCTCTGCTGTTACCTGAGCTACAAGATGATAGGGAAAGGAGAAGATGAAGTTTATGTGCTGGGTGCTTTTGATGGGCTTCATGTCGTTGAAGGCCAATACTATCTGCAGGTAATGGTTTTTGGTTGGGGGGGACACATGGACTACTTATTTTAGGAAAGCTCTTGTGGGGGGAAAATGACAATGACTTTCTTTTATACCAGAGCACTGATATAAAATGTCACAGAATCACAGAATCTTCATGGTTGGAAGGGACCTTTGAGATCATAGAGTCCAACCACAAAAAAAACCCACAAACACGCCCACAAACAAAATCATAGAATCATATGAATCATAGAATGGTTTGGGTTGGAAGGGACCTCAAAGATCATCTAGTTCCAACCCCCCTGCCCTGGGCAGGGACACCTCCCACCAGACCAGGTTGCTCAAGGCCACATCCAGCCTGGCCTTGAACCCCTCCAGGGATGGGGCAGCCACAGCTTCTCTGGGCAACCTGGGCCAGTGTCTCACCACCCTCATAGTAAAATCCAAGCTTGCTTACCTTTAAATCCAACAAATGCAGTGGAGAGGCCCCTAAACCTCTTTTAAGTTCCCAGAGTGCTCTCACTATTATTTTAAGCATGCAATATTAGGGAAATTTAGTTTTCTTTTGTGACTGTTTTCTCCAGCAAGTGTTCCAAATCTCCTCTGTAATCATCATCAAAAGGTTGCTGTTAAAAAATCAGTTGATTGTTTCTATCTTTATGAGACGCTCGGGAAATTTAGATTCACAGAGATGCTAATTTTTTGTCATTACTCAAATTATAGCAATGAAGTTTACTAAAATGGCATACGACTTTTACTGGAAATGTCTACTCTTCCTATCTTTTAATCAAACGTTTGGGAAGACAGTGAGTTTCATCCTGGTTGAATTTGCTTATAGCCACATTAGCAAACCTTCTTTGCCTTCATAATTAAGTTATTGTGCCAGCAGATTATTCTTTTTTTAGTTAGTTATTTCTGTCTGTCAACACGGCCTTTGTGTGCCAGCTGGTGTGGATTCCAGGATATGGGGGGAGGTCTTGGCCAGCAAACAGCTCGTGTAATACATTTAAGAAGGGAGCTTGAATAAACTCAGTGAGTTTGCTTGGAAAATTCATTTCAGGGATTGTGCCAGATGGCCTCTACCAGCACTGAATTTTCTAGAGAAGACAGGAGTTTCTGCTCTTCCTTTTTCCCCTCAGTATTTTTTCGTTTCCTCAGGACATATTGAGATAATCTGATACTTTATTTCTCTGCTTATTTGCATTTCAACATGAAAACATATTTGCTGATGAGCGAGACTTCTGATGTTTGCAAATACACTTCTTTTGTCCCACGGTATCTGCCACAAATAGACAAACTCCTCCATCACCTGTCAGCAAAACCAGCCAAAATCCTCTCATTTTTCATGGGAATGCTAGCACTATTTCATATTTCTTTATGGTGTCCATAAACATTTATCAGCTGTGACTTGGAGAATTAACTCTATGGACAAACCATCCCCATTCCTAATTTCCTCTGTGGGCTGCAACTACAGACTCAGAACTGTAAGAGAGGGTGCTGACTTAAGGGCTACAAAGATGATGAGGGGCCTAGAACATCTCTCTGATGAGGAAAGGCAAAGGGGCTTGGGTCTTTTTAGTCTGGAGCAAAGACTGGGTGGGGATCTGATGAATGCCTATAAATACTTAAGGGGTGGGTGTCAGGAGGATGGGGCCAGTCTTTTTTTCAGTGGTGCCCAGTGACAGGACAAGAGGAAGTGGGCACAAACTTGAACATGGGAAGTTCCATCTAAATGTGAGGAAGAACTTCTTTCCTGTGAGGGTGGCAGAGCCCTGGAAGAGGCTGCCCAGAGAAGTGGTGGAGTCTCCATCTCTGGAGACATTTCAAACCTGCCTGGACACATTCCTGTGCAACCTGCTCTGGGTGGACCTGCTCTGGCAGGGGGTTGGACTAGATGATCTCCAGTGGTCCCTTCCAATCCCATGCCATTTTGTAATTCTGTGATTTTGTGACTTCACCACCTTGATATATATTCACCAGGAGCTGAATGAAGAACATCAAATTCAGGGTTCTTATGGACTATGAGGCCATCTAATGAATTGTCATTAGCAACATGTCGTGGACTACCAGCCATCTAATGAATTGTCATTAGCAACATGTACAAATATCAGTAATAAGACCTGTGTGTACAGTTGCACAACGTACCCATGAGTAGTATTTTGTTTCATTTGCCTAAAATTTCCATTCCCAAGTTCATCTTACTGAAACATGGGAAAGGAATCTTCAGACAAGAGAACGGGCAATTGGATGAATTAGTGGAAGCAACAGGATTCGCCTCCAGGGCTGAAATCATAGAATTACTGAGTTTGGAAGGGACGGCAAGGGAACAAAGAATTAGTGGAAGCAACAAGATTCGCCTCCGGGGCTGAAATCATAGAATCATAGAATTACTGAGTTTGGAAGGGACCTTTCAGATCATCGAGTCCAACTGTCAACCTAGCAGGGACAAAAACCATCACTGGCAGAAAGTCAGTTATTTCAGAATACGTCAGAAACAGGTTGTTTCTAACTGCTGAGGCAATTCAGGTCTGCAATACCCCCAGTCAGGTCAAGGGGTAAAAAAATTGAACTAAAAAGGAGTTGCTTAAAGGTTACGAAAGAGATTGTGTGATGCTCACCTGCTCCGACACACTTGGATGACACAAGCCTTTCCTACCAGAGTGTTTCCATCTTGCTAAACGTGTTGTTGTCTCCTCCTCCCTGCAGATATGCACGGTGCTCAAGTGCAAGAGCCCAGACCTGAAGACGTGTGGGCAGCCGGTGGAGACGGCTCGGACCAAGTTTCAGATGTTCTCCCTCAGCGGGACGTTTGGCACCAACTATGTCTTTCCTGAGGTCTTGTACAGCGGGGTGCAGCTGGCCCCTGGGGATTTCGAGGTAAGGGGGCACCCGGGAGCGGTGTCATGGTGGGTTCTCTGTGGGATAGTAATGGACTAAACTGCCTAAACAGCAAAAGTGAACTTGCTCATAGTGAGTAGACCAATTAAATAATGAAGTCACTGGTTTCAGGAGGAGATACGGTCTGATGATGGACTTTCTTCCTGTTACGTCACATCTTTCTGAGCTCTCAGCCTGTTGGTGTGAGTGCTCCTCTCCTCATCTCCTTCTCTTACCTTCTTCGATCAGGTATTGAGCGATGGGCGCGGTATGAGTGCTCCTCTCCTCATCTCCTTCTCATCTCCTTCTTCGATCAGGTATTGAGCGATGGGCGCTTGATGAGTAAGACGATACCAACAAAACCAGTCGTCACCGTGACGCTTTTTGGACGGTGGTATGAAAGGGATCATCTGAAAGAAGACCCACAGCCAACAGCCCTCCCATGATATTACCATAACTGAACCTGTGCACTCTTCATCTTATGTCCAAGTGAGATACAGCATCCTCTGCTACAACAATCCCAACTCTATTTCCCGTTTCCAGTTACGCAAACTTCTTATCAAGGTGCTTTGTTTCCTAATAATGCAGCAGTGTTATTTTATTGCTGCCATTTATTGAGAAGTATCTATTTCTGTATCAGAGGATTACTAATCTTTTATTAGCGCAAAAAAGGCAGTTGTGTTTCTTTCTCTGATTTCTGGATTTTTATTTTTCTGGCCCTCGGAAAATCTGTGTTGTGGGGCAGAGGATCCATTCCTATTAACGTAGCATTGCACATTTTAAATAAAACAGTGAAAAATGTGATTCAGTGCAGCTCTAGACAAAAAAACTCAATAATGCTTTGTCTCTGTGGGAAAGGAAGGGAAGACTGGGGAGGAGGACTGTAAATACGCTCAAGTGACTCGCATGTGGGGTGCTGGGAAACACATATATCAATCACACTCATTGTTGCTTAGTTTTGTGTGCTCAACAAGTAGAACATCTGCACTCAGATAACACAGGCCTGGGATGGACTCAGGGGCACCTTCTCAAACACGCCTGGGATTCCTGCCCTGCTGTTGGAGAGATCAAAGCCCAGCAGAAAACTGCCTGCCAGAATCCTTGAAATACAGCCCCAAACAGCACGTGGGAGCTCTCTCGCTCCCTCACTCCCTTGCTAACGAGGACTCTCTTGCTAATGAGGACTCTTGCTCTGCAGTGCCTGTGTCCCCTGCTTGCTGCCTCTGCCTGGGTGCTGCTTCAGAGGTTCCCCGATCCATGAGGTATTGACATTAAATTTGTTCTTTGCCCTTAATCCATGGTTTTGTGGTTGTTCCTGTGTCCTGCCTCACACAGTCTCTGATAGACAACTACTTCTGCTGACTTACCCAAGTCTGCTCTTTTACCCCACTTACACTTCTTTTTTTTTTTCCCCTCTATTTGTGTTGCTTTGGGTTTGTTGCCTTTATGCCATCGCTGCGTGTTGCTTGGCACGTGGCAGCACAGAATCCTAGAGGCTGAGTGAGAAGAGCCAACTCTGAAACAAAACCTGCCACCACTTCATGGTCAGAGCTCAATGCGAATCAGCATTTCTTTGAAATCTCTCTGTTGAACCAAAACTTGGAACCTAAACCTCAAAATGTTCTGCTCGCCAGTTCTGAGCAACACCCCTGGGTGCACTGGGTGCTGTTCGTAGAATCTACACCCTACAACTCCCTGAAAGGAGGGTGTAGAGAGATGGGGGTCGGTCTCTTTTCTCAAGTCACAGGCGAGTGCTGTTCGTAGAATCTACACCCTACAACTCCCTGAAAGGAGGGGGTAGAGAGATGGGGGTCGGTCTCTTTTCTCAAGTCACAGGCGACAGGACAAGAGGAAATGGCCTCAAGTTGCCCCAGGGGAGGTTCAGGCTGGATATTAGGAAAAATTTTTTCACTGAAAGGGTTCTCAGCCATTGGAATGGGCTGCCCAGGGAGGTGGTTGAGGCACCATCCCTGGAGGTGTTCAAAAGACAGGTTGATGTAGTGCTGGGAGGTATGGTTTAGTGATGGTGATGCTCCTTGTTTGTTGTGTGGGTGTCTATTTTTGTCTGTTAGGTTGACGGTTGGACAAGATGATCTTTAAGGTCCCTTCCAACCTAGAAGATTCTGTCATTGTGATAGAATGGCTTGGGTTGGAAGGAACCTTAAAAATCATCTTGTTCCAACCCCCCTGCCGTGAGCTGGAACTGTTTGCATCCAGTAAAGAGGTCACCGAGTGACCTGGTGTCATAGGGCAGCTCCTTTCTCCTATCTTCTCTATGTCTTTCTGGTCATCTAACATGAAATAAGCCTTATCTTTTGCTCCTTCCTGATAATGCTGGGTAGTGCTGCCCTGCAAACTCATTTACTGTAGGAATGAGGTGGTTTAGATTTCTGCTTAAGACCAGTTACTGCTGGTGAAAAGGCACAGTTCACATCTTCCCATCACAAGAAGCTGCTTCTTCCCCCTTGGTGACCTGTGCTTCAATGCTGCTGCTGGGACCTCTTTACCTTCCTTCAGCCTATAAAGACGTGGATGTTCTGTGGCTGTGTCTTCAGGTGTGGTTAAATTCCTCCTTCCTTTTCCCCACGCTGTTCCTGGTCTCAGCGTGGTGCTCTCAAGGTCCTCAGTCCCTTATGCTTCACTTATGGAGCTGGTGAGAAGTTGGGGGTGCAAATGCTACCCCAACTCCAGCGCTGATTGTCACTGCTCTGCACTGTGTGACCTCTTCTGCTTTCAAATGTAAATAGAAACTCACGTGTGACATAGCACAGTGTCACGCTCAACATAATGACATGTTTATCAAAAGCCCCGGATGATGTGTCCTGACTCATGGAAGCTCAACATCGCTCAACATCTTTAAAACCTTGTTCACTGTTGGAGTTGGTTACAGTAGAAGGATTATCCAGTGTGAGCTTCTTCCCACGGGTGCAAACTCAGTGCAGATACTGTGCTTGTCCCTCAGGAACGTGGTGGGTGACACTGCAACTCTGTCCAAAGGGAAAGTGTCTGGATTTAAAGGAGGTTACGGCACTCCAGACGGTCTCACCTTGCAGTGCAGAAGGTATCTGGCAGCAGCGTGTGGCCAGTCTCGGAGCTGAGAGGTGGCTCCTTTAGGTCTGTTGGCTGCTGATACCAGTCTTGTGACTGAAGGAACGTGTGTGCAAGTAGCATGTGATCCCAACCCTGAATCTGGTGAGTATCTTGAATTCCGGATTTTGTTCAAATCTATCATTGTCTGGTTTAGAAGGTCGAGAGAGGTGATTCTACCCCTCTGCTCTGGGGAGACCCCACCTGGAGCACTGTGTCCAGCTCTGGAGTCCTCAGCAGAGGAAGGACATGGACTTGTTGGAATGGGTACAGAAAAGGCCACAAAGATGCTGGGAAGGCTGAAGCACCTCTGCTGTGAGGACAGGCTGAGAGAGATGGGGGTGTTCAGCCTGGAGAAGAGAAGGCTCCTGGGAGACATTAGAGACCCTTCCAGTCCCTAAAGGGGCTCCAGGAGAGATGGGGAGGGATCAGGGAAGGGAGCCATAGGACAGGGGGTAACAGTTTTAAACTGAAAGAGGGGAGATTTAGATGAGATCTCTGGAAGAAATTCTTTGCTGTGAGGGTGGTGAGACCCTGGAACAGGTTGCCCAGAGAAGCTGTGGCTGCCCCATCCCTGGAGGGGTTCAAGGCCAGGCTGGATGGGGCTTGGAGCAACCTGGTCTGGTGGGAGGTGTCCCTGCCCAGGGCAGGGGGTTGGGACTGGATGATCTTTAAGGTCCCTTCCAACCCAAACCATTCTATGGTTCTAGCTATGTTTGTATATTGAGTATTTTCCTGTAGAAGTCTGGCATGAGCTGTCATGGCACTAAATTCTTTTTGCTGCAAAGATTGTGTAACATTTAGCCTTGTGAAATGCGTTACTCTGCAAAGTGAGTCAAGCAGACAGGAAGGAGCCCTGTGCCCGTCTGCCCAGGATGTGCATACCCACGTGCCCTGCATAGAAACAAGGCTGCCTGAAACCACTGAGAACAACAAACGCTTCTTCCAGGAAGTGACAAAAAAAGCATTTCGTTACCAGAGAGCTAAGTCAGAACTAAAGAAGGTAAGAAACTCGGGCGTCCAGATACAAGTGATTTTTGGGAACGTGCAGCCTTCGCTTCAAAATTTCAGGTGGGTTGATCTGTAGAGGGAAGAAAGCAAGTTGGAACAGGCAAAATTTAGAAGTTGTGGCTCCCATTCATGATGCTTTTCGACAGAGACCTTGGGGGACCTGAGATCTTCAGGGCTCCATGACTGCACAGTGTGCTGATGGGTGTGCTCAGACAAACAGCCCCCTCTCAATGTGGAGCATCACAAAGCCCCACAGCTCTGAGCCAGTGCTGAGCTGAGCTTGGGTCTGGCCTCCTGCAGCCCTGCCTGCACCCTGTGACCTCCAGTTTGGTCAAGAATGTGTCCCTGCTGGTCTGTCTTTGCTGAGATTTCCCAAACTCTGGCTTGTTTTCCTGCTGTGGGAATTGCCACAGCGATGCCATGCCTGGATCATCCCCAGGTCTGGCAGGGGATGGGTTTCTTCAGCTGCAGCACGGTGGTCACTTCCCCATGACTTCTCTGCTTGTGGTGTGAGGTAGAATTGCTCAATGCTGGTATCTCTCTTGGCTTTGATGTTGTGAGCCTTTCCGGGCAGGGTGATTGTATCCCCTGGTGTCAGCTTTTTCCCAGTCTGGGGAATTCCCAGGTTTTATGCAAGACTTTCCCTTTTAAAGGCCCCTGTCCTTGCTTGTCCCTGACCTCTTGAATGACTTCCAGGCTACAGACATGGGTCTTCCTGAAGCCCATGCTCTTGCTTCTTTTCTCCAGGCTGAACAACCCCAACTCTCTCTGCCTGTCCCCACAGCAGAGGGGCTCCAGGCCTCTTAGCATCTTCGTGGCCTCCTCTGGACCCATTCCAACAGGTCCATGTCCTTCAAGACAGGTCCACGTCCTGTTTCAAGACAAATAGAATAGACTGGACTAGACTAGACTTGACTTTCAGTTGGAAGGGACCTACAATGTTCATCTAGTCCCACTTCCTGACCTTTTCTTAATCCTTTAATAAGTTAAAGCACATTATTGAGGACATTGTCCAAATGCCTCCTAAACACCGACAGTCTCGGGGCATCAACCACCTCTCTCGGAAGCCTGTTCCAGTGTTTGACTGGTCCTGTCAGAGGACACTGCAGGGCCAGTTGCTCCGAAGTAGGACTTGATGCTCATGGACAAAAATAAGACTTCTGGGTGAAATTACGTAGTGAAGAGGAAGATGTTGTCAGATGAAGAATATATTCCTTCATTTCTTATGCAGCAGTAAATATGATTAGCCTGGTAAAGATCATTGAGTTCCAACCCCCTGCCCTGGGCAGGGACACCTCCCACCAGACCAGGTTGCTCCAAGCCCCATCCAGCCTGACCTTGAACGCTTCCCTACAGTTTTGGGGTTTTTTTATGAAGCACCTAAAATTAAAGTAACAATGTGTTATTTCCAAAATATTATGCAATAATTGCTTTCCAGAAGAAAAAAAAAGATTGCTTTGTATGAGCAATTTCAAATTGCTTTTTGGGCAAAAATGGCTTTTCATAACAAAAAATATTAAAAATCTGTGTTGTTCAACTCTTTCTCACAAAACAAATGAGTATGTTGTTCTGGGCAAAGAGACCAGGACAGTTTGAAGGTTAGTTTATATTTCAGTGTGAGCCCGGGATGGGGGACATTCTTGGGGCATTCTCTCTGCTACAACTATAAGAAGCCATTGGCCAAAGGCAAGAGGTGCAGCAGGATCTCCTGTTCCCTGAGTGTAGATGGACCAGGGACACTCTGAAGCCTGAGGGCTACACTTCCCACAGGAGGTCTGTCTTCAGCACCGGCTGAATTTTTAACCCCTGGCACCAGGGTTTTATGTAGGTTACATGGAGCAGGGTGCCCTCACCAGGGGAGTCCAGGGTTGTCCAGGATGTGCATACCCACGTGCCCTGCATAGAAACAAGGCTGCCTGAAACCACTGAGAACAACAAACGCTTCTTCCAGGAAGTGACAAAAAAAGCATTTCGTTACCGGAGAGCTAAGTCAGAACTAAAGAAGGTAAGAAACTCGGGCGTCCAGATACAAGTGATTTTTGGGAACGTGCAGCCTTCGCTTCAAAATTTCAGGTGGGTTGATCTGTAGAGGGAAGAAAGCAAGTTGGAACAGGCAAAATTTAGAAGTTGTGGCTCCCATTCATGATGCTTTTCGACAGAGACCTTGGGGGACCTGAGATCTTCAGGGCTCCATGACTGCACAGTGTGCTGATGGGTGTGCTCAGACAAACAGCCCCCTCTCAATGTGGAGCATCACAAAGCCCCACAGCTCTGAGCCAGTGCTGAGCTGAGCTTGGGTCTGGCCTCCTGAAGGCCTGCCTGCACCCTGTGACCTCCAGTTTGGTCAAGAATGTGTCCCTGCTGGTCTGTCTTTGCTGAGATTTCCCAAACTCTGGCTTGTTTTCCTGCTGTGGGAATTGCCACAGCGATGCCATGCCCGGATCATCCCCAGGTCTGGCAGGGGATGGGTTTCTTCAGCTGCAGCACGGTGGTCACTTCCCCATGACTTCTCTGCTTGTGGTGTGAGGTAGAATTGCTCAATGCTGGTATCTCTCTTGGCTTTGATGTTGTGAGCCTTTCCGGGCAGGGTGATTGTATCCCCTGGTGTCAGCTTTTTCCCAGTCTGGGGAATTCCCAGGTTTTATGCAAGACTTTCCCTTTTAAAGGCCCCTGTCCTTGCTTGTCCCTGACCTCTTGAATGACTTCCAGGCTACAGACATGGGTCTTCCTGAAGCCCATGCTCTTGCTTCTTTTCTCCAGGCTGAACAACCCCAACTCTCTCTGCCTGTCCCCACAGCAGAGGGGCTCCAGGCCTCTTAGCATCTTCGTGGCCTCCTCTGGACCCATTCCAACAGGTCCATGTCCTTCAAGACAGGTCCACGTCCTGTTTCAAGACAAATAGAATAGACTGGACTAGACTAGACTTGACTTTCAGTTGGAAGGGACCTACAATGTTCATCTAGTCCCACTTCCTGACCTTTTCTTAATCCTTTAATAAGTTAAAGCACATTATTGAGGACATTGTCCAAATGCCTCCTAAACACCGACAGTCTCGGGGCATCAACCACCTCTCTCGGAAGCCTGTTCCAGTGTTTGACTGGTCCTGTCAGAGGACACTGCAGGGCCAGTTGCTCCGAAGTAGGACTTGATGCTCATGGACAAAAATAAGACTTCTGGGTGAAATTACGTAGTGAAGAGGAAGATGTTGTCAGATGAAGAATATATTCCTTCATTTCTTATGCAGCAGTAAATATGATTAGCCTGGTAAAGATCATTGAGTTCCAACCCCCTGCCCTGGGCAGGGACACCTCCCACCAGACCAGGTTGCTCCAAGCCCCATCCAGCCTGACCTTGAACGCTTCCCTACAGTTTTGGGGTTTTTTTATGAAGCACCTAAAATTAAAGTAACAATGTGTTATTTCCAAAATATTATGCAATAATTGCTTTCCAGAAGAAAAAAAAAGATTGCTTTGTATGAGCAATTTCAAATTGCTTTTTGGGCAAAAATGGCTTTTCATAACAAAAAATATTAAAAATCTGTGTTGTTCAACTCTTTCTCACAAAACAAATGAGTATGTTGTTCTGGGCAAAGAGACCAGGACAGTTTGAAGGTTAGTTTATATTTCAGTGTGAGCCCGGGATGGGGGACATTCTTGGGGCATTCTCTCTGCTACAACTATAAGAAGCCATTGGCCAAAGGCAAGAGGTGCAGCAGGATCTCCTGTTCCCTGAGTGTAGATGGACCAGGGACACTCTGAAGCCTGAGGGCTACACTTCCCACAGGAGGTCTGTCTTCAGCACCGGCTGAATTTTTAACCCCTGGCACCAGGGTTTTATGTAGGTTACATGGAGCAGGGTGCCCTCACCAGGGGAGTCCAGGGTTGTCCCGAGACAGGTTTGGAAGCCTGGAGAGGGATTGTACAATTGGAGTGAGCAAGTGCTCCTTCCATGGAGCCCCTCGTAGACCAGCATCGCTTCTGATGTCCTCTCTTAACCTTTCGTTCACCTTTTATTTTTAACATTTCAAACTGGAAACAAGGTCCAATTCCTAGAAATGTTTCTTTGACTTCTTACTGTAAGTAAATGTTCTAATGGCTGGCAGAACTGCACCGTACCTTCCCAGATTACTCAATAGAAGATTATTTCCAAAGTAAACTTTACTCCTCCCTTTCTCTCTGGTTTATATTCCCCGTGTCTGACCCAGGAGCTTCAAGGCACCAGCCATGTTCCCTTCCCAGCCTCTCCTGCCTGCTGTGGTGTTTGCCCTCGTGGTCCTTCAGGCCCTGGCCTCCGACACCTTCATTGCAGCCGTCTACGAGCACGCCGTCATCCTGCCAGATGCCACCATACAGCCCGTGTCTCCCGATGATGCTTTGGCCCTGATGAACAAGAACATGGATGTCTTGGAAGGGGCCGTCAAGGAAGCCTCCCAGCAGGTACTAGGTGTATGGGGAGCCTTGTTAATTAGTGTTTTCTGCTCCCGCTGGCCCTCCTGGTTGTCTGTTGATGGGTGAATTCCTAACGGAGCCTGTTGTGTCAGGGTGCCCACATCATTGTGACTCCTGAAGATGGCATTTACGGATGGCGTTTCACCAGAGAAGCCATCTACCCCTACCTGGAGGACATCCCTGATCCGGGGGTGAACTGGATTCCCTGCACCGACCCCACAAGGTGATTCTTTCCATACAAATTAATGTGGTTTCAAATTAGCACTTCATGGAGTCATGAACTGCTCCCAGGAAATGCCTAAGAACTGCTGCTTTTTACATCTCTTAAAATTCCCAAGTACTGTAGACATGAAATGCCTCAAAAAGAACTCTTAATCAAATGAAAATCAGAATATTCAAGGCAGAAAGCATTGAGAGAGTCTCGCTTCTAAAAATTGCAAAAGGAGGAAAATGAGGGACTTTGGGGCAAAATCATTATTTTTAAAACTTGTAAAACTTTGTCACTTCACAACAATTGTGATTATCTTCAGTAATTCTAATCTAATTTTATGTCGGATGAATAGATTAGGCAAGGAGATTGAGTCCTCGGCTCATGTGGCTGGGTGATTAGATATATTAGATATTAAGAAGAACTTCTTTGCTGTGAGGGTGGTGAGACACTGGAACAGGTTGCCCAGAGAAGCTGTGGCTGCCCCATCCCTGGAGGGGTTCAAGGCCAGGCTGGATGGGGCTTGGAGCAACCTGGTCTGGTGGGAGGTGTCCCTGCCCATGGCAGGGGGTTGGAACTGGATGGTCTTTAAGGTCCCTTCCAACTCTAACCATTCTATGATATGCAGTTAGTGGAATAGTAATTTTGAATGCATTTCTTCCACATTTGAAGTTAAACTTATCACATTTCTTGATTTTTATTTTTTTTTTTGTCTCTCACCAAAAATGCATCAGGTTTGGTCCAGCTCCAGTGCAGGAGCGACTCAGCTGCATGGCCAGGAATAACTCCATCTATGTGGTGGCAAACATGGGGGACAAGAAGCCCTGTAACTCCAGTGACCCCAGCTGCCCCAGCGACGGTCGCTACCAGTACAACACCGACGTCGTCTTCGACCCCGAGGGGAAACTGGTGGCTCGTTACCACAAGGTAAAGAGGCACCTCAGCATCACCCTGTTATCAATTATCAGTATATTTTTCATCTCTCTGGCACCAATTTTAGGTGGTTCATACAATAATTTTACATAATTATAGAGCAACAAGCAGTCAAGGATGATCTGATGCAAGGATCTAATGGCCAGAAGGAAGAGCAGGCATGGGCATGATTGATCAGGAGTTATTCCTACAGGCTGTATTTATGATAGTAAATGGGAAAGCAGCAGTGAAAGACTTTTCATAGAATCATAGAATGGTTTGGGTTGGAAGGGACCTTAAAGATCATCCAGTTCTAACCCCCCTGCCCTGGGCAGGGACACCTCCCACCAGACCAGGTTGCTCCAAGCCCCATCCAGCCTGGCCTTTTCCATACTCATTAAATCCTAGCTGGTCCTCAGCACAGTTTTAGCCAAGCCCATAGCTGGACATTGCTTCCAGGAGTCAGAGGGGGCTCAGCCACCCTGTTTTATAGGGGGAGAGGGTCTTCTGGGTGGGTTCAAACCCTCTGTGCCATCCAGCTCGGGTATCTCAACCCCCAGCTCTGCCTTAAAGCCTCTGCGAGGTAATAGCTGTTGATAATCTTGCCTTATTTCTAGTTTCAAACATGCAATTTTCTTCACCTGCAGTACAACCTCTTCAGAGGAGAAACTCAGTTTAATTACCCGAAAGAGCCGGAAAGGGTCACCTTTGAGACCCCCTTTGGGAAGTTTGGCATTTTCACCTGCTTTGACATCCTGTTCCGTGAGCCTGCCGTGGTCCTGGTGAGCGAGCTGCAGGTGGACACCGTGCTCTTCCCAACAGCTTGGATGAACGTCTTGCCCTTCCTGACGGCGGTTGAGTTTCACTCGGCCTGGGCCATGGGCATGGGCGTCAATTTGCTGTCGGCAAATACCCACAACATCAACTGGGCAATGACCGGTGAGTCGCTTTTGGGGAAATTGATGTTATTTTCAGACTAGTGGATTCAGAAGCAGGCAAATAGCGTTTCACAGATGTTTCCCTCAGACTAAAAATATTCTTGGTGTTGTATTGAATCACAGAATCACATGGGGTCAGAAGGGACCTCTGGAGACCATCTAGTCCAATCCCCTGCCAGAGCAGGTCCACCCAGAGCAGGTCCCACAGGAACGTGTCCAGGTGGGTTTGAATGTCTCCAGAGAAGGAGACTCCACCACCTCTCTGGGCAGCCTCTGCCAGGGCTCTGCCACCCTCACAGGAAAGAAAGTTCCTCACAGAAAGAAGTTCTTCCTCATGTTTAGATGGAACTTCTCATATTCAAGTCTGTGCCCATTCCCTCTTGTCCTGTCAAAGATGCTGAACAGCTTCAGCCAAGGAAATGTTAAACAGGGAAAAGTGTAGGGTCCTGCACCTGGGGAAGAAAAATGTCAGGCACCAATACAGGTTAGGGGTGGACCCGCTAGAGGCAACTACTGAAGAGAAAGATCTAGGGGTCCTGGTGGACAGTAAAATGACAATGAGTAAACAGTGTGCTCTTGCGGCCAGGAAGGCCAATGGTATCTTGGGTTGTATAGGGAAGAGTGTAACCAGCAGGTCAAGGGAAGTCATTCTCCCCCTCTACTCTGCACTGGTGAGGCCACAACTGGAGTACTGTGTCCAGTTCTGGGCTCCCCAGTTCAAGAGGGACAGGGAACTACTGGAAAGAGTCCAGCGTAGGGCTACAAAGATGATTCAAGGATTGGAGCATCTCCCTTATGAGGAGAGACTGAGAGAGCTGGGACTCTTTAGTCTGGAGAAGAGAAGGCTGAGGGGAGACCTTATCAACGCCTACAAGTATCTCAAGGGAGGGTTGAAGGAGGAGGGAGCCAGACTCTTTTCAGTGGTTCCCACAATAGTAATTTTGAATGCATTTCTTCCACATTTGAAGTTAAACTTATCACATTTCTTGATTTTTATTTTTTTTTTTGTCTCTCACCAAAAATGCATCAGGTTTGGTCCAGCTCCAGTGCAGGAGCGACTCAGCTGCATGGCCAGGAATAACTCCATCTATGTGGTGGCAAACATGGGGGACAAGAAGCCCTGTAACTCCAGTGACCCCAGCTGCCCCAGCGAAAATACCCACAACATCAACTGGGCAATGACCGGTGAGTCGCTTTTGGGGAAATTGATGTTATTTTCAGACTAGTGGATTCAGAAGCAGGCAAATAGCGTTTCACAGATGTTTCCCTCAGACTAAAAATATTCTTGGTGTTGTATTGAATCACAGAATCACATGGGGTCAGAAGGGACCTCTGGAGACCATCTAGTCCAATCCCCTGCCAGAGCAGGTCCACCCAGAGCAGGTCCCACAGGAACGTGTCCAGGTGGGTTTGAATGTCTCCAGAGAAGGAGACTCCACCACCTCTCTGGGCAGCCTCTGCCAGGGCTCTGCCACCCTCACAGGAAAGAAAGTTCCTCACAGAAAGAAGTTCTTCCTCATGTTTAGATGGAACTTCTCATATTCAAGTCTGTGCCCATTCCCTCTTGTCCTGTCAAAGATGCTGAACAGCTTCAGCCAAGGAAATGTTAAACAGGGAAAAGTGTAGGGTCCTGCACCTGGGGAAGAAAAATGTCAGGCACCAATACAGGTTAGGGGTGGACCCGCTAGAGGCAACTACTGAAGAGAAAGATCTAGGGGTCCTGGTGGACAGTAAAATGACAATGAGTAAACAGTGTGCTCTTGCGGCCAGGAAGGCCAATGGTATCTTGGGTTGTATAGGGAAGAGTGTAACCAGCAGGTCAAGGGAAGTCATTCTCCCCCTCTACTCTGCACTGGTGAGGCCACAACTGGAGTACTGTGTCCAGTTCTGGGCTCCCCAGTTCAAGAGGGACAGGGAACTACTGGAAAGAGTCCAGCGTAGGGCTACAAAGATGATTCAAGGATTGGAGCATCTCCCTTATGAGGAGAGACTGAGAGAGCTGGGACTCTTTAGTCTGGAGAAGAGAAGGCTGAGGGGAGACCTTATCAACGCCTACAAGTATCTCAAGGGAGGGTTGAAGGAGGAGGGAGCCAGACTCTTTTCAGTGGTTCCCAGTGAGAGGACGAGGGGCAACGGGCACAAGTTGGAACATAAGAGGTTCCACTCAAATATGAGGAGAAACTTCTTCACGGTGAGGGTGACAGAGCCCTGGAACAGGCTGCCCAGGGAGGTTGTGGAGTCCCCTTCCTTGGAGATTTTCAAAACCCGCCTGGATGCAGTCCTGAGTAACATGCTCTAGCTCTGGGCAATCCTGCTTCAGCAGGGGAGTTGGACTAGATGATCTCTATGGTCCCTTCCAACTCTAGAAATTCAGTGAAATTCAGTGAAATTCAGTGAAATGTTCAGGGAGAGTGTATGACATTAAATTCTGCTGTTTCGAAAGTGAAAATTTAGAAAATGGCACAGTTTCACTTACATTTGTGCTGAACAGCTTCAGGCAAGGAAATGTTAAATGTTCGGGGAGAGTGTATGACGTTAAATTCTGCTATTTCGAAAGTGAAATTTTCTTTAGAAAATGGCACAGTTTCACTTACATTTTCAGCCTCTTATTTAGAAGCAGCATTTTTTTGTTTAGAATTCAATCCTAAATTAAATGGAGGGAAAAAAAATGTTATAAACAAAACTTAATAACCCAAAGCCAAAAGGAGGTTTCCTGTTGAATATTTAATAAAATATTTTCTGGTTTTTGTTGCTGCTCAAGAATTAGAAATATTTGTATTTTGGTTTGATGGGAATAGATATTTACTGCCTTTTTTTATGTGAACTGAGAAAATGTTGCTGTAGCTGCATCTGTAACTCTTCCCCGAAGCAGAAATGAAAGTCTCAAAGGAACATTTTTGCCTGTCTTAAATGGACTGGGCTGAGTTTAATCCACAGCCCTGGGTTTCCTTCTGTAAAATGCAGTTAACCCCATCGTTTCCTTCATTGGTAAATATGCCACGCTTAGAGCTCTGATTGATATTTAAATTAACCTAAGTTATTAAAAAAAGAGAGATGGTCAAAATTGTGATTTAAGGCTCCGATTCAAGATCCAGCGATGTACAAAAGCTGTGAAGTTTAGGTCGTGTTTCACCTGTGAAGTTTAGGTCACGTTTTTACGCCATGACGGGTATTTCAGCTCTTCTGTGTTTTAAAATTCTTCCAAAATTCTCCGTAAGGTGTTGACTGAAAATAGCATCCCTGGAAAAGCCCAGTGGTGTGGCACAGGGGGTGGTTGCCCCCATGCCAAGCCATGGTCCAAGGTGATAAAAGGCTGGTGGGTGTCTTTGGCAGGCAGCGGGCTCTTCACACCAGAGGGACCGGCCACCTACCACTACGACAGCAGGACAGAGAAGGGATGTCTTCTTCTGGCAGAGCTGAGCGCACGGCCCCGTCTCTCCCCCAACTACCCCCCTGCTGTCAACTGGAGCTCCTACGCCACAAGCATCAAGACGTTTCCAGGAGAAAATAACACTTTTTCAGGAGCCGTCCGGCGGGATGTATTCACTTTCAGTGAGCTCAGGAGCAAAGCTGGAAATTCCACGGTTTGCCAAGGAGAGCTCTGCTGTCATTTGGTCTATCGGATGTCAGACGAGAGCCAAGATGAAGTTTATGTCCTGGGTGCATTTGATGGGCTTCATGGTTCTCTCATCAAATATCACTGGCAGGTAATTGGTTTCGTAGGGGTGAGCGTGGGTTGTATATGCCTACACCCATAGAATCACAGAAGAGTCAGGGTTGGAAGGGACTTTTGGAGATCATCTAGTCCAACCCCCTGCCAGAGCAGGTCCACCCAGAGCAGGTTGCACAGGAACATGTCCAGGCGGGTTTGGAATGTCTCCAGAGAAGGAGACTCCACCACCTCTCTGGGCAGCCTCTTCCAGGGCTCTGCCACCCTCACAGGAAAGAAGTTCCTCCTCATCTTTAGGTGGAACTTCCTGGGTTCCACCTTGTGCCCATTCCCTCTTGTCCTGTCACCTGGCAGTACTGAGAAGAGCCTGACTTCATCCTCCTGACACCCACCCATGAGATATTGGTACTGAGATATTGATAATATCCCCAAACCAAACCAAAACACTTGTCCATTACTGCATCATGAGAACTTTTCTTGTAATCAGAACCAGCTCTTGGTTGTTGAAAGCTTTAGAGGTATTTTGCCTTTCTGTCTCCTCCTCCCTGCAGATATGCACGCTGCTCAAGTGCAAGAGCCCAGACCTGAAGACGTGCGGGCAGCCGGTGGAGACAGCTCAGACCAAGTTTGAGATGTTCTCCCTCAGCGGGACGTTTGGCACCAACTACGTCTTTCCTGAGGTCTTGTACAGCGGGGTGCAGCTGGCCCCCGGGGAGTATGAGGTAACGGGGCACCTGGGAACTGTGTGACACAAGATCTTCCAGGTCTTCTTTGGTGCTGGAAGCCCATATGGCAGAAAAGTCCCATCCAAGAACCACTTTCTTGGGTTCTGCAGACCGTAACTCAAGGGGACATTTAAAGAGAGGGATTGAATTGATCCTTACTGAGGAGAACATAGAAACGCTGAGGCTGAGAAGCTCTTCAGTGTTTTCTTTAGTAAATCTGCCTTCCCACTTCACATCCCAAATCTAGAAATAGCAGCTTTCAAGGAACATTTTTCTACAGGTTTCTGCTGATGGGTGTTTTAGGAAACAAAGAAATCAAATGCTCTGAGAAATTGCCCAACCAAGAAAAAATACTGATGAGTATCGTGCATAAGCGCGGAGATCCCATGTTAAATGTTTAAAAATGTTAAAAATGTTAAAAGTGGGATTTGAGGGGTTTGTAGGGTTCGGGGTTTTTTTTTATTTGAAACCTTGGCGCTCATTTTTGCCACAGGATGTTTTAATTCATAAACCTTAGATTACGTTTATGTAAAAGACTAGATGTAATCTTAATTGATTTGGCAGAGGAATCAAATAGGTTACAAGAGACAACGAAGACACTGAAAAAGATTTGAAATGTTCTAGGGGAAACAAGGGTGATTTTTTTACAAGGTAGAGAGTGGAAAAGCTTCGCTCATCCTGCTTATTTGTTTTGAATGGGGCTTCTGTAAAAACGTAGACATGAAAGGATTGATTGGTATGCTCAAATATGGTCATGGCCTAATTTATTATTTTTTAAATTGTATTTTCTTAACAAATAGATGTTTAGTGTTTGTCACAGGGGTGCTTATAAAGTTTCAGGTGTTCGCAGTCCGTGAACAACAGTGATTTCAAATTAATCTGTAAAAAGTAACTATGAAAAGCAACATAGGGCCAGTAGCCTGAAATTCTCTGCTTCCATCTGGAAATTGTTCTGGCGTCCACAAATCAAAGAAGATTTCAAATAACTGTCCTAGATATATATCTGTAACCTTCACTGCCATGTATGAGTCACTAACAATTCATCTGACCTAACAGATCTGTTATTGTCACTTTCACCTTCTTTATGAGGCAAAAAGTGACCTTTTATTTTTTTTTTTCCCCAAAGATTGAGCTGAGGGAGGTTTTAAAGACCCTCAGGTCCATGAAAATGGCAGAGCCGTGGTTTCTTTCATTCTCAAGGATTGTTTTTTTTAAAATTGCTGCACCAAAATATTTGACCTCTAAGGCGTTAATCCTTCCCATAGCGTGCAGTCTTGCTACTCTCTTGGTGGAATATTAATATCCTTCTTTCTCTTTCCAACCAGGTGCTACGTGATGGGCGTTTGAAAAGCAAGCACAGCACCTCCAAACCCCTCCTAACAGCCACGCTTTTTGGGAGGCTGTATGAAAAGGACCCCCGGCATCCTCTGCGACCCTCCCCGTGATGGAACTCCTTGGGTCTCCCCATGGTCACCATGGACCAGAGGGGAGTTCCCTGCAGTGATTCCCCCTCCTCATGAGCCCTGGCACTGTTCCTCTGTCGTTCCTCTCCTGCAATCCTGCAGCCGTGGCAGTTGAGTTTATTTAGGAGAAAGCAATGCCGTCACTCCGTTGTATATGCCTAGATGAATATTTTTTTTTAATTGTGCTTGAGCCAGTGTAATAATTTTTTTTTAGTGTGAATGCTCTGTCACGTGAAATCATTAATTAGAAATTATTTTCTTTCTTTTTCCCCAAAGATACCATGTGGATTGCCAGGTTAAAATTAGAAAGAATATACTTTTTATTACTTGGCCTAGAATTACTCATGTGGAAAAGAAAAAGGAAAAACAAAAGAGGAAGTGCTACTGGAGAGTCATGTGAACATAATTTGACTTCTGTTTTTGTTGTTGCAGTCAAATCACTTGATTGCAAGTGCAATCACTTGATTGCACTTGATTTTTTCACTGGCTGGCATCTATAGCTTTACGTGCTAATTCACACACAAAAAAAGAAGAATGAGGGGACATATTGGAAGGAAATGCCTCACAGATGCACCAGTGGTGCTTGAAACACACGAATCCTTTGTAGGTTGCTGATATCCTGAGTATTTCATGCGCTCCAAATGCATGTGGAATTCATAAAAATATTTCTGAAGCTAACAAGGAATAGAGTCAGGAGACACAAACAGAAGAGCATTGTAGACATTCAGTATATTATCACTTGGGTTATCTTTACACATCGGGTTAAACTTTCCTAAACTCTCTGTATCAAAAGACTCAGAATTTATTCAAGCTCCTGAGTTCATAAACATTTAATATTGTATTACTGGGTCTAATAGTTGCACAATCCCTGACTGCACCTTGCTGTTCAATTATTTAATGGATAAATTGAGGTTATGATGACTAAATTATGTGTACAAGGACGTGGCTGTAGTGTCCTGCTCTCATAAAAAAAAATCAAAACAAAACAAAAAACCAAACCAAAACTAGATTATTGAGATTCTGTCTACTTTTGCTCAAGGTCTGCTTGCTGTAATTTAATATGTACAATAAAGTGCATTAGATTTTACTCAGTGTTAGTTTCCCTGAAGTTGTCACTTAAGTCAGCTGCAAGGTTTGGATCACACTTGCTTTAACGCAGTATTTTTCTACCTTCACCTGAAACCCCGCATCAACAAAATCTATTAAGGCCTTGTTTTTCTCTCTCTGTGATCAGAAACAGCATGGACAGGTGAGTCTTGTTTGCTTGGACGGGCATCAAGGTGTAAGGAAGAAATATTGACGTGTGAAAAGCAGGCTTTTCCAGCTCAGAAGAGGATGGGGTTCATTGGGATACCATCTGGCGTAGCTTTTGGGGTGGAGTCATTGACGTGAATTACATAGAAGTTGATTTGAGTCTTCTCTGGCACACCTCTTCTGGAGTCACTAAACACTCCTGTTCTTCCAGAAACTCTAATTCTCTCCTGTAAGGAAAATGTAGGAGAGGCCTGGTTTTGTTTTGGTTTTTTTTTCCTAAGATGAGCTAACGTTCTCGTCCTGTAAGGAAAATGTTGGAGAGGCCTGTTTTTGTTTTTTTTTTTCCTAAGATGAGCTAACGTTCTCTCTTTTCTAACTAACTAATTGGCCTTTATTAAAAAACCTCACATTTCACAGAACCATAGTATCATAGAATGGTTTGGGTTGGCAAAACCTCACGTTTCACAGAACCATAGAATCATAGAATGGGTTGGGTTGGAAGGGACCCTAAAGATCATCCAGTTCCAACCCCCTGCCCTGGGCAGGGACACCTCCCACCAGACCAGGTTGCTCCAAGCCCCATCCAGCCTGGCCTTGAACCCCTCCAGGGATGGGGCAGCCACAGCTTCTCTGGGCAACCTGTTCCAGTGTCTCACCACCCTCACAGCAAAGAATTTCTTCCTCAGATCTCATCTAAATCTCCCCTCTTTTATCTTACCAAGCACATTTTGATTTCATTTTTATCTGAAAGAACTCAGAAATGCTTAAGTTGAATGGAACACCTTTACTTTAGTTTTTTTCAGCGTGTCCTTCATGGAGGGCTGGAGAGTTCATGGAGACGGTGATCCATAGAGCTCCCACCCTGGCAGAAATTAGGTGCACTGCCCCTGTAAAATCCCCAGTACCTTGACTTGTCATCCAGCTGACAAACTACAAAAATTGATTAAAAATATATAAAGTTTCATTTTCTTCCCATCCCCTACTGAGTAGTTGTCTTCTCTGGTTTTTGCAGAGATGTTCTTACACTGAGTTGGCCGTAATAGCTAACACAATGAAATTGTGAAAGGGCATTTTAATTCATTAATGGAAGCTTCTTGTTTGAAAAAAACCATTATGCTTGCCTCAGCAGTAGAAATCAAACCTATCTGATGCTCAGCTATAAAAGGGAAGAGCAAGCTGTTAAAACGTGGCCATTAATGGACCATGAGGCACTTCCTGGTAGCGAGGCTGAAGGACAGAAAGCTTTGGCCCATCTGGGTACAAATACATGTCTGGGGCCTCTCGTAACAGATGTCAGGGGCATCAGATGGCTGTGTGTATAAGGACCAGAGCTATAAAAAAGAAAAAAAGCTCAAGTTTGATCAATAAGCCCTACCCAGCAACAGGTTTAAACAGCTATTTTGCCCAAGACTTTCTGAGCCAGTCGTTCATGTTACACTGGGCACTTTATTTTGTTTGTTTGTGTTGACATCAGCCCCTGCTTGCAGGGTTTTGACACCAGGAGGTCACTCACTCTTAAAAATGGCCCACAGTGGCATCTGCAGCCTGTTGGACTTGCAAGTGGGCAACTGGAAGCCATGAGGCTAGTTGGGTATCTCTAGGAAAGCAGCGTGTGCCTATTGTAGTCAAATCCAGTGTCTGTGAAAGGCAACAGAGAGTGGTACGTGAGGGTGGAGGTTTCAGCAGATATTTTAGTGACATATAAGCCTTTATTGGCAATTTTAGGTTTCAGTGGCTTCCAGTTAGGGTAGCTACCCTTCCACATCAGAATATGACATTTCAAGACTTACATTTCATCTCATCTCACTTTCATCTCACCAAGGGTTGTCCAGCCACCCTTCCAGACCAGAATGTGACATTTCAAGACTTTCATTTCATCTCACTTTCATCTCACCAAGGGTTGTCCCTCCTGTTAACCCCCATGTCCCCTGTGTCACCTTGCCAGGGCCATACTTTTCCAATCTTCCAAAGCCACCCCAATCCCAAATGCCCAGGGAAAAGTTGCACCCAAAGCCATGTAGGTCCCACTCAGGGCTCAGAGGGACCTCAGGGGAGCAGGAGCTGCCCAGAGCAGCTGTGTCTGCCCCATCCCTGGAGGGGTTCAAGGCCAGGCTGGATGGGGCTTGGAGCAACCTGGTCTGGTGGGAGGTGTCCCAGCCCAGGGCAGGAGAGTTGGAACTGGATGGTCTTTAAGGTCCCTCCCAACCCAAACCAGTCTATGTGTCTATGATTCTATGACATGGCTCTCCACCAGCACAGCCCACCAACCAATGAACACAAACTGACCCAAAGTGGGTCAGTTCTCCTCCATGTAATTACTTCTTTCTGGAAGGACTCTCCTCCTTGGGTTCCATAGCGATACAAAAACTCTTACCCTTTGAAGATGCAGGTGCTGGCCAATGAGCTGTGCTTTAAAAAGCAACAAAAAGTTGCAGTTTGGGCACTTCTGCTTTGTAATTTGGTCATATTTACATATAGTTCCCCTGGTACAGTAAAAGACACACAAACAGGCAATCAACAACTCTTAAGTCTCCCCTCTACAAAGCGTATAAGCCCCGGAGCATCATAAATAGAAGACAAACAGATTTTTTTTAATTAGGAGGAAACAATATCTTTTTAATCGGTCCTGTTCTCAGCCACTCAGCTGAAGCATTGTGCTCGGATTTATTTTTTTTTTTAGTATCCAGTCTGGGCTAGCCAAATAAAATTTTTTAGAGATAAATGAAATTGCTAAAGCTCAGCAAAAATTAAAAGGAGGGGGAGAAATCGTTCAGTGCTGATCGCTTCAGCTGTACTTTGGCCGTAATAAACATTTGTCTTTATTTTCTGTGTTTCTTTCCACCAGCCTGGCTTTAACTTAATTCAGACGGGCTCGTCTTTGCCAACGCTAGTGGCTTGTGTCAGAGCAGATTTATTATCTGCTTATCTTTTCTGAATATTTAGTGTTTACGTCATGGGCTCGATGAGATTTTTTTCCAGCTGGCTGGAAACCGGAGTCAGACGGAGCCCTGGGATCTGTGTGGGATGTCAGTGGCTGTGGGGCCGTACCCACCGGCTGCCCCGCTTGGGGATGAAGAAATAACTCCCCAGCAGGTACCATCCCCGTGTCACGCCTTCTGAGATGAGGTGAGTTGCTGATCTGCTGGCCTGGGAAGTTATTTTGCTTCAAAGATTGCTCTCTCTACAACTACTTGAAAGGACACTGTAGAGAGGTTGGTGCTGGTCTCTTCTCACAGGTAATTAGTGACAGAACGAGAGGGAACGGCTTCAAGCTCCAACAGGGGAGGTTTAGATTGAACATTAGGAAGGAATTTTTCACCCAAAGAGTGGTCGGGCATTGGAACAGGCTGCCCAGGGAGGGGGTGGAGTCACCATCCCTGGCTGTGTTTAAGGGCCGTTTAGATGCGGTACTGTACTAAGGGATATGGTGTAGGGGAGGACTTTGTAGAGTAGGGGAGATGGTTGGACTCAATGATCCCAAGGGTCTCTTCCAACCTCAATGATTCTATGATTCTAAAGATGAGCCTTTTATGGCTGGCACTGGAGATAAGAAGTCGTTATTCTGGACGGATCGCTGTTTTTCTGTAGCGAACACCACCAGCAATGGGTTTTTGGTGGTGCCTGGGAGGATGATTTTAAAAAAGTCATTTATTCCCAATAGCTGAAAGAAAAGCGTAGTTAGGGGGGCAAAACTCTTTTGCTATGAATTGAGAGGAAGGCTCTTTACTTTCTGGGAAGCTAGTCCAGAGCCAGGAGGAGGTAGAATGGTGAAGCTGGGGTGGTGCCTGCTTAACTGCTCGCTGCCTCCTTCCTCCTCCATGGGCACCTTCCTCTTGGAGGTGATGTTTGGAGGCCACCAAATACCTACAAACCAGTCATGGTCCTAAATTCACTCCCGTGGGAGCACTGGGAGGGGACACAGAGGTCACTGCCTGGACTGCATTTTGGCATTACTTAGCAGGGCTATCAAATATAGACACCCCCTCCCATCCCACCCCACCCCATGCAGAGATAGTTTCTTGGCTTTGTGGATGGACGTGTTTTGCTTCGCTGTAAAAACATCATTTTCTTGGAATCTCTCATTCCTGTGTGAATTTCAGAGATTTGCTTCTATCCTGGGGTTTGGTTTGATAGTCCTGATCCTGAGCAGGACACTTTGAGAGAGAGCACAAACATCACGTTACTCTGTATAAACAACTGATTTTCCTCGGTACGGAAAAGTGATGGTTTCCACTGCAAAGTAAGAATATAAACCATGGGAAAAGGTCTAGAGGTCAATCATCTCAGCTGTTCCTCTTTAAATTCCTCTGGTGTAAATCTGGGCTAATTTCAGATTGTCTTCAGTGGAATTGCACCAGGTTTGCAGCAATAGCCTTCAGATCAGGAGGTTTTTTTTAAAGATTTCAGATTGCCTTCAGTGGAATTGCACCAGGTTTGCAGAAATAGCCTTCAGATCAGGAGTTTTTTTTTAAACATAAACCAATTTTTAAACCAATAAATAAAATATTTTTAAATAAAATAAAAATTTTTAAACCAATGAATTTTTTTAAGATAACTGAAATTGCTAAAGCTTGGCAAAAATTGAAAGGAGGGCACATCTCGTTTAATCCATATAATGAAATATTTATCTTGAACCAGTAACTCATTGGGAAATTGTGTATCTTCCCCTCAGATTTCAAACATGTGAATGGAAATTTAAGAAGATAATTTTTTGTAATTCTGTGCTTTGTTTTTTCCTGAGGACTTCATAAATGGTGAGTAGACTTACATGCTTTTAAAATTCCTCTCTGACCATGGGGCCACCTTAGAGCCTCCAGTAGTTTCAAATCCATAGTTTCCTTCACAGAGCCTCAGTTTTTAAAATGAACCGTGTGAAAATGAGAAAGTTTCCTCTGTCTAATGGATACTGTAAAATTGTATTTTCTGCCAATTGACCAAACTACACCTTTGAAATGCAAGCTAAAAAAATCACAGTAGAAGTCAATGCTGTCCTGCCTTTTATTATTTTATTTATACTGTCACATTTTAATTATTTGGTGTTTTAAAAACAAACAAATAAGAAGTCTAGATGATTCAAGGTATGCTAAGCAGCGTGACAACATCTCTTTTTCTTGTTTTTTCCAAAAATTTGAAAACTAAATATAAATTTTGCAGAAAAAAAAAAAGCTGCAGCTTGTATGAAAATGAGAGAGTTTCCTCTGTCTAATGGGTACTGTAAAATTGTATTTTCTGCCAAATGACCAAACTACACCTTTGAAATGCAAGCTAAAAAAATCACAGTAGAAGTCAATGCTGTCCTGCCTTTTATTATTTTATTTATACTGTCACATTTTAATTATTTGGTGTTTTAAAAACAAACAAATAAGAAGTCTAGATGATTCAAGGTATGCTAGGCAGCGTGACAACATCTCTTTTTCTTGTTTTTTCCAAAAATTTGAAAACTAAATATAAATTTTGCAGAAAAAAAAAAAGCTGCAGCTTTTTTTCTAAAAAACATTTTTTTAGACAAGGTCTTACTTTGAATTTTGACGTGTAACTGCTTTACTGTATGACAGACTCAAAAGACTGTTGGCCAGTGACTATTTAGAAGTGCTCTGAGGTTATGAATTTTGTACAGAGTAAGGCAGCGTGGATGTGTTCCCCTAAATTTTACCTTCCTATAAAATGTATTTGTCAAGATGGTAATTATCACAGATCAGGTTGGAAGGGGCCTCTGAAGATCATCTAGTCCAACCTTCCTGCCAGAGCAGGTTCAAGACCTAAACCTTCTCTCCTCACAGAGAAGTGCCTGGCTCCAAGGAAAGCCCACAGCTGTGAATCTCAAAAAGAGTAAAGATCTCCCTCAGAGACCACTATTTGGGTGCCTAACATCTCTTGGGCTTTTCCCCAACTCTGGGCAGTTGGACCCGACTCCTCTCCTTGACATCCTCTTGACTCTCTCCAGTGTTTTCTCACTCAACCTGACGGTTGTTTCTCCACTTTTTCTAGATGGCAAACTCTCTTCTCACAACAAGGAGACCCTTGCGTTGCAACACCCCAATCTCTCTATGAGAGCAGCCTCAAGAAAACCTAAAAGCAGTGAGTTGTTTGCATTCATTTTGATTTTTGTGCACGTTGGGTTGATGGTTGGACTCGATGATCTGAAAGGTGGCTTCCAACCTGGACAATTCTATGATTCTATGATATAATCAAGCAGAAAACCCAGACCATGCAGCACAGTTTGCAAGAATCAGTATTTAAATCTAACTTGTTGCCTATGTCCCTGAGGCACCCAGCAGAACTGGGCTTTAGCTGATGGTCACCGTACTAATAGTCTTTTATGCTCAGCAGTATCACTGTTTTCAAAGGCTGCGTGGTCCTCCGTGGAGCAAAAAATTGATCCTCCTCATCTGTGACTCCAGTACAGCCAATAATAGGTGTTTACTTTAAACACCTTTTTAGTAGCGGTATCTCACAAATAGCTGTTAACTGATTACAGTGTGGGATTAAACCTGTGTGTTCAGTAGAATAATCAGAACTAGATGGGTAAATACACATCCTGTCACTCTGTACACAATAGACCTTTTCAAGGAAACCTTACATGCTGCTGTAACCTACCTGTACTGACGTATTTTGCTGTATTTTAGAAGTTTATGGAAGGAAGACTACATGGTGGGGTTTGTTCCACATGTAGATAATCGTGGGCTGCTCCCAATGTGACCACGACGATTAATCAAACAAGTAAACACACTTCAGATGTGTTCAATTCACCTATAAATAAGGCCTGTTAAACAAATATGACCGTTACAGACGTGATTTTGTTCTTAAGTGGGTGACAAAACAAACATTTTGAGCTAATATACACATCAACAGCTGCTCCTCAGCAAGCAGGGCCAAGAACACTACTCTTTGCACCCAACATCCTCCAGCAAGGTGCTGGGGGCTGCTGGAAGCTGCTCTGGCAGTGGATTAAGTGCTTTTTCTCTCAAAATTTGTGTTACCCAGAACTGTTGTGATGGTGAAGAGGCTCAGCTGTCTTTTGAGATGGTCTTCAAAAGGAAGCGGCGCCACTCAATGAGCAGAAAACAAACGAGCACCAAGAGCAGACTCGGACCCAGCCTGAGGGGAGAAAGGTAGGAAGGTATTTTTTTAAAAGGATGCTTCTCCCCACTTCCATTTGATTGAATTTTTAAGCTTTGTAATTAATTATTGAAGACAAGCTTCCTCCTTTCTTGTTGAAAGATTCTTCAGTGTTCAGCTCATGCGGGCAGTTGGCCACTTGAGTTTTGATTTATTTTGTTTCCATTTCAAGCAAAGCCACTCAATCTCAGTTTGCTCAACATTGTGGTTGGGGTTTCTTCTTTTTGTTTAACAGAAAAAACAAAATCTCCTGAAAATAAGATTCTTTTTTATTTAAAAAAAAAACTTTAAATGGGAGTGTTCACAGGAGATCATGTTTCTTTAGGCTAAACAATTTCTCTGCCGGAGAACAATAGGGAAGTGGTTCATCTTTTAGATAGAAAACTAGAGATAGCACCTTAATTCTTTTTGATTGGCTTCATATTTGTTTAATTTTGTCAAAACAAATCTGTCATATTTGTTTAATTCGTATTTGGCTTTGTATTTGTTTAATTTACTTACACACAAAACAAATGAAGATTGAAATCTGTAACACATTTATAACCCGAGTGAGCTTGAAACTTTTATAATTATGTCCAGTATATACAGTTAAATTGTTTTTTTAATTCTTCCTGCTGTGAAAATTGAACATTTGAGTTAATGAGGATCCATCTGGCTAGGTGTAAATAAATCAAAAGAGGGAATGACAGGCAGGAAAGGAAATGAAGAGATTGACCAAAAGTGAAATATATGAAGGGGAAAAGAGCAGAGATAGCGTTAAACCTTAGTAGGTAGGAAAAGGGGGAAGCAAGAGGCACCCCAAACAGTAAATAAATCTACTCAGACTGTGTCCTGTGCTCCAGAGATGGCCTCTGGATGCACCTTGTGTGCACTTGTAGCTGCTGGGGTTTTGCAAGCCACAGTTTATCATCCATATCCAGCTCCCATGTAGCTTCTAACAGCATGGTGTGCTTGTAAATAACATTTGTTTCGATACGAGAAAAAATTAATTATTCTGTCGTGTTCTATCCAGAATAACCAGAGGCAGCAAAATCCTGAAGCAAATGGGTTAAATTAGTACTGGCTTTTCCTGACTTAAGCAACCACATTATTCCACAAGGATAACGCTACTGAATAACGCACACTAATGTTCTTTATTTTTCACAATAATACTGTTTTTCTGTTAGTTAAAGGAAAACCAGATCCTCCAACAATAAATATTGCCTGCTAAGTGCTTCAATACTTTAATTAAATGCCTTTGTAAAGAGACTCGTGGCGGCACACATGGGAGGACAGCCAATATTTATGTCCTCAGCTGCAGACTAAACCAACCTTCAGAAAATGTTTCCCTCTGTGTTTTTGTTTTGGCTAAACTAAGTATTAACATAATAAACGTACAAAACAACACTAAACTACGAGCACTGAGATAAACTAGGGCCCAACAGAATATATGTTTGCTTATACAGCAGCTAGTGCTTCAGATTAATCAGGATCTTCCATTGTATGTTGGCAGCAGAAGGTCAGAAAAGCTTTTTCTCCTCTTACATCTTCTCTTTCCATCTCTATTTACAGCCAGAGCCTACAAGAATGTTGCAGTAAGACTTGATGTGGTCAGGCAGTGCCACCAGGGTTCAGTTCTGGCTCTCAGGATGGGGCTGGAGGAGATGCTGAGCGTGGGTTCCTTGCTCTCAGGATGGGGCTGGAGGAGATACTGGGGCTGGAGGAGATGCTGGGGCTGGAGGAGATGCTGAGCGTGGGTTCCTCATCTTCAGCCATCTGTTTTAAACTTATAGATCTTAGACCTCTGTATCAAAAAAAATCTATAATCACTATCTATAATTACTGATTTTTAAGAGCATAGTGAGAGATACAGGACTCCAACCAATTTTGAAGAAGACTGCTCAAACAGAAAATAACAGAAAAAACTGTACAAGACATTGCTCTGTGCAGGTGTCTGGGAGCCACTGCTGTTCTGGTCATGAGGACACCCCATTGCCCAGTTCATTTCATCAAATGAGATTCCCATTTCAAGGGAAATCTAATGATAGAAGTGTCATTCTGTTAAAAGTATGCTTCAGCCATCTGTTTTAAGCTCATAGAACTTAGACCTCTGTATCAAAAATAAAAAAAGTTGAGGGAGCTTCAGAATCTATAATTACTGATTTTTAAGAGCAAAGTGAGAGATACAGGACTCTGACCAATTTTGAAGATGACTGTTCAAACAGAAAATAAGGAAAAGGACTGCTCATCTTCCCACTGTACAAGACATTGCCCCGTGCAGGTGTCTGGGAGCCACAGCTCTTCTGGTCATGAGGACACCCCATTGTCCAGTTCATTTCATGTCCCCCCATTTCAAGGGAAGTCAAATCATAGAATCATAGAATCATAGAATGGTTTGGGTTGGAAGGGATCTTAAAGATCATCCAGTTCCAACCCCCCTGCCATGGGCAGGGACACCTCCCACTAGACCAGGTTGCTCAAATAGTCATCCAGCCTGGCCTTGAACCCCTCCAGTGATGGGGCATCCATGACCTCCCTGGGCAACCTGTTCCAGTGCCTCACCACCCTCACTGTAAAGAATTTCTTCCTAGTATCTAAATGATAGAAGTGTCATTCTGTTAAAAGTATAGTTACAAAATAGTTTAATCCTTCGTAAATCACGAAAAGTGAATTTCTTACACATCCAAATAAATGAGGGTGGTTACAATTACCCCTTTTTTCCCCCTCCCTGCAGCTCTCCCTGTAGAGAGAAGACAAAACCAGTTGTAAATGCACCTCGGAATTAGGAAAAACAAGTCCCTGTGCCGTGTCCCTTCCTGGATCTGAGACCTCAGTAAGGATGCAACTGTGCTGCGAATCCCTAAACGGCTCTTGCATAAGGAGCAGCTGGTCCAACAGCATCCGTGTTCCCATGTACCTCTTCATGGCTGGCATTATTGTGGCCACAGTGGCCGGAAACTTGACGGTTATCATCTCCATATCTCATTTCAAGCAGCTCCACACGCCCACCAACTTCCTGATACTTTCAATGGCTACGGTGGACTTTCTGCTGGGGCTCCTGGTCATGCCCTGCAGCATGGTGCGCTCCGTCGAGCACTGCTGGTATTTTGGGGAGCTCTTCTGCAAGATCCACACCAGCGTGGACATCATGCTGAGCACGGCTTCCATCTTCCACCTTTCCTTCATCTCCGTCGACCGCTACTACGCTGTGTGTCACCCTCTGAGGTACAAATCCAAGATAAACACTCGCCTGATCCTGGTGATGATAGTCATAAGCTGGACGGTCCCTGCTGCTTTTGCTTTTGGGATGATCTTTCTAGACCTAAACCTGCGAGGGGCAGAAGACATTTATACCAATATCCACTGTGCGGGAGGATGCCTTGTCTTTTTTAGTGGAACTTCAGGCGTTGTGGCCTCCCTGGTGTCTTTTTACATCCCTGGATTTGTTATGCTGTACATCTACAGGAGGATATACTCTGTGGCCAAGAGGCAGGCGAGATCCATTGATGCCATCAGCCAAAAAAAGATGGGATTTGAAACGAAGCACCACATTTCATTCTGCAGAGAAAGGAAAGCTGCCAAGACGTTGGGCATCATAATAGGAGTGTTTCTCATTTGCTGGAGTCCGTTCTTCTTCTTTACAGCGACCAACCCATTTATGAATTATGTGACACCCCCCATTCTCATTGATGCTTTGGTTTGGTTTGGGTATTTAAATTCTACATTTAACCCAATTGTTTATGCATTTTTTTACATGTGGTTTCGCAGGGCATTAAAGATGATTCTGTTTGGAAGAGTTTTTCAACAGGACTCTTCCAGGACTCATTTGTTTTTAGAGTAACTTGCTTTAAAGGATTGTGTTTGTGGCTTTGAATTTTTTTGTCTGGAGGTTGAATGTCCAGATGTAAGAGCTGAAAATGAAGGAAACACCTATTTGTTTGCTCATTTACCAAAACTGGTTCAAGCATATAAGCAACTATTGCGCTTTACATCGTCTTTCATCCCAGATGGGGAATTAGATGTGGTGTTTTGGTTGGAGCTATTTATATGCAATGCATGGGAGAGCAAGACTTTAATAAAATTTACAGCAGATTATATCTCTGCTCTTAATCATTAAGAAATTATTCCAATTAATTTCATGAACAAGGGGTGTTTACATTAAAATATTTATGCGTATTTATTGTCCTCCAGAAAGAGCAGAAAAGCCTTTCCTTTTGCATTTCTAGACATCTTTGAGTAACAACCCAAAGCTTTTAAGTTTTGTCCCTCCCCTCCAGTACGTGTGCGGAGGTCAAAGCAGGCATGGAACCAGCCCAACCAGCACGCTCCATGGAGGGACAATGGGAGAGAAAAGTTGTGTTGCTCCTTTTTTTTCCATTTCAGCTGGTGCTTGTCGCTTAGGAGTTTGTCACTTCAATGCTTTTCTGCTTGGTGAGATCAAAAGCACGTTTAACGAGATCAAAGACAAGGTAAATACAATGTTTGGAATGAAAAGCAACAGTGAAAAGCAACATCGAACCGAAAATGCCAGAAAATGATGCTTGTCTAATGAATGTTTCTATGTACAATTTGTCTAATGAATGTTTCTATGTACAATATTTGCCAATTTGCATCTGGCAGAACTTTTTTTCTAGCTTGGACATACTGTTATTTGGTCTGATGGCAGTGCTGAGACAGCTGGTGAGGAAAGTGGGTCGAGAGTTGTGAAGAAAAGCTACGGTTGGGCTGAATGGAAGGTGAATGGGACAGGATGGACGTGGAAAGCACCAGAAGTGGCAGAAGAAGGGCTACAGGGATGGTTTGGGGTGATGGCTGTCAAGGTTACATCTGTGGACATCCAGATGGGAGAAGGAAGGACTGGCAAGTAAGTCAAAGACTAACACTTGGTGAAGAAGACCCACAGACTGTCATTTTTTAAATCTATGACCTGGCTTTTCTAGAGTCAACTTATCACCAAGCAGAAGGAGATAACACCTCTGACCTGAGGCTGTGACATCTGGTTGGACTATGAAGGACCAGTCCTGGGGATGGACAGGAGAGGATTATGACCTGAGAAGGGACCACGGAGAGAAACTGATGACTCTGTCCTGAAGAGCAATGCTCAGCAGCAAATTATGCCCTCTGTTGATGTTGTTTGTGTAAGTGCACATCATACGTGGATCTCCTCTTCCTTTTCTGTGTGTTGTAGAGCAATGAAACATTCTCTGCTGTAGAGCATAAAAGCTGAATGATGCGACATTTCAGCAGAGAAAAACATGAGGATCTGAGACTGTCTCTTTTACCGTTTCATTGTAAGTTTGCACTCTCCAAAATGACCTAAAACCGAACAAAACGCCACCTTGTGCTGTGGAAGGTATCCCTTGTGAGTGAAAACGTGGCAACTTTAATACTTTATCTCACAGAAATAAAGTAAGTTAAGATAAAAAATATCTATCTTTCTGATAAATTAATGGGTAATTCCCTTGAGATGATCCTGGCACTCCAAAAATGCTTGGGTCAAAGGCCAGTATTCTGGAACTAGCAGTTAGATGTCTTCTCAGGACTAGCAAGAGGCCTGAAATTAGATTTTTGGATCTAGGAGGTGATCCATGGAGATACTACTGAAGGTTTGCCTGAATAGTTGCAGCTGGGAGATGGTGGTGGGACTGTGGATTGTGAAGTCCCAGAGGCACACATGCAGTTCCCCTTTGTCCTGCCCTAGAGCACGTCAGGAGGGAAGCAGGTCAAAAATTGTCAGCATCCAGCAGGTCATCCTGAGGAGATCCTCTTGAGGCATCTCCAGGAGGCAGCTCAGCCCCACACAGTCCCTTGCTCAGTCTGGGGGAGAGAATTGAAAGGGTAAAACTGAGAAAACTGGTGGGTTGAGATACAGACAGTTAATAGGCAAAGCAAAGCTGCGGGCACAAGCAAATCAAATTAAGGAACTCATCACTACTTCCCATCTGCAAGCAGATCTTCAGCTGTTTCCAGGAAAGCAGGGCTCTACCATGCACAATGGTAACTTGGGAAGACAATCACCATAAATCCAGAACGTAGCCCCACACAAGCTACTATGAAGAAAATTAACCCTATCCCAGCCAAAACCAGTAGAGGGGTCATCCCAGCATCGTGGCTGCACAAGATCACCACAATCATAGAATCATAGAATTGCCCAGGCTGGAAGGGACCTCCAAATGCCATCTAGTCTGACCTCCCCGCAGTCAGCAGGGACACCCCCAACTAGACCAGGTTGCCCAGGGCCTTGTCGAGCCTCTCATTGAATATCTCCAGGGATGGGGCCTCAACCACCTCCCTGGGCAACCTGTTCCAGTGCTCCACCACCCTCACAGTGAAGAATCTATTTAGCATAAAGGGAAATAGCAGAAGAAGAAATTTTCACTGTATAGACCAGCAACTCTCCTGCAAGCTAGTCTAGCTGAAATCACAGAATCATAGAATGGTTTGGGTTGGAAGGGACCTTAAAGACCATCCAGTGCCCTGGGCAGGGACACCTCCCACCAGACCAGGTTGCTCCAAGCCCCATCCAGCCTGGCCTTGAACCCCTCCAGGGATGGGGCAGCCACAGCTTCTCTGGGCAACCCAACTTGTCACCAACATCTGTTCTCTGCAGAAGTAACGAAGGCCTTCCACACACAGACTGCTGATGACCTTCATCCACACCTAGAAGGAAGTTCTCCTTGTTCTTAATAACCTACAAGTATAAGTCAGCTTTGTGTATGGCACAGCTCAAAAAGTTTAGAAATAACTTTTTTCCTCTAGTGTCCTATTACCTAAAGGTGGCTCTTCCCCAAAGAGCCTCCTTGCCTTCTGTTTACAGAGTGTCTTCCCCGGCAGAGCAACTTTAATCAAGTCCCAAGTTACTTTCTCTCATCATCTCTAATCACAGACAGCTCAAAATTATTTCTGACTGCGGAGATGTACAAATGAGACGTGTTAATGAGGCCACAGGGTCCCTATTTGAACCCAAGGTTTTGCTAAATTAGGAGACCACAAGAAAAATCCCTTGTGCTGTTGTCTGATCAGATTATGAGTTAGGTCTGGTGAAGCAAAATGTACGTGATGGCGATCTCCAAGTGTCATCCTGTAAATGAAATGCAAAGGGTATTGTTAAGTTCCTTATCAACACATTTAATTAGTGACCTTATTAAACACTTCCCAGATGGCCACATTTGTTTTCCAGAACACATGGGTTTCCAGTGGGTGATTTCATATGTTTTAACTTCCCTGAAAACTTGAGCCAAGTGATTACTCCAGCATGATGGAAGGATCTGTGTCACTGGTAGACCCACGTCTGTTCGTTTTGCCACCAGTGACCACATTTTGCAATGTCACCTTCCTCTCATGCATTGTATGACACCGACAGCAGATTTCAAAGTCCCAGACCTGCACTTTTCCCCTCTGTTTAGTGTCTGTCGCTCCTGCTTTGGTGGCTCCAACACGGTGCTGCAGCCTGTGGCCACCTGTAGCCACCTGCTATGGTGGCTACAAGTCTTATGAGGAGAGGCTGAGGGAGCTGGGGTTATTCAGCCTGGAGAAGAGGAGGCTGAGGGGAGACCTTATTGCTCTCTACAACTACCTGAAAGGAGGGTGTAGAGAGGTGGGGGTCGGTCTCTTTTCTCAAGTCACAGGCGACAGGACAAGAGGAAATGGCCTCAAGTTGCTCCAGGGGAGGTTCAGGCTGGATATTAGGAAAAATTTTTTCACTGAAAGGGTTCTCAGCCATTGGAATGGGCTGCCCAGGGAGGTGGTTGAGGCACCATCCCTGGAGGTGTTCAAAAGACAGGTTGATGTAGTGCTGGGAGGTCTGGTTTAGTGATGGTGATGCTCCTTGTTTGTTGTGTGGGTGTCTATTTTTGTCAGTCAGGTTGACGGTTGGACAAGATGATCTTTAAGGTCCCTTCCAACCTAGAAGATTCTGTGATTCTGATTCTGTGTCTCATGCACGGTGGTCCCACCTGAGGCCAAGCCTCCTGGTCTCTGCCCCTCAGTCACTAGATGCAGCAGGAGGGGGGAGGAGGAGGAGCACCAGCTCTCCAGGCAGGACCCTTCTAGAAGCCTCACAAGGAAAATCTCGCTCCAAAATGGAGTATTTTAACAGCTAGATAAAAAAAAATACATTAGTGTGGTGTTCAAATAGAAAAATTGAGCTCTCAAACTGTGTAAATATTGCAGAGTGCATGGCTTTCCTTAAATCATTAACTCATCCGGGTTGTGAGCAAACTGTCCTTTACTGTACATTAACAGCCATTCAGAGAAGAAGAAAATAGAATCATGGAAGGGTTGGGGTTAGAAGGGGCCTTAAAGATCATCGAGTCCCAACCAGATACTAGTTCTAATGCCAGATACATTCAAACATAAGACACTTAGTGGTCTACAAAAGTCTTTAACTTTAGTTTTTCAGAGCATCTTAGATATCTACAACACTACTTCTACACTACTGCACGTAAAGATGTAACTCAGAAGAGGACTATGTCTCTCTATAAGCACTTTTTGATGACTCAGTTTCCATTAGACATAGCCTAGATTTTATAAACTTCTACGATGAAATGACTGGGCTGGTAGAGGATGGGAGAGCACTGGTTATTGTCGACCTAGACTTCAGTAGGGCTTTCAACACCATCTCCCGTAAGATCTTCATAGAGAAGGTAATGAAGTATGGACTGGATGAGGAGACAGGGAAGTTAATTCAAAACTGGCAGAAGGGCCAGGCCCAGAGGCTGGTGGTCATTGGCACAAAGTCTAATTGGAGGCCAGCAATGAGTGGTGTACCCCAGGGGTTAATACTGCATCCAGTCCTGTTCAACATCTTCATTAATGACCTGGATGATGGAGCAGAGTTTAACCTCCCAACCTCAACCGTTCTGTGGTTCTGTGATTCTATGAAATGTAATTCCCATAATATACACTGAGTCTTGCATAATGCTACGTAGACTTGCGTAACTAGATTTTTTCCAACCAAATTTAATTTCCTACTTTGTAGGTTTTTTAATAAGATCTTTTCACTTTCATGCTGCCACTTTAAGTCCAACCAACTGCACGGGTAATTAAAAAAATGTTTCTATGTGATGACGATGCAATAGCCTTTGTAAAACAAATTCATTTGCTAAGAGACCGGATCCAGAGGTATCTTAGGCAGTGGGAGCTCCACAACCCACTCTTCAGTGTCTGGGCTTCTTATTTCCCACAGCTATAGGAAAGGTCAGCCTCCTCAAACACCGAGTACTGACAGAATATCTGCCATTTAAAGAGAAATCAGTGAAAACAGAGTGCATCCTATACCCCTTGGACTTCCTCAGTTACCAACAGGAGAAAACCAATTATTTATGGCCTAGAACATCTCTCTGATGAGGAAAGGCTGAGGGACTTGGGCCTTGTTAGTCTGGAGAAGAGAAGGCTGAGGGGGGATCTGATCAACACCTATAAATACTGAAAGGGTGGGTGTCAGGAGGATGGGGCCAGGCTTTTTTCAGTGGTGTCCAGGGACAAGACAAGAGGGAACAGGCACAGACTTGAATATAAGAAGTTCCACCTAAACATGAGGAGGAACTTCTTTCCTGTGAGGGTGGCAGAGCCCTGGCAGAGCCCAGGCTGCCCAGAGAGGTGGTGGAGTCTCCTTCTCTGGAGACATTCAAACCCCCCTGGACACGTTCCTGTGGGACCTGCTCTGGGTGGACCTGCTCTGGCAGGGGGTTGGACTGGATGATCTCCAGAGGTCCCTTCCAAACCAATGTCATTCTGTGCTTCTGTGATTATTTGAGAAAATTTTGAGCTCATCCTTTGCTCTGTATTGCTGTGATTTCTGCTTTACTGAAGCCAGCCCAGAGGAATAAGAGGGGTTAGTAATAAGTAACCAAATAGTTCTCTCCAATCAATAATTAAGAACCACATGGAAATGATGAGGTGCAGCATGAAGGAAACTCCTCGGCTGTAATAATCAATAATTAAGAACCACTTGGAAATGGTGAGGTGCAACATGAAGGAAACTCCTCGGCTGTAATAAAACCAAACTGTTTTAGCAGTGAAAATGATGACTACAACAATTTTCTCTCCACACTGCCTTTTGTAGTACAGCAGTGCCTCATATGACATTCTCAAAGACAATTTCTCAGGTCCTTTCTGTGGTCTTGCTTTAACCCAGTTAAACCGTTTCCTTTGGAAAGGCTTCTGTTCCTGAACATTTGTTATCAGCTTTTGTTCCAAGAGGTGAGGTGTCAAACCCTTCCCCCATCCCATCTTCTGTCCCGTGCTGAAGGAGGACCAATGGTGAGGCACATGGGCTGCTGCTTTCTGAAGGTAATGTTTTTTGAAGTGTGGCCCCTATCCACAGATTTATTCATGTTTTAAATGTAAGATAATTTCTTCGCCACAGATTTCTCCATGGAAAATTCTCCATGCTTTAGTAACTTCTTTTTAAAAAGGATCATCTGTGTGGAGCTTGCATATCTCTCCATTACTTAAAAATCAAGTTACTAAATATGGCTGTCTCAAAAATACTGACAGGTCTCAAAGGTAACATATTTCTGCTGGAGACAGTAACAAATTTTTACTATTTTTGGAGTCTGTAAATGATTCTGTTGTAGATAATCCCAGAGATGTGCATTTTATTTCCAAAAGAAAATTTCTGTAAAATTTCCTTTAAAGCAACTGCCGTAAAGATACAAACCCTTAAATGTACCTTTTTTTCCCCCCTTATTTTATATTAAAACCCCTGTTCTTATGACATATGGTATACGGTATATGGTATTCCATAAAAATCCAGTCTTCGCTGAATTACCCTTGGATTTGTAATACATCTTTCATACACCTGCATAAGGGTCAGCATTAAGCTTGAACATCCACCTCTGACCTCAGAGGACTCAATTTCTTCACATTAATAGTGAATTCATTTTGTCTTCTTTCCTTTTGTAAGAAAATAAGTGCTATTTTTCCCATTTTTATTTTTTAAATAAAGAATAGGTTGACCTAAAGTAACACTTCTTTTTGCCCATTCCTGTGCTGTATGGGGAAGATTTTCTGTCCTTCACATAATTGTGAAAGCTGCATATACAACCAGCAAGACAGAAAGTGCTTTTTCTGCCCCTTAATAGTAATATTAAGACACTAATATTCTTCAAGTTGATTAAATACTTCATTGGCAAATTTCATTAGAAATGGTAATGACTAAAAAATGTGAAAGATAGAATATATTGGCCGCTAAAAAAGATAAAAACCAGAACATCTTCCCTTCACCTTTTCCTTTAGCCTATCCTTTCAAAGACTCTTCTTGATAGGACTTTTATCTGCCTTGAGTCACCAAAATAGCTCCCCTATAGATGAGGGTAAATGACTTCATGGAACAAACAAAAATAATACTCTTGGGAATGCAGACACTTGGGTTTGTTTATCTCCTGTTGGTGTAGGCCTCTAAATGATATATATATCTTTTAACTCAGAATCTCCTGGGATTTAAATGTAATGTCATAAAAGCAAAAATAAATTCCCACCTTTCATTAGTCAAGTTACAAAGTGGGTCTGCCTTTTCCAGACATTGCAGTTTGGCAGGACAATAACAGGACAGAAAAAAGCCAACTGAAAGAATCTGTTGGAGGTATTACTAAAACAAACGATGCAGCAAGGCTTAGCCTATAAAACTAACTTCCAAGCATTCTTTTTAATCTTTTGATGCTCTGTTTCTGTATTTTTTGTCATTTCAGGATGATACCTATTGGAAAAAGTCAGTGGACCAACCTGCTTCCCGAGTTCCTTTTAATGAGTTGAATTGCTGCAGAGAAGAATATTTCTTTCTGCTTTTATTTTTAAACATGCTTCTTACCCCAAACAGGTGATAAGGAAAAGAGGTGGCAGAAATGCGTCTGGTTCTCCCCAGATAGACAAAGGGAATTTTCTGACCCTTGAAAATATTCACAAGTGTATTTATTTATAACAATTACAGCTGGACCACAGCTGATTACAGGAGACAAGACCCGACCTATCTCCCCTCCCTTTCAGTTGGGGGAATTACAATGACAGAAAACAAGTGTATGTGTAGGGAAAGAGAAGAATTATTTCTTATCATACCCATTTTGCAACAGATTTCCATCAGATGTGTTCACTGCTACTGCTTCCTAATCCACAGCAGGTGAGTTTAGCATCAGGGATAATTTGGAGAAGGGGATTTTGGCAGCTGATTTGGGACTCTTCAGATGAGCATTTAGGTGAATAGCTCATTAACTGAGATCTCTGAGAAAGGTAAAGTGTGAGACCTGGGATAACATTTCTGCTACAGAAAAAAGACCAACATTCTAAGATCAAAGAGGCAAATACATACAATATTTACAGACTGAAGTGAATTTGGGGGATTTCTTTGTCTATGCATCTTTTTTCTTCTACCACTTAATAATTACTAACATTATGATGTATATAAAATAGAAGAGCCATATCTTACAAAATGTTGCAGGGGCAATACAATGCACAAAATAGAATCGATGGTATCATGTAATTCAGTTAATTTAAGAGGTAATTAAGTTTACTTTCATCTGCTTTGTTTTAACTATTATTTGCAATGCATTTGATAATAGCTTCCAGTTACCAGATTTCATGTACCATTTCAGAAAAACAATGGGTTGCAGCTGGTGCTTATTTTAGCCAAAGAAAAGTTTGCCTCTGAATTACCGCCTTTCACTCAGTAATTTAATTCCTGCTCTTGACTTCCTTTCTCTTGTATTCTCACTTTAGGATTTGAAAACTTTGGGAAACTCGTGAAAATTAAATCTGCCCTGTGGAACCGCATCTCCAGTGGAAAAAATCAAATAAAGGATGGATGATGCTTTCTCCAAATATCTCCAGGGATTTGACTGATTGCTCCGAGTTTGGAAACAGCTCCTGTCCTGAGAGCTCTAGGGCGCCGGGAGTGCGAGGGGTACCTGAGGAGAAGTACCCAAGAAGAAGAGTGCTGCTCACACTCAGGTATATCCTTGTCTTTTCTTTGTTTAGACATCAGGCTCCAGATGTTATAAAATATACTTGCTGAGAGCCCACCCCATATTGACCCCACCAAACTGTGCTGAGCTCCCTCTGGAGTCAGTAAAACCCACTGCCAGAGTTCACCTCAGTTAAATGTTTAAAATAAGGTTGGCTGAGTTGTTGTTATTGAACACGGATACCACAGTCTTTTTATTGTGGATTGCACCTCTGACTTACCTTTCACCATATGCACACAGTGTATTAAAATCTTATTAAAGTCTGAACACAAAAAAGCCACCCACATGTTTATTTATGTCTTAGTTCATTACATCTATTGTAGTGTGGCATATAGGTGACAGCTCATTGTCTTTGCTAAAAACATTTTACTTTATCTGTGATAACATGAACATGTTCTGGTTTGGATCTGGAGATTCCATTTTTCACCCCAACCCTGAAAGGGAATCACAGAACCATAGAATTGCCCAGGTTGGAAGAGACCTTTCAGATCATCGAGTCCAACCATCAACCCAACTCTGACAAAACCCATCACTGACCCATGTCCCTCAGCACTACGTCTGCCCGGCTTTTAAATACCTCCAGGGATGGTGACTCCACCACTGCCCTGGGCAGCCTGTGCCAAGGCTTGATAACCCTTCCAGTGTAGAAAGCTGAGCAGCAAGTTTCTTGCAGCCTATGGCCCAGCCATATTGGGTGAGGTGATCCAGGTGAGCTGGATCCCTTTAGCAGAGCCCAACCCTAACCTTCAGAGCCTGTGCTGTCACCTAAGGTTTCTCTGGACACATCTTAATCTGGTTTTACTCCTGTACTGCTTTCCCTGGAGGCCAGATTTCTGGGAACTCTGGTGAAGCAGAGGGCAACCTTGCATACATTTCACATGACACCTTACCGGTGAGGGTACAATGCTGTGAGGAACTTTCTGCTTCTCCTTTTGGAGCTGAGCTACAGGAAATGCACAGTGTTTGGGGGTGATACAGAGAGCCTGTGGTGTGATGGTGCCATCAGGAAGAGGGAAGCTCCATGGCGTGGTGATGGGGGATACAGCAGAGATGGTGTCGCAGCCAGCTGTGCCAGGTCATAGAATCATACAATGGTTTGGGTTGGAAGGGACCTTTAAAGATCACCCAGTTCCAACCCTTGCCCTGGGCAGGGACCCCTCCCACCAGAGCAGGTTGCTCCAAGCCCCATCCAGCCTGGCCTTGAACCCCTCCAGGGATGGGCACCTCAGTCCGAGAGCACCCCTATGGTCCTCTTCCTCTCTGGTCCATCCCAGTTTGAACATGCAGGAGAGCAAGACACGGGTAAGAGCATCCCATCCGGGGAACTCACACTCAGTCTCCCTCTTGCAATGCCTCTAACAGCAATGTTCAGAGCTGTCTTCAAAGCCGGTGATCCTTATTCAAACAATTGCCATATTTTTATTTTTAAATGGTTCGAAACTCAGCAACTGGCAGGTTTTATCTGCAGTGCCTAATACTTAAGTTTACTATTATTATTTTTTTTCTTTCCATCTTTCGTGTCACAGCTTGAACTGTGAGAAAGGATTTCCTACCCCCTGGTGGAGTCCATAGGCAAAGGCAGCTTTCAAGAAAAAGGTCAACAATATCTTCCAGTAAGACAGGTATATAAAAAAAAAATATTAAATTTAAATCCTTGGGTTGCAAAAACACTAGCTGAAAACTTTTTGAGAAATAGATTGATTTATTTTTGCAATCTCTGTGTTGATTTTTATTTTATACCTTAATACTGCAGAGCACTTAGCAAACATTTAGCATGTAGTCACTGATATAACTCTGGTTCTCAAGGCAAGAAGAAAGTGAGCAATAACATAAAATATCCCAATGGCAATTCTCCAGAGACACTGCAGTGGCACCTCCAAATAAAATTCCTCAAGATCTAAATTAAAGGTTTTGGTTTACAGCCATTCATTTTTCTATTCAAAATTAAAATCTGCCGAAGAAGTCAGATAAATTCAGGTAAATTAATACTTAATAGTCAGCATCCAATTTTCTGTTATAATGGTTTTTGATAAAAAAAAAACCAAACCAAAATACAATGTTTTAATCATCTTCAGTGAAAATTATGTAAATGAAAGTAACTGTTCCAAGAAGCTCCTGGCATAGAGAGCTGTAACTGTAATATATTAAAAAAAAATTATTTATTTTTCCATTTATGTAACCTAATCAAATCAGCTTCCCCCTGGATCGTTTGCGTGTCAGCCTTCATGGCTGCAGCAGCAACGGAGCTTGGATGAAGGGCTACAGAGCAACCTGGCAGAGAAAAGGATGTGCAGCTTCTCGAGACAGCCATGAGTTTTTCTGGTGATGTATCAACTAAGAATATTCCAGTTTTTCTTGTAAGAAAGGAGGAGTTCTCAGCTGTGTTTTTAATCACACATTTCCACCAAAATGCAGGATGGAGAAAATCCCAAGCAGCTTTGGATTTTAATATGAGAAAGGATGTTTGAACATAAAAATAAAAATCTGGGAGTGCTCTGGGGTGTGGTTGGGAGCGAGATGGAGAGGCAGAGGAAGGGAGACCTCAGAGTGTCCCTTCCCCACCATCATGACACCAAAGTGGTGGTCGGGTGCTGCCAGGCAGCTGCTCTGTTGGGTACCAAAAGGACTGTGCTCCTGTCTGGGGATGCAGGACATTCCAGGCTTTTCTAATATTATTATGGGCAGAAAAGTGGTTTTTATTCCTTGTTGTGAAGATTGATTTTTATTCCTCGTTGATGATCCGAGGGCTGGAGCCCCTCTGCTGTGAGGACAGGCTGAGAGAGTTGGGGGGGTTCAGCCTGGAGAAGAGAAGGCTCCAGGGAGATCTGAGAGACCTTTCCAGTCCCTAAAGAGGCTCCAGGAGAGATGGGGAGGGACTCTGGATCAGGGAGTGGAGCCATAGGATGAGAGGAAGCATTTTTAAACTGGAAGAGGGGAGATTTAGATGAGATCTGAGGAAGAAATTCTTTGCTGTGAGGGTGGTGAGAGCCTGGCCCAGGTTGCCCAGAGAAGCTGTGGCTGCCCCATCCCTGGAGGGGTTCAAGGCCAGGCTGGATGGGGCTTGGAGCAACCTGGTCTGGTGGGAGGTGTCCCTGCCCAGGGCAGGGGGTTGGAACTGGATGGTCTTTAAGGTCTCTTCCAACCCAAACCATTCTATGAGTCTATGATTTCCCCCACTTTGCAGTAATGATAAAAGACTTGTAGATGTTACGCCAACTTCTTCTGCACGACAGGCTCTGTGGCTGCAACACACGTGAGAGAAGAGTTGAGGTTTAGGTTGCAAACCCATCGCCTTCTCATGCTATTTTATTCTATTTAGGGATCCCAAACGGACTCTTTTGGAAGCTGTGAGGAAAAATTTCACGGCAAAGGGGCACTGATGATGGCCCTCGTAAAAAGTCTGTCATCCATTGAAAGTGTTTTGTTCTATTTTAAGGAACTCAGGCTCAGAGGTTACTTAGAGGAATTTACGTCTTAGAGTTACATGAAGCAGTTTCAATAAGAAAAAGGTATTGGCTATCAAATAGCACAACTATCCTTCTATATTTTGTGTGTGTGTTTTCCTGTGCATAGAACATTCAACAAATGTTCAGTTTCAGGCTATGTCCAACAATTTTCTCTGAAGAATGAAGGGAAATAGAAGGAACATGAGGACAATGGGCAATTTTGATTTTATGATAGCATTCTTACTTGGAGAGTTGATACATGTTAAAAAGTTCTTCTTGTTTCAAACTATAAGTATCCTGTCTAGGATGAAAAATACAGGACTTATCCCCAGTGGTATTTGTTTCTATAAGGTCCACGTTAAAACAGACCATTCCACTGCATCAAAAAACCATCACAAAATAGTCCAGAAGTCCTCCATGGGGTGAGGGTCACTGATGCCACAGGATGAGCTGCCATCGGCTGCATCTTCTTGCATGAAAACCTGAAGAAAATCTACAGAGAAAACCTTCATCAGCTGAGCATTTGTGCATTTTAACTTCTTAGAAAATGGCAAATTTTGCCAAACACACAACAGTCCCTCAATGCCCCTAAGGCATTTGGTCCAACAATTTTCTCTGAAGAATGAAGGGAAATAGAAGGAACAATTGGCAATTTTGACTTTACGATAGCATTCTTACTTCGAGAGTTGATACATGTTAAAAAGTTCTTCTTGTTTCAAACTATAAAGACCTATGTTGTCACTACCTGAGCCTTCTCTTAATCGTGAACTGGTCTCTTTTCCTGTGACCAGATGAGATGGGAGGGGAAAAAATGCAAAGTGATTTCGACAAGATTCCATGTGCAGGGAGAGCTGTGATGGGTTTGTACCATGTTGTTCCCTTTGGGGTTGGTGATAATCACTTCAGGAGCATCACAACAGCTGGATGGGGTAAGGATTTTGACAAGGACATGGTTTTATTTGAAATTTGAGAGACAAATTTGGGTGAAGATGATACTTTATTGCATATAACATACAGGAAAAATGAAAACTAACAAAAATGCCAGAGCACCAAGGACAAAAAACCTTGCACCTGATATTGTTCATATCAAGAGATCTCCAAAAGCCTCTGACAATCTTAATGTAAATAATAATTTATTAAATTGTGGAAATAAAAAAAAGCAGAAATTAATCTCTCTGAAGTTTTATGGCAAGTCTCCAGCGAAGCATAGTGTTGAACAGAATTATGCCCAGTTTATACATTTTTTGTTGAAGCAAAACTGGAAAAAAACCCACATTCTTGCTCTTGTAGGAGTTTTTAAATCCCTACAGTAATAGCTGCTACTCATCCGCATAGAATTATGCCCAGTTTATACATATTTTGTTGAAGCAAAACTGGAAAAAAACCCACATTCTTGCTCTTGTAGGAGTTTTTAAATCCCTACAGTAATAGCTGCTACTCATACCCTGACATAAACCAGAGCGATACAGAAACTGGTGCCAACTTTAGCTCTTTCTTGTATTAAAAATTCAGTCTAAAAAGTTGTCTCGGCCTTGTCCTGACAGTGTCTCTGCTGGGTCTCAGCAGCTTTGGGCACAGGTTATCTCAAAAACATCAAGAGAGAGGGGAGCTGGGCAGCAGGAAACTTCTTAGCCAGAGAAACTCAAGGTAGGGAAGATGAAGGATGGTGGTCATATTGCAGAGCTCGTAAAAAACTAATTGCAGAGGATGGTAGAAGAAGCCAAGCTCTGAGAGACGTACCACTGGAGTCCCTTCAGGAGCTGGTGTGTGGTTGCCCTGACTGAGCAGGAGATGAAAGTGGAGGACATGAGCACTGGGAAAACCTTTGCTGAGAAGTGAGAAGCTTGTTTTAAAACCCAGTATCCTGTCTAGGATGAAAAATACAGGACTTATCCCCAGTGGTATTTGTTTCTATAAGGTCCACGTTAAAACAGACCATTCCACTGCATCAAAAAACCATCACAAAATAGTCCAGAAGTCCTCCATGGGGTGAGGGTCACTGATGCCACAGGATGAGCTGCCATCGGCTGCATCTTCTTGCATGAAAACCTGAAGAAAATCTACAGAGAAAACCTTCATCAGCTGAGCATTTGTGCATTTTAACTTCTTAGAAAATGGCAAATTTTGCCAAACACACAACAGTCCCTCAATGCCCCTAAGGCATTTTAATCATCCACAGGGAATTCTCTCTCCATTTGCTTTATATGACGCCTCACACTTTCCACTGGGGCAATAGCCCTGTACTTAGAAAAGGATTTCAGTGCACTGCGGCACGGCTCCCGTGCCAGGAAAAGAGGTATTTCACTGGAAGTATCCCTGATTTAAAAGTTTATGGAAACACGATTAAAAGATTTGCTATTACGTTCTGTTGTTGCTGGGAAGGGTGGGAAAGGTGGGAACAATTTCTGGCTATCCTACCAGTCATTTCAAGAAAAAAATTGTCATGTATTTAACTATATCTGGAGGTATTTAAGAAACGTGTAGACATGGCTCTTCAGGGCATGCTCTAGTGCCCAAGGTTATTGGTTTATGGTGAGGTGTTGAGTGTGGGGTTTAGTTGGTGGGTGCGGTGTTTTTGGTGGGCGTTTGGTGTGGTGTGTTTTGTATTTGTTTGGTGGGGTTTTTTTTGGTTTGGTTTTTTGTTGTTTTTTTGTTTGTTTGTTTGTTTTTTGTGGTTGGACTCGATGATCTCAGAGGTCCCTTCCAACCACTAAGATTCTGTGATTCTGTGATCTGTCTTTCTGTAAAATATCATACCATTCAGTTATCTGATTTATCAAAGACTAGCGGAATAACCCATTATAACCCATTAATATATTTCTTACAGTTCCAATTACAAATTAAATAACTGAAATAGCAATTTCACAAGAAAAAATAAGTAGCAATATTTAGAGCATACAAAAATACATCTGTTTGCCTTGCTGAATATTTACTTTATCGACATAACGGATATCCATATATATCTCCGTAGCCAGAACACCATAAAATGAGCAGCTTGCCCTGAGGGGACATCAAATATTATTTGTTTCCTAATAATCACTTCACAGCTTCTACTTAATGAAAAGAATCATAACTAAATTGGAGCTTCATTTCCAGGGAAGGTGAAGAGAACCATTATAGCAGAGTCAGCTTTCAAATCCCTTAAGGAGCTTTGGCTGGTGGTGCCTGTTACTCAGCACGGGTTTCCCTTCGAAGGCAGACCTTCTCTTTATCTCCATCTGGATTTGCTGCATGTCCTGTGCTCCTCGCCCTATTGGCTGAAAGAAGAAGCAAAATATAAAAAAGGATGCTACAAAAATTGAACACGCTGATCTGAACACGTAGAACAGGCTCATTTTTTTCGCTTGAAAAGCGGAAACTCTCCCATTGCTTTAATAAAAGTACTTGATGAAAAGACGTCTCGCCTTCCAACCTGCTTTTTTATGATTTTTTTTTTTTTCCAGGTGAGTCATTTGGTACCTCTGCTGGAAGGTGGATCCTTTCCCAAGCTGGTGGTGGCAGAGCTGGGGGGGGAAGCAGGACCTGGGCAGGTCCTGGCTCAGCCCAGGGCACCAGTGCCCAGGAGGGGACACTCGTCACCTTCTGCTACGAGGCCAACAACTCCTGCTAGAGGACCTCACATCCCTTCGGGGTCCAGCTGGCCATTTATCTGGCCTGTGCCTCGGGCATGCTGGTCACAGTGGTGGGGAACCTGCTTGTCATCATTGTTGTTTCCCATTTCAAAGCTCTGCACACCCCCACCAACCTCCTGCTCCTCTCCCTCGCCCTTGCTGACCTCCTCCTGGGGCTGACCGTGCTGCCTTTTAGCACCATCCGGTCCGTAGAGAGCTGCTGGTATTTTGGAGATGACTTCTGTAGGTTGCACACCTTTCTGGACACCCTCTTTTGCTTGACTAATTTCTTTTCCCGACAATCCTAAAATTTTGCATATTCTTTTGTTTGCTTGTTTCTGAAGAAAGGAGTAGATCTAGATAGATCTAGATAGGTCTTCTTACAGACATAACGTATGCTTATATCCCTGGGCTGAGCAAAAAATGTCAGCATAGGTTTTCAGTTTTCTTTGGCTACATTCATGTGCCTTCACGAGGCCAATTTTAAAACTGTAGGCGCCGATAAGTTGGGATCTGGGTTCAGCAGCAAACTGTACAGTAAAATCTTGTACTATTGATAAGGAAGTTATTTTCTACCCCACTGGTACGAACTTTTTATCAGAAAAAGAAAAAGCTAAATTGGATTAAGCAGTAGCAACTCTTCTGTAAAAAAACCTAACAAGCAGCTAAATAACAACTCTGATATTTTTGTCTTCTTCTATTAATGGTATGTAAATCTATTATTAGGTTTGAAGGTTGCTCAGATTTTTTGTGCCTTCTAAAAGAAGCCGTTCTGTCCTAAGTCTGCATATTTTCTGAGTGACAAACACTAAAAGAATCAACAGCTACAGACAACGTGTAACTGATAGTAAGAAACCAGCAGATGCCCCATAACCCGCTGAAAAGTGTTTGATTTTTCACTAAATGTTGGAGGCAAATGAATCTACACGTGTAAGAACAAAATACAGGAACTGCACAGCAGATATTCTGCAGGAAAATGGTGCACTGTAGTGATTGTTGCAGCCTCTGTGTATTTTAATATTTGCAATAAACGAAATGCTAAAACTCTTTTCCTTCTTTTTCATCTCATCCTGCTGGTTTTTGCACGGCAAGAAGAGTTTCCTCTACTAGTACAAGTGAGCTGCAGCTTTGGGGTGTTGTAATTGGTTCTGACACCCATTTACCTCAAAGCCTTTTTTGGTTTTGTCCATAATCATAAGACCCCAGTTGGGAAAAAATATTGGTATTCAAAATATTTAACATCGGGGTGGCATGGTCGGTCCCTATGGCTTATACCTCCCTCTTCCTCTACACCAAAGCCATCGAAGGAGGCCTGGGCCATTTTTTGGAAGAGGTGCCCTGCGTTGGTAGCTGTCAGCTGCTCTTCAACAAACTCTGGGGGTGGTTGAACTTCCCGGTGTTCTTCTTCCCTTGCCTCGTAATGATAGTTTTGTATGTGAAGATATTTACCGTGGCTTAAAGGCAAGCCAGGCTGATAAACAACACGAACAGGAGTATTGGGTCTCAACTACAGGTAGGAGCATCCAAGAGGGAAAGGAAAGCAGCAAAGACCCTGAGGGTAGCTGTAGGAGTCTACCTCCTGTGCTGGCTGCCCTTCACTATTGACACTATGGTAGACAGTCTTCTGGATTTCATTACCCCCCCAGTTTTGTTTGACATCCTGATTTGGTTGGCTTACTTCAATTCTGCCTGCAAACCCTTGATCTATGTGTTTTCCTACCGTTGGTTCAGGAAAGCTGTGAAACTAGTCTTAACTCGTGGGATCTTTTGTTCCAGGACATCTACGGTAGACTTGTACCAGGAATGACCGGAGCCTTCATGTGCACTGTCGAAAATATTGTAAGCTCTGTCACAGCATTTCTCATGAATGTTCTTCCACATCTAGTATTTCTAGCTAGTATTTCTCTTTTTATTTTCTGTTTTTCTTAAAACAGATGGCTTGGGCAGATCCCAGGTTTATATTGACACGCCGTTGTGTGACTCACCTGCCACAACATTTGTCCCAGCACACGCGCCTAATTAAAGTCTTGTGTTTGTTATTTGATGCTGGCAAGCTTTTGAAAATTGGCTGTAATCAGCTATAAAGAGGAGCCTGCCCATACTATTCCTCCGGCGTCCTAAAATGGTTGCTGCCTGTTTCTGAAGAGACTGTCTTCCCAGGCAATCATCTTATTTTTACACAAAGCAAGTGGTGCTGATTTACAAAGTTCTCCAGGGTGTATGTGAGGGTGGTGAGACACCAGAACATGTTGCCCAGAGAAGCTGTGGCTGCCCCATCCCTGGAGAGGTTCAAGGCCAGGCTGGATGGGGCTTGGAGCAACCTGGTCTGGTGGGAGGTGTCCCTGCCCAGGGCAGGGGGTTGGAACTGGATGATCTTTAAGGTCCCTTCCAACCCAAACCATTCTATGATTCTATGACCTTCTCAAATGCATAAACCACGTGAGTTACTCGATGTGACTTTGGCTGAAGCGAGAGTCCATCCTTCCAAATACCATCTCATCCTTAAGCCCTGCCCCAGAATAAATGCCTGTGTTTATCCTACTGCAGGTAGGAACGGGAGTAGAAAGCAGTTCCTTCACCCCTGCATCCCAGCCAGGGCAGGGGTGCTCCCATTGGTGTGATGTGCTGCTCTAACAAGCTTCTCACTCTGCTCAAAGGCAACAGTGGGAGCCTTTGCTGCTTCTTGCCGCTGTAAGGCTGAGGGTTTGAAGACAGCTATGAGTACTACATCCTCACCGTGTAGCCAAGAAGTTGAAAACAAACCAAGTCCCAAATGAGGAACAGAAGCTCTGTCGGCACAGCACCGTGCTGGATGTAATTGGCTTGTTGGGACTCAGATCTGATTATCTGAGCTGTAACACGGCGCTAACAGCCATAGGAATTCCAGGTCCAAGCTCAAATCTCTCTGCAAGGCAAACCAGCTTGCTTGGGAACCTGCTCTGTGCACCAGGCGTTCGTATTTCCTGGGTTTGTGCTTTAATGGTCCCAAATGGGAAGAGAGAGTCCAGATTGGTTTTTTGTGTCTGTCTTTGAGAGCTCTGAAGTCCCTCATCCTGTAAAGACGGCAGTGCTGAAAGAAGGGGCAATAAGGCATTCAGTCAGTTTTAAGTTGTAGAAAGAGTGGGAATCCAGCAGGACTTTATCCTTGAGACCTGTTCAAGAGCTATCTTTTAAAAATCAACATTTGCAAAAGATTGTTCTGCTGTGTGTGTGGGGCTGGTTGGCCAGGCCATGACTCCAGGATGTTTCGAAGTACCCTGGTGCTCACAGCACTGGTAGAGAGGTAGAAAACTTTATTGCCAATGAAGCTGTTCATCCAGAGCACAAAAACAACCCATGTTAGTCCATTAAGCCACCACATGGTACTTAATTACCAAAAATAATAGAGAGAAAGGATACTTTGGATGGATTTCTGTCATTTGAGATAGGGTGATAAACGCGCCTAAAATATCTAGAGAGAAAATAGAGTCTGAGTCCGTGGGGTTTTACCTTATCATAAAGCTCTGCTGAGGCATCTTGATCTCCAGACCTGCTCTTCCACCCCTGAAGCTCTCCTGAGTGGAGAAGACAAACCGTTCCAAGTGATGTCATCCCTGTGTGAGGCAGACAGATGTTTGGCAGGCGGCTCGGCAGGACCGCCAGGCTAGTTCCAGCCGAGCCCTGGGGAATCAGAGGATGCTGGCAGGGCTTCACTTGGAGAGATGCTCCACCCAACCTGTGGAGCTTTGTAAGAGATCCCAGTTCCTGCCCTGCCAGTGCCTTGCTCTGGGCAGTTCCCTCACATCTGCAAGGCTTCTGCTTCTCTCTCTCTGACTCCTGCCTCTCTGCTGAAAGCTCGATGTAGATACACAGCCTGGCTGAGATGGAAAGACCTGTCTAAAATAGCTGTTTATACTCCATGAATTTGTCCAAGTCTTTTTGTTTTCTGTCTCCACGCCCTCCTGGAAAGGGACCTCAAAGACAGCAAGTCCATGAACAGATACTAAAGGGAACAGGCACGAATGTACCCCTCTAACATCCTTAACATGGATGCTGGGGCAATAAGAGGAATGGTGGGCAGATGCTGTCCTGCTTTCCCTAAATACTGTCCTGTGATGATATTCCATCGGAGCTGGAATACTGGACTAGGTGAAACACTGCTCTAACCAAATGCTGCATTTTCATATTTGATCTGGAAATCAACTGGTTTTGCAAAGGAAACCTTTCCATTTAGATAGTACTTCATATGCTTGGTTGTATTTCCAGGTTTGGCCAGAAAACTGAAAAATCAGTTATTTTCACCCTCGTAGTAGTTAACTCCCACGGATGAGGAGCTTGATAAGTGAATGAAAGCGCATGAGACCTCGCACTCGGAAAGCAAATTTCTCTCCAGGAACTGTGGGTTGTCCAATTCCCACATCAAAACTGATAAGAGCTGAAGAATTTGCTGATGTTTCTTAGATAGTAAACTTTTGCCTGAGGACTCATATAGGTCTTAGAGTGATAAAGAGAATAAATCCTTTAAAATCCCTGAGAGACCCGCTGGGAAAGTTTGGCCAGAATATTTGAAGCAAGAGGTTTGGAGGACAGAATAGCTCAGGTTCTGTATGCAGAGCTCTGAGCTTGTAGCTCGCTGCCATGGGACTTAAAAAAAATGTTATTTAATTGAATAAATGCTTTTAGAACAGCCTTTTCCTGCAGTCCATTGGCCTGGCAGAGGAAGGGCAGCAGATTCTGGTGAAGCTTCTCTTCTGCACGTCTTTTTGGGCAGGATGGCTGTAGTATGTCCATGTTTGACAGTTGATAAATAAAGCTAAAGTGTATGTCTGGAGGAAGGAGAAGAGAAAGGGGGCTTAAGTGTTATTTTCAGGGATGTCCTGAATAGAGAGTGACCACAAAATGTTGGTATTTTTAAACTGAGACATTTACGAAGCCTTACGCCTGGGGCTGGAGTGTCTTTTAATCTCACTTCTTTCTCCCAGCGTCTGATACACCCCCTGTTTGCTCTACTGATCTTCGTTGTTTCTTAGGACAGAAGCCAAGGCTGCTTCTACTGTTCCTCTGCCTGAGGAACAGTAAAACCCTGACCCCTGCTGCACACAGCTGTAGATGTTCTACAATAAGGACACCAACACCAGGGATGAGGCTGAAGAGGGAAAAGCAGAAGCAGATTCTTAGAAAAATTCAGGTGCCAAACTACCAGAGAAATATATATAGGAAAGCCATGGCAATTCTTGAGAGACCTGTGCTGTGGGACGAGTTTCAAGATTAAGACTCTTAAATTTCATGCATATGGGTAGGTGTTTTTAATTACGGTAAGTGTCTAAGCACTGATTATAGCTACAGCCAGTCTGGCTGTTTAAGCTCAGGCTGTAGTCAGTGAATATTTAGGATATGAATCATTGGTTCAGTGCTACCTAAGGTGTCTTAGGGAGCCTGAGATGTCTACACACAGCACCGAGGAAGCAGCTGCTGAGAACCAGGTGGGACACATCTGGGAACCTAAAATGCCCATCTGTGGGGCATCGAGGTTAAGTGAGGCATATAATAGAGGTTTAGATGTTTAGCTGTGCAGAAATCTGCAGGTCTCAAATGGAATCAGGTCCTAAGGGGTATCCTAACCTCTTTCATTTGCTCTGAACTCACTGCAGGCCCAAGAAACTAGGAAAGTTTCCACTGAGTGTCTAGTTGTTTTTTGAGATGTTTTCTACCAGTTCTCAACAGAAGGCAGAGGGTACACGCTATGAATGTATCCAATTGGCCACTTCTTTTTTGAGTCCCGGTGCATAATCTGTCTTTAGAGGTTTTTTTTTTTCTCCTGTAGAACTGGATGAGCTGTACTCCCTCGATGGGTTACCACTTTCTACTGTGCCACAGTTGAAAGACTATGCCATTTAGATTAGATAATTTACATTTAGATGAGATCTCAGGAAGAAATTCTTTCCTGTGAGGGTGGTGAGACACTGGAAGTGGTTGCCCAGAGAAGCTGTGGCTGCCCCATCCCTGGAGGGGTTCAAGGCCAGGCTGGATGGGGCTTGGAGCAACCTGGTCTGGTGGGAGGTGTCCCTGCCCAGGGCAGGGGGTTGGAACTGGATGATCTTTAAGGTCCCTTCCAACCCAAACCATTCTATGATTCTATGTCAGTTTTTAAACACAAGAAGCCATAAGGATGCAACTACAGGTGAGAACAAACGTCTCCCTAAGGTAGTGGCCAACAGCAGAGGAGAGAGTCAGGTTATACTAATTATTTTTTACATTATTATAATATTCCAGCCCACATGGACATGCCTCTAAGACAAAGGCTACATATGGGAGAATTCCTCAGTAGTGTCCATTGAAACCTGGGTGGAAGAAGGGGGAAGAAGGTACTCCAACTCCAGATACCATAGGTCTTACGATGTTTTGTGTTTTGTTCTTTAAATTTCTTTTCCTGACAATCCTAAAACTTTGCATATTCTTTTGTTTGCTTATTTCCAAAGAAAGGAGTAGATCTAGATAGGTCTTCTTACAGACTTAACGTATGCTCATATCCCTGGGCTGAGCAAAAAATGTCAGCATAGGTTTTCAGTTTTCTTTGGCTACATTCATGTGCCTTCACGAGGCCCATTTTAAAACTGTAGGTGCTGATAAGTTGGGATCTGGGTTCAGCAGCAAACTGTACAGTAAAATTTTGTACTATTGATAAGGAAGTTATTTTCTACCTCACTGGTATGAACTTTTTATCAGAAAAAGCTAAATTGGATTAAGCAGTAGCAACTCTTCTGTAAAAAAAATTAACAAGCAGCTAAATAACAACTCTGATATTTTTGTCTTCTTCTATTAATGGTATGTAAATCTATTATTAGGTTTGAAGGTTGCTCAGATTTTTTGTGCCTTCTAAAAGAAGCCGTTCTGTCCTAAGTCTGCATATTTTCTGAGTGACAAACACTAAAAGAATCAACAGCTACAGACAATGTGTAACTGATAGTAAGAAACCAGCAGATGCCCCATAACCTGCTGAAAAGTGTTTGATTTTTCACTAAATGCTGGAGGCAAATGAATCTACACGTGTAAGAACAAAAGAAAGGAATTGCACAGCAGATATTCTGCAGGAAAATGGTGCAATGTAGTGATTGTTGCAGCCTCTGTGTATTTTAATATTTGCAATAAACGAAATGCTAAAACCCTTTTCCTTCTTTTTCATCTCATCCTGCTGGTTTTTGCATGGCAAAAAGAGTTTCCTCTACTAGTACGAGTGAGCTGCAGCTTCGGGGCGTTGTAATTAGTTCTGACACCCATTTACCTCAAAGCATTTTTGGTTTTGTCCATAATCTTAAGACCCCAGATGGGAAAAAATATTGGTATTCAAAATATTTAAAGCTAAAGTATATGTCTGGAGGAAGGAGAAGAGAAAGGGGGCTTAAGTGTTATTTTCAGGGATGTCCTGAATAGAGAGTGACCACAAAATGTTGGTATTTTTAAACTGAGACATTTACGAAGCCTTACGCCTGGGGCTGGAGTGTCTTTTAATCTCACTTCTTTCTCCCAGCGTCTGATACACCCCCTGTTTGCTCTACTGATCTTCGTTGTTTCTTAGGACAGAAGCCAAGGCTGCTTCTACTGTTCCTCTCCCTGAGGAACAGTAAAACCCTGACCCCTACTGCACACAGCTGTAGATGTTCTACAATAAGGACACCAACACCAGGGATGAGGCTGAAGAGGGAAAAGCAGAAGCAGATTCTTAGAAAAATTCAGGTGCCAAACTACCAGAGAAATATATATAGGAAAGCCATGGCAATTCTTGAGAGACCTGTGCTGTGGGACGAGTTTCAAGATTAAGACTCTTAAATTTCATGCATATGGGTAGGTGTTTTTAATTACGGTAAGTGTCTAAGCACTGATTATAGCTACAGCCAGTCTGGCTGTTTAAGCTCAGGCTGTAGTCAGTGAATATTTAGGATATGAATCATTGGTTCAGTGCTACCTAAGGTGTCTTAGGGAGCCTGAGATGTCTACACACAGCACCGAGGAAGCAGCTGCTGAGAACCAGGTGGGACACATCTGGGAACCTAAAATGCCCATCTGTGGGGCATCGAGGTTAAGTGAGGCATATAATAGAGGTTTAGATGTTTAGCTGTGCAGAAATCTGCAGGTCTCAAATGGAATCAGGTCCTAAGGGGTATCCTAACCTCTTTCATTTGCTCTGAACTCACTGCAGGCCCAAGAAACTAGGAAAGTTTCCACTGAGTGTCTAGTTGTTTTTTGAGATGTTTTCTACCAGTTCTCAACAGAAGGCAGAGGGTACACGCTATGAATGTATCCAATTGGCCACTTCTTTTTTGAGTCCCGGTGCATAATCTGTCTTTAGAGGTTTTTTTTTTTCTCCTGTAGAACTGGATGAGCTGTACTCCCTCGATGGGTTACCACTTTCTACTGTGCCACAGTTGAAAGACTATGCCATTTAGATTAGATAATTTACATTTAGATGAGATCTCAGGAAGAAATTCTTTCCTGTGAGGGTGGTGAGACACTGGAAGTGGTTGCCCAGAGAAGCTGTGGCTGCCCCATCCCTGGAGGGGTTCAAGGCCAGGCTGGATGGGGCTTGGAGCAACCTGGTCTGGTGGGAGGTGTCCCTGCCCATGGCAGGGGGTTGGAACTGGATGATCTTTAAGGTCCCTTCCAACCCAAACCATTCTATGATTCTGTGATTCTATGATTCTAGAATAACATCTGGGGATTGTTGATAGATCTCCTTTTTGGCTCAACAGCAGGTTGGAATGATGGAGAGAGGAAAAGCAGAAGCCAGGCTACCGATATGTAGGGTGGCAGTGGCAGAGCGAACAAGCGAGGAGGAAAAGCCACTCAAACTCTGGGGCAGTGGCCACAATCACTTTCCTGATTTTCTGACACTGCATTTTGCAACTATCATTAAGTGCTGTTTTCCTCATCTTTGTAAACCCCCCCCCCGTCCCTTTGCCTTTGACGTCTGTTCGCTTTACGCAGCCAAATCCTGCCAGGATCCCTTTGTGTGTTTTTCTTTCTCCATGGTTCCAAAAAGCAATGAAGGTAATTATGAATTGGAAAATGATGACGATGATGATGAGCTGTAAAATGATGGAGATTAATTGCTCAACAATGACCTCATTTTCAAAATGACAATCTGTTGGATTCTATCAGAGCTAGCTGCTGACCTCAAAGTCCATACATTTTATTTTAATATATTTCCTTCCATATATTTGCATTTCTTTTTCTGAACAAAATATCGCCATTTAGTTGTATGCCCCTTATATCTCCTCATCATTTTAAAATGGTTTGGCTGAAGTTAGAAAGATTATGCATTTGCAGGTACTTTTTATTTAAAGACTGGGCATAATGTTGGCTTGTTTCACTAGCGGAGAGGAAATTACATTATGGTCTTTGAAAATTAAACAGAAAGGCAAAGGCAGAGAAAAATTTGAAAATAAGTTGCTAGTAAACTTAATTTATTTTTTTTTTTATGAAACATTATCAACTTTGGGCACAGATTTTTTTCCCTGTTTATTCACAATCTATGTCATTGCATTAATTACTGCTGCTGAAGAGCAAGTACCAGCCTAAATAACATGCCGATGGTCCATACATTTTTCTTAAACAAATAGGTTTCACATGGCCTCCTGCAATATAATTAACCCATAAACTCATTCAGGCTGGAAACCGTCATCCATCATAATTTTGTACAGCGTTGATTGTAATAAGAAGGTAATCTCATTTCAGGTACTGGACCGGATATTTTAATTGAATTAGCACATGGAGATGACGACGACAGTAACAGGAATTCATCCGGCTGGTGGAACATATAAGTAACAACTGCCTGGGAAGCTCTGCCAGGTGCTTTGCCATCGGTACCAACTCCTGGCAGCATCACCCTTCCTATCTACAGTTAGAGGTGCACAAGTAAAATGCGACAGGGGAGAATTAAATTTGCCCATCAGGGAAATTACACACCACTTAGGCACCGCTCACGCCTTGGAAAGAGGACACTCATCAGAAATACAAGGCCAGGGCTGGGCTGCTTCCCCTTCATTTCATCACACACTTCTGAGTCCTCAGCACAGGAAGGACATAGACCTGTTGGAATGGGTCCAGAGGAGGCCATGAAGATGCTCTGAGGGCTGGTACACCTCTGCTGTGAGGACAGACTGAGAGAGATGGGGTTTTTCAGCCTGGAGAAGAGAAGGTTCCCAGGAGACCTTAGAGCCCCTTCCAGTCCCTAAAGGGGCTCCAGGAAAGATGGGGACGGACTGTGATCAGGGAGTGGAGTGACAGGATGAGGGGAAATGGTTTTAAATTGATAGAGGGGAGTTTTAGATGAGATCTTAGGAAGAAATTCTTTGCTGTGAGGGTGGTGAGACACTGGAACAGGTTACCCAGAGAAGCTGTGGCTGCCCCATCCCTGGAGGGGTTCAAGGCCAGGCTGGATGGGGCTTGGAGCAACCTGGTCTGGTGGGAGGTGTCCCTGCCCATGGCAGGGGGGTTGGAACTGGATGATCTTTAAGGTCCCTTCCAACCCAAACCATTCTGTGATACTGTATTTGTGCTCCTTTCATGAAGATAGCTCTTGTAGTCTTGTATGAGACTATTAAGTAGCATTTTTCTTGGTGGCTTACATTGAAGTGAAACTCTTTAGGTGGAGGGGTGGAAAGGAAGGGGAGAAAAAAAAAAAGAAGACCATGAGGTGTATGCAGTCATTATCATCCTGGTAGGGCTCAGAGAGACTCAGTGGCACCAGGTAGCGAGGGCAACAGAGACGTGGGGAGACCCGATCGCCTTCTGGCCCAGCCACTGGAGGAGAAGCATCAGGTGAGCCTCGAGGCTGCCTCCATAGCAGCTGAGGCGCTTCTGTATCCTCCCCAGTTCTTCAAAGGGAAAATTACAGGACCAGATGCTCCCCAGATCCCCGAGGCTGTAGTTGAACACCCCCAACTCTCTCAGCCTGTCTTCACAGCAGAGGTGCTTCAGCCCTCAGGTCATCTTCATGGCCTTCCCTGGGCCCGTTCCAACAGGGTTGGAACTTGTTAGGTTGGTCACCCCTGAGCGGGACGCAGTGCTCCAGGTGGGGTCTCACCATAGCCAAACAGAGGGGCAGAATCCCCTCCCTTGATCTGCTTCTTTAAAAGGTCATCTTCATGGCCTTCCCTGGGCCCGTTCCAACAGGGTTGGAACTTGTTAGGTTGGTCACCCCTGAGCGGGACGCAGTGCTCCAGGTGGGGTCTCACCATAGCCAAACAGAGGGGCAGAATCCCCTCCCTTGATCTGCTTCTTTAAAAAAAAAAAATAAAAATAGAAAAAGAATCACATGTTTCTTTTCACAGAATCACATGGGGTTGGAAGGGACCTCTGGAGATCATCCAGTCCAAGCCCCTGCCAGAGCAGGCCCATCTAGAGCAGGTTGCACAGGAACGTGTCCAGGTGGGTTTGGAATGTCTCCAGTAGAAAAAGAATCACATGTTTATTTTCACATAATCACATGGGGTTGGAAGGCACCTCTGGAGTAAAGTCAAGAAGCTCCTCCTCATCGTGAGATGGAACTTCTAATATTCAATTTTGTGCCCGTTTCCTCTTGTCCCATCCCTGGGCACCACTGAAAAAAGACTGGCCCCATCCTCCTGACACCCACCCTTTCAGTATTTATAGGTGTTGATCAGATCCCCCCTCAGCCTTCTCTTCTCCAGGCTAAAAGAACCCAAGTCCCTCAGCCTCTCCTCGTAAGGGAGATACTCCAGGCCCCTCATCATCTTTGTTCCTCTGCTGTCCCCTCCCCAGCAGTTCCCTGTCCTTCTGGAAGTGGGGAGCCCAGAACTGGAACTTTTGATGGAGCCCAGGGTACAATTGGCCTTCAGGGCTGCGAGTCTCTCTAAAGGCACCTTTAAATAGAACTACAATTTCCCACTCATTTTCTTCTAAGCATCCAGCTTTGAGACGAAATGACCCAAACCGACGGTGGGTGCTTCAAAGCAGGATATTACTGTGGTGACATGGTATTTTTCACTGTAACATCGTTTCGGTACTCATGTTTTCCCCTCAATTCCTAACGCAACACCATATTTTCCTTAAAATAACACTCTTTTCCTCTCGCAGAGGGGCTGGGGCTGCCCCTATTCCCCCCTTTTCCCCCCGAGGCCCTGTCAGCCGGG
>NW_015090818.1:401403-403754 GCF_001431845.1 Calidris pugnax
GTAACGGGCAGCGGGAGCTGGGCTGGGGCGGCGGTGGTGACCGGGGGGGAGCCTGTGGGAGGGCGGCGGGGAGGGCCGCAGCGGGCCGGGGCTGAGGCCGCAGCGCCTCGGCGGGCCCTCGGCTGGGATGAGGGGGCTGTGGGGCAGGCTGGGCTTGGGGACAAGGGTTGAATGTGGGGTGGGGTTGTGTTGTGTCACCGCCCGCCTTCCCCTCGCCCTCACAACCCCCCGGTAGCCCGGCTGTAGGCTCCACGCTGCCCGTGGAGGGGGGGGGGCTCGGGGCCTACAGCTGGTGTTCCGCCCCATCGTCGGGTGGGCTGGGTCAGCGCCGCCCTGTTGAATGAAACGCGCCCGGTGCTGTTCCAAGGCATAGGGGAGCGAAGGCAGGGCGGCAGGAGGGAAGGGAGAGGATAAAAATCACATCTGTATGTAAATGGAGAGCCAGGGCCTTGCTTGCTTTCCTCCTGGTGACCCCCTTGCCGCTGTGTCAGGCCTGGGCACCTCGTAGAGGGAAGTGGAAGGTTTCGCTCTGCTCAGGGTGAAATGCAAATCTTAATTGAAGCACGGTGATAAAATCCCGGGACACTCGTGTTTTGTGACCCCTTCTGCTGAAGAACACGGCAGAGGAAGAAAAGGCAGAGAGATGTGCCAGCAAAGAGTGGAGCCCTCCTGACCGGCCATCATCCAGGCCTCTGCTTTGCCAGCTTCTGCTTGGAGCCTGGGGTTTTGTGCAGGAGCTGTTCATAGAAAAGAAAGAAAAAAAATATGTTAAAAGATATTAAAATTAGAAGAATGGAATGCTAAATGGTAGCATCATTCAAGGCCAGGCTGGACGGTGCTTGGAGCAACCTGGTCTGGTGGGAGGTGTCCCTGCCCAGGGCAGGGGGTTGGAACTGGATGATCTTTAAGGTCCCTTCCAACCCAAACCGTTCTGTGATACTGTATCTGTGTATCCTTCATGAAGACCCCTCTTGTAGTCTTATATCACTGTATCTGTGTTCCATTCATGAAGACCCCTCTTGTAGTCTTATATCAGAATATTAAGTAGCACTCTTCTTGCTGGCTTACCTTGAAGTGAAACTCCATGGGCGGAGAAAAAAGGCCATGAGGTGTATGTAGTCATTGCCATCCTGGTAGGCCCCAGAGAGACTCAGCATCCAGCTCAATCAGATTTTTCTTGCTGGCTTACCTTGAAGTGAAACTCCATGGGCGGAGAAAAAAGAAAGGCCATGAGGTGTATGTAGTCGTTGCCATCCTGGTAGGCCCCAGAGAGACTCGGCATCCAGCTCAATCAGATTTTTTTTTCATAGATAACTTCTCCCTCTGTGTACTTGATCTGAGTGTTTGGTTCAAAGTAAAGGCCATGAGGTGTATGTAGTCGTTGCCATCCTGGTAGGCCCCAGAGAGACTCAGTGTCCAGCTCAATCAGATTTTTTTTCAAAGATAACTGCCCCCTCGGTGTACTTGATCTGAGTGTTTGGTTCAAAGTGCCATTAGGGAGATTTGGGTGTGAACGTGTAGTGTGCTTGATTTCCTGTGGTTCTGGTCCATCTTTGTTTTCCCATGAGATGTTGTTTTTCTGCCAGCAGCACTTCATGTTGGGTCTTTTTTCAGCCCTCCCCTTCCCTCCTTTCTCCAACCCTTCCAGTACCCAGCGTTCATTTTCCTATTCCTGCTTCCTCATCAGGCCTCTAAACACTTTGTGCTCTTCTAGGAAACATAATTTCCTTACTTTGGGCATTTCCCAGAGAACCAATATGTCTGTTAGGCCTGTGAAAGCTCTGCGCTTCCCTCACCTACTTCTTTATCAGTGGGGATGAATCAGACAATGATAAGCATATTCCTTTTTTAGCCATATATGCTGAGCCTTGGTGATGCATTAGGCCTCTAACAGGATTTCAGGCTTCTGTAATTCACTTTTCCACACTGGGCAGCTCTAAACGCCACCACTTCAAATTAAGTCTTTGGACAGAATCGTTTCTAGGGAAAACGACTAAAAACACTGACCAGTGGCACTAACTTTTTTCCTTTCTAAAAAAAAAAAAAATATAAAATACTTCTAGCCATTACACGATGTAAGCTTGGTTTTGGTATGTTTCAGCGTGACTAATGTGGCAAGGCTGAGGGAGTTGGGCAGGGTGGAAAATTGCCTCGTGACATCTTTGATGCTAGTGTCGCTGCATTACAGCAAAGAAAGTTTTCAATAAATTGTGCTTGTTTTTTTCCTTATGGATTTAAGTTTGACTTTTACCTGAAACTAGATGATAAAAGAAAATCTAGATTTTTTTTTTTTTTTTTTTCCTTTTAAGAAGGCAGGAAGGAACTATTTTTACTGCTTTTTTTTTTGCATG
>NW_015090818.1:407006-425338 GCF_001431845.1 Calidris pugnax
CCGGGGGGGAGCCTGTGGGAGGGCGGCGGGGAGGGCCGCAGCGGGCCGGGGCTGAGGCCGCAGCGCCTCGGCGGGCCCTCGGCTGGGATGAGGGGGCTGTGGGGCCGGCTGGGCTTGGGGACAAGGGTTGAATGTGGGGTGGGGTTGTGTTGTGTCACCGCCCGCCTTCCCCTCGCCCTCACAACCCCCCGGTAGCCCGGCTGTGGGCTCCACGCTGCCCGGGGAGGCGGGGGCCTCGGGGCCTACAGCTGGTGTTCTACCCCGCCGTCGGGTGGGCTGGGTCAACGCCGCCCTGTTGAATGAAACGCGCCCGGTGCTGTTCCAAGGCATAGGGGAGCAAAGGCAGGGCGGCAGGAGGGAAGGGAGAGGATAAAAATCACATCTGTATGTAAATGGAGAGCCAGGGCCTTGCTTGCTTTCCTCCTGGTGACCCCCTCGCCGCTGTGTCAGGCCTGGGCACCTCGTAGAGGGAAGTGGAAGGTTTCACTCCGCTCAGGGTGAAATGCAAATCTTAATTGAAGAACGGTGATAAAATCCCGGGACACTCGTGTTTTGTGACCCCTTCTGCTGAAGAACACGGCAGAGGAAGGAAAGGCAGAGAGATGTGCCAGCAAAGAGTGGAGCCCTCCTGACCGGCCATCATCCAGGCCTCTGCTTTGCCAGCTTCTGCTTGGAGCCTGGGGTTTTGTGCAAGAGCTGTTCATAGAAAAGAAAGAAAAAAATACATTAAAATATATTAAAATTAGAAGAATGGGATGCTAAGTGGTGGTATCGTTCAAGGCCAGGCTGGACGGTGCTTGGAGCAACCTGGTCTGGTGGGAGGTGTCCCTGCCCAGGGCAGGGGGTTGGAACTGGGTGATCTTTAAGGTCCCTTCCAACCCAGACCATTCTGTGATACTGTATCTGTGTTCCATTCATGAAGACCCCTCTTGTAGTCTTATATCAGAATATTAAGTAGCACTCTTCTTGCTGGCTTACCTTGAAGTGAAACTCCATGGGCGGAGAAAAAAGGCCATGAGGTGTATGTAGTCATTGCCATCCTGGTAGGCCCCAGAGAGACTCAGCATCCAGCTCAATCAGATTTTTTTTTCATAGATAACTTCTCCCTCTGTGTACTTGATCTGAGTGTTTGGTTCAAAGTGAACACGCTGCAGTTAGGGAGATTGGGGTGTACATGTGTCATGTGCTTGATTTCCTGTGGTTCTGGTCCATCTTTGTTTTCCCATGAGATGTTGTTTTTCTGCCAGCAGCACTTCGTGTTGGGTCTGTTTTCAGCCCAACCCTTCCCTCCTTTCTCCAACCCTTCCAGTACCCAGCGTTCATTTTCCTATTCCTGCTTCCTCATCAGGCCTCTAAACACTTTGTGCTCTTCTAGGAAACATAATTTCCTTACTTTGGGCATTTCCCAGAGAACCAATATGTCTGTTAGGCCTGTGAAAGCTCTGCGCTTCCCTCACCTACTTCTTTATCAGTGGGGATGAATCAGACAATGATAAGCATATTCCTTTTTTAGCCATATATGCTGAGCCTTGGTGATGCATTAGGCCTCTAACAGGATTTCAGGCTTCTGTAATTCACTTTTCCACGCTGGGCAGTTCTAAACGCCACCGCTTCAAATTAAATCTTTGGACAGAATCGTTTCTAGGGAAAACGACTAAAAACAGTGAAACTACCTAACTTTTTTCCTTCCTAAAAAAAATAATATAAAATTCTTCTATCCATTACACGATGTAAGCTTGGTTTTGGTATGTTTCAGCGTGACTAATGTGGCAAGGCTGAGGGAGTTGGGCAGGGTGGAAAATTGCCTCGTGACATCTTTGATGCTAGTGTCGCTGCATTACAGCAAAGAAAGTTTTCAATAAATTGTGCTTGTTTTTTTCCTTATGGATTTAAGTTTGACTTTTACCTGAAACTAGATGATAAAAGAAAATCTAGATTTTTTTTTTTTTTTGTTCCTTTTAAGAAGGCAGGAAGGAACTATTTTTACTGCTATTTTGTTTGCATGTTTATTATGCTGCATAATTGGGTTTTTATTATGGAAGTCCCCAACCTGGCTTCCCTCACCTACTTCTTTATCAGTGGGGATGAATCAGACAATGATAAGCATATTCCTTTTTTAGCCATATATGCTGAGCCTTGGTGATGCATTAGGCCTCTAACAGGATTTCAGGCTTCTGTAATTCACTTTTCCACACTGGGCAGCTCTAAACGCCACCACTTCAAATTAAGTCTTTGGACAGAATCGTTTCTAGGGAAAACGACTAAAAACAGTGAAACTACCTAACTTTTTTCCTTCCTAAAAAAAATAATATAAAATTCTTCTATCCATTACACGATGTAAGCTTGGTTTTGGTATGTTTCAGCGTGACTAATGTGGCAAGGCTGAGGGAGTTGGGCAGGGTGGAAAATTGCCTCGTGACATCTTTGATGCTAGTGTCGCTGCATTACAGCAAAGAAAGTTTTCAATAAATTGTGCTTGTTTTTTTCCTTATGGATTTAAGTTTGACTTTTACCTGAAACTAGATGATAAAAGAAAATCTAGATTTTTTTTTTTTTTTGTTCCTTTTAAGAAGGCAGGAAGGAATTATTTTTACTGCTATTTTGTTTGCATGTTTATTATGCTGCATAATTGGGTTTTTATTATGGAAGTCCCCAACCTGCCTTTTTGGACCAAGATTCCAGCACAATAGGAGCTATAAAAGTACAAAGTGGAAAATGAGATCTGTTTCTAAATATTTGAGCCTAAGTATAAGGGGATAAAATAGATAAATCCAGACAAAACTTAACCTCCCTCATACCCACTAGAGAAAATTGTGACAGATTTAGTGCTCACTTGTGTATTACAAAGTCAGTTGCTATGAGTTGATTATGAGATTCCTTCAGGTGCTGTAGCAGGAAGGACTTATCTTACAGTGTATGGTCTGACCTTTATTCCAAGAGCTTTTTTTTAGAATTTTTATTTAAGATTAATTTTACCTGCTGCAAAATTACTGCTAAAGTCAGCAGCAGACGCTGTCTGAAGAGAGTAATGTTGCTTTGGTTGCCTTAGGTAAGTGCCAGAGTCACTTCGTGGATGCACCTTGTCTTATCTCAGTATTTGGGTGGTAAAATCTACTGAGGTGAAATAGATTGAGCATTCTTATATTGCAGAAATCTTACTAATCATGGCTGTTACCATGTTAGAAATTTTCTATAGTAAGATTGTGACTGGCTGCAATTTAGTTTGGTTTTTTTTTTTTTTTTTTTGCCAAAGTCTTCAAGGGTTTGTCATTTTTTGTCTGTGTTTTCACAGTGCTTGGAGGATTTTGCACTTTTTCTTGGCAGTAGTTTACAAAGGAAGTCACATTTAGGAGTTGTTTGGGAGAAGCTTTGTTTTTGTGACCTTTATTTAGAAAAAAAAAATATCATGTACAAGAAAGCCCCATGACTTGTCTCTGGATATTTAAAGGCATAAAATCCTAATTCAGATCAGATTTAAATTTTCAAGCCTTTCTATGGAATGCAGCTTGTACTTCTTTTTTTTTGAAAGTTAAGAATCTACATAAACATTTCGAGGTCCCGATGCTAAAACATTACTTGAACAGTAAAATGACTTACGGGTTCTTATGGGCTCGATTTCTAGGAGAAAGAAAACTCTTAGAATATCTAAATGAGAAAATACAAAATAGATTAGGTGCTTATTAGCTGTAGCTGGCTGGATCCTGCAAGATATTTGTCCTGAGTAACATGCTCTAGCTCTAGGCAATCCTGCTTCAGCAGGGGAGTTGGACTAGGTGATCTCTATGGTCCCTTCCAACTCTAAAATTCAGTGAAATTCAGTGAAATTTAGGTGATGCTGCTGAGATCTAACACGTGCTGTGCTTGTCATGTCCCATCACATCGTTTTGTCCCTGTGGAGCTTTCAAGAAGGGCACGGGGAAGCTGCTCAGTTGTGGAGTTTTCCCACTTTCTTGTCTGTGCATTTGGCTGACTGCAAATAGCCAAGGGAAAAGTGGATTATTTTTTTTTCCCCATGCCTGAAAACACTTTTCTAGGAAAGAAGTTGATACTAAGCTTCATTTTTCACTTGGCTGTGGAGTCACTGATGCAGGAACCAGTTAAATCAGAAATTAGGAAAAAAAACCCCCATATATTTATACAGCAATCCTTTGAATTCTTTAAACTTCATCTCTGTGTAGAGGTCTTGCTTCAGTGCTCTGATTCTTTATTTCAGTTGTGCCAGTAGACTCAGTTCTTAAGATTTTCTTCAGTATCTTCACCAGCCGCGTTGCCACCAAAGCTGCATTCCCCATTCAAAGACCGAGATGTTGAGCGGAAGGTGGAAGGTACAATCCAAAGCTCACACCCAACTGAAACTTTTGAGAGGAACCAAATGCTACCCCAGATACAGCTCTGTTCCAGTTTGAAAGCAAAGTGTCCTTCCTTCAACTGCAGCTGATGATTAACTTTCACATTTTTAAAAGTTAAGCAGGCAGTAACACCAAAATACATCAGGACGGGGCAGTTAAACGCTGTGGGGGTGAAAAGGGGTAATTTCAATGGAAATTCGGAGTCTTGATGAATGCTCCTGTCAACTTGGTGTGGAAGGAAACACTTGGTGCAGGCGTCTGTTTTGTTTCCTGGTGGCTGGAAGCCTGACCTTGTCAAAGCCATTGGCAAAAGTCCCTCTGACTTCCCAAGGGCCCAGCTCCTTGTGTTTTCAGAGGAATCAGAGTAATTTGGTGACAACAAGTGAAGGGTGTGTGAGTGGAAATAAGGTATTTGTTCGGTTCTGACACCCGTGTTGCTGTGAGAACCAGAATGAGGAAGAAGCTCACACTTCCTGTTTAAAAAATAATAATAAACAAATAGAAAAATTTCCTTCTCCTTGGGTTATTCAGTTTGGTTTTTTTCTTGACTTGGGGTGTTTGTGGTGAAGATTGGGAAGTGACGAGAGCTGGTGGTTGACCCTGTGTTACTGACATGCTCGGGAATACCATTGCTGGTGGAGGAACTTGTATGAAGTAAAATGGTTGTGAATTTACACTGCTATCCTAGAAATTTAAGAACTTGTATGCTGTGAATTTACACTGCTATCCTAGAAATTTACTATAAATCTTAATAGAAATATGTGTGTCCATAGGAAGAATTGTATCAAGAATTAGAGATCTACACGTGCAGAGGAGAAGCTGAACTATATCCTGTGGCCTTTGCAGTCCGTCACCTGAACGTCCTCTCGTTATGTCTTGTGTTTTACTGCCCAAAAGTTGAAAAGCTGAAAGTCTTCTGTGTTGTAAAACCTGCACATTTGGCAGTTTAGTGCAGTGGAACTGGTTTAAAGATACCTTTTGTCAAGTCTTGGATGAGATATTCCGTGTGTATCCCCTGATTGTAACGCTGTTGCTGGGATCTGTGTTACAGGCAGCTGCCTGCTGAATGCAAATACGAAGGGAGAGCAAACAGTCATGAAGGACTGTTTCAGTTAGTTCCATAGCCTTTCTACACAAGGTGATTTGGTCTTGTGCTGTCTCTTCTCCTGAGCAACTGCGTTTTAATGTTTAATTTCTAACATTAAATATAATAGTTGGCTAAAAATACTTTTTAGCCAGCGCCAGCGTTGTAGTTAGCATGTAGCTAGTCTAGAAATAGCCATAACTTTTAAAAGAAATGAACAATATCAACAGTTCCGAGGAATATTTTTTTTCAAACTAACTTTTTTAGGGCTTTTTTTGTGTTTGTTTTTTTTTTTTAAAGGGGTTTTTTGTGGGTTTTTTTTTTATACCTATGATTCTGTTTTCTGCAACATTGATAAAATTTCCTCACTTAGTCAAGATACCAAGGGATAGAACCATTTATTTGCTATAAGGTTTGCACTATACCTATGATTCTTTTTTCTGCAACATTGATAAAATTTCCTCACTTAGTCAAGATACCAAGGGATAGAACCATTTATTTGCTATAAGGTTTGCACGGCTTTGGTCTTACAACACAAATTCAATGCAATATTGCCTGGAGTTTCCAAAAAGATCAAGGGTTGTTACTCCAGCCTCGGGCCAGATAAGTGGGATTTAGGCTGACAGACTGACTTCAGGCTTTAGTCTGTGACCCAAAATAACTAGAATCTGCATCTGGTACAGACAGAGACAGGAAAAAATTCTGTGGAGACTCATGGAAATTGTGAAGCAGGGATGAGCCTGACCTTGGTAGTTGTAATTCCAGTGAAGTTCTGGTGGGATGTGTCTTACCAACATGTGTGTGTGTGTTGGCAGCTCTACTAGAGATCATTTCATATCACAGAGACATGAAAAAAGTCATGTTTTAAACCAACCAGGGTGTTGCTGCGCTGTATTAATGCGGGCATTTCTGAAGGTGGAAAAAAAGAAAGTCCTTGTTTGGTAACAAGGACTGTTAATTTTATGTATTTTATTTAAATAATTCATAAGGACTTGAGTTTGCTAACTGTAGCACAGCTGGGCTCACACTTGACAAATCAGTTGGCCTTTTCATTTCCTTCTTTGCTGCTTAAACATTTAAATGTGCTTTCTCTCTCTCCCTGCAATGAAGTTTTTAGCCAGTGCCTGTTAAGCAGAGGCTGACAGGCCAGGAGAAGAGGACATTGCTTGGAAGGCACAGGGTTTGGGTTGAACAGTGAAAGTGTGGGGAATTGGTGAGGTTAAAATGTTGAAGCCATGAAGGTGACGTGCAGGAGAGTGGGAAGGATAAAGTTTAGGATGAAATCATGGCGTTGTGTTGGATGCACATACTCTTGATGAGTCTGTGTTCTTGCAGCAGATAAATACATGGGAACTGGTGAGGTTAAAATGTTGAAGCCATGAAGGTGACGTGCAGGAGAGTGGGAAGGATAAAGTTTAGGATGAAATCATGGCGTTGTGTTGGATGCACATACTCTTGATGAGTCTGTGTTCTTGCAGCAGATAAATACATTCCCAGTTTTGATAGCATATCCAAAGCTCTGTCTCCTTAATGTGGATTGAGACATTTCTGAGTTTATGCAAAATTGGCCTGTAGGGATGGAAAGTGGACTGAGACACCTCTTGTGGTTCCATGCTGCATGATTGTGTATGTGTGCTCTTAGGGCAAGTGTGTTTGTGAGTATTTGTCAGATTTTGACCTTTTTACATAAGATATGGTAGTTCTGGGTGTGAAAAACACCCCTAAAAATGCATTTGCATACCAAGCTCTTGAAAAATGAGTTCATATTGAGAAACACAACAGCTGAAACAGGATAAAGTTTCATTGAATTGAGATGAAATTGGATTACAAGTAAAACTGATTCAAAAGTTGATCCAAATGATTGGTGTTTAGAGGGAATTAGGTGCCTCCTTCATTCTGGAATCTTGTGTGATACCTGCTGGGTCTTTTTCCAGTGGTTTATGTATGCTAGGTTGTACTGGTGGGATGGGTGATACATGGTATGGAAATAACCTTGTAAGTGGCTTGGGACATAATTCATCAGAGGATTTGGTATTGATGGGTTAAACATAATTTTTTTTTTTTCTGGAATGGCAACAAATTAAAATGTGTTCTTTTTCTTTGCTTACAGTGGGGAAAATAGGTAAGAAGTTGGACAAAGGGTGTAGTTTCTGTGATGCTGTAAAGTAATTGCAGATCTTAAGCCATGTGTATTACTAACAATCTTAATAGTAAGAGTTATTGTAGGAAATTCAAAAGAGACATTATCATAGAATGCTATGGGGTTGGAAGGGACGTCTGGAGATCATCTAGTCCAACCCCCCCACCAGAGTGGGTCTACCTATAGCAGGTTGCACAGGAACTTGTCCTGGCAGGTTTTGAATGTCTCCAGAGAAGGAGACTCCACCACCTCTCTGGGCAGCCTGTTCCAGTGCTCTCCCACTCTCACAGGCAAGAAGTTCCTCCTCACATTTAGGTGGAACTTCTTATACAAGTTTGTGCCCATTTCTTCTTGTCCTGTCACTGGGCACCCCTGTTAAAAGACCAGCCCCATCCTCCTGGTACCCTTCTCTCAAGACTAAAAAGTCCCTCAGCCTCTCCTTGTAGGAGAGATGTTCCAGGCCCTTAATCATCTCTGTGGCCCTTTGCTGTACCCTTTCCAGCAGTTCCCTGTCCTTCTTGAACTTGGGGGCCCAGAACTGGACACAGTGCTCTAGATGAGGTCTCACCAGGGCAGAGCAGAGGGACAGGATGACCTCCCTCCACCTGCTGGTCACACTCATCTTGATGCCCCCCAGGATGCCATTGGCCTTCTTGGCTACAAGGGCACATTGCTGGCTCATGGTCATCCTGTTGTCCACAAGAACTCCCAGGTCTTTCTCCTCAGAGCTGCTCTCCAGCAGGTCAGCCCCCAACCTGTCCTGGTGGAGGGGGTTATTTCTTCCCAGGAGCAGCACCCTACACTTTCCCTCGTTGAATTTCATTATGTTTCTCTCTGCCCAACTCTCCAGCCTGTCCAGGTCTCGCTGGATGGTGGCACAGCCTTCTGGGGTGTCAGCCACCCCTCCCAGTTTTGTGTTTTTGAGAAACCCAATTTAAGGGAATGTTATTGGAAGTACTGTGTCTTTGGAGAGGGTAAACATCAGTATACGGAGTTTTATTCCATCTTTTCCTGTATATTTTTCTTTAAGTTGATGAAGACCTTTGGAAACCAACGACAAACACATAATTCTTGTTTTCTGGGGTGGGGTTTAGGTGTCTTAAATAGGTGGAGACTGTCTGACTTCTTCCCCTCGTGGATGATCTTGCCAGCGAATCGACTCAGCCATGTCATACGGTGCGGGTTTTGGGGATCCTAATCAACTGGCCCAACGTATAACTTCCAACATCCAGAAGATCACACAATGCTGTAAGTTGCATTTATGCATGTTTTATATAAAACTTTAATTATGTAGTGCCCCGCATTCGAGGTTAATTTCTCAGACTTTGACTTCACCTGCTGGTTTGAGAGGCTCGTGGCACCCCACGCAGCAGATGCAGTCCTTTGTGTGTGTGGTTATTTATCCTGGTTATTTATCCTGCTCTGTATTCATCAAAAGAATAAATAATTAGTAAGATGGCTGCTGGTATTAAGCTGGTTTTGTCCTGGCCAGTTATGTGGCACCTTAAGAGGGTGGTTTGAGATGTTTGCTGAGCAAGCATTGCATCAAATATTTGCTGGAGCTTGAATTGTTTAGCAGGGACAGAAGCTGTGGCTTTGCAACTTGTCCTTGGAAGTACATATTAGATATGTAAAGAAGATTGTGCAACTTCTAGTATATCTGTGCTTAGATTCATGCCACCTAAATTTTTAGCCACCTAATTAGGGTGTTCAAGTTAGAGGTGGGTTAGGCTGCTGGGGTTTTCAGTCTTTTCCACTTTCCTTCCATTTTCCATTATGTTTTTAATATATGAGTGTGTGTATATAAAGCAAATGCAACTCCATCTCGGAAATTATGCAAAGTACATTGTTTGTCAGAAGGGAGCTGGCCACGAACAGCATGTGGCGAGGTTTTTGGCATGAATGTTCTTCATTTTGTGCAGGATGTACTGTGTATGCAGAAATGGGTATTATTAAAACTTCACATGAATTCTAATCATTTAAGTATTTCGGTTTTAATAAAAACTTGGGTCTTGGTTTTGCAAGACGAGTTTTAGGAGTTGATATTTGTAGCACAGATTAAAGGGCTTTTGAATTATTTTTTTCAGCTACATTTTGTATTTTCTTCCAGAAAAAATGTCTTTAAATCTCAACAGACAGGAAGAAAAATTTAAAGTTTGCTTTACTGGAAAGTTTCTGTACATCAGGGTTGTTTTTCCTCAACCTAAAATTAACAAGCTGGCTTTGTAAAAGCCCTTATGCTTTATTTCCTAAGATCTGCTCAGGGAATTCACTCAGTCTCATGAGCTTCTAACCTGGTCTTCCAAAGCCACCTGCCAACCTGTGCCAGACACCGAGCCTCCACAATGTAAAAAACAATTCTTGGTTGTTAGATGAGAACATAAGGTGGAGTCAGTGGTTGAAACTGGAGCATTGTGAAGGCGATCACTGAGCGTAATTAACCGTCTTGTGCTGGAGTGGTCTTGTCCTGCCTCTTCCAGCTCCTCTCTTGCTTCTGCTGTGTCTCCTCTCTCCTCATGATGAGGTGTACTAAGAGCAAGCTGCCCAGGCTTAGGTAGAAGATGATGTGCCACAAGGTTTACTTTCAAATTTACTTTTCAAATTTACTTTTTCAAATTTAGATGTCAAAAGTCTGAGCAATAGACGGGTGCTTCTGCCGTTCAAAGACCCAGATCCATCTCTCTCTTACCTCTACTGCTTCCTGGCTTCAGAAATGAGCTTTGCCTTCAAAAGCTCCAGCCAAGCACTTTTATAGGACTGGAAGGTACACAGCTGGATTCCATCCCTCCCTCTTCTGTAGATTGGACTGAGCTGTAACCACTCACTTACTCCTGTGGTCCATTCTCCTCTGGTAGGTTTGATGAGCAGCTGGATCTTAGAATCATAGAACGGTTCAGGTTGGAAGGGACCTTAAAGACCACCCAGTTCCAACCCCAAGTAACACCTCCCACCAGCCCAGGTTGCTCCAAGCCCCATCCAGCCTGGCCTTGAACCCCTCCAGGGATGGGGCAGCCACAGCTTCTCTGGGCAACCTGGGCCAGTGTCTCACCACCCTCACAGCAAAGAATTTCTTCCTGAGATCTCATCTAAATCTCCCTTCTTTCGGTTTAAAACCATTGCCCCTCATCCTATGGCTCCATTCCCTGATCAAGAGTCCTTTCCCATCACTCCTGTAACCCCCTTCAGATACTGGAAGGGACTCTAAGGTTGAGTTGTTTCCCATCGCTCCTGTAGCTCCCATCAGATACTGGAAAGGGCTATAAGGTCTCCTAAGACTCCTCCAGGCTGAACAACCCCAGCACTCTCAGCCTGTCCTCACAGCAGACGTGCTCCAGCCCTCTGATCATTTTCGTGGGCTCCTCTCGACCCATTCCAACAGGTCCATGTCCTTCCTTTGTTGAGGACTCCAAAGCTGGATGCAGTACTCCAGGTGGGGTCTCATTCCTCTTATGACCATGCTGAGCAGGTTTTCTGCACCGGGCACTGTAAGGACATTCATACACTTCTCTGGCTGTTTATTCCTGTGTATAGGACATGTCCAGCTTTCTGTTGGAAGCTGTTGGCCATGCTGAGCAGGTTTTCTGCACCGTGCGCTGTAAGGACATACATACACTTCTCTGGCTGTTTTATTCCTGTGTGTAGGACATGTCCAGCTTTCTGTTGGAAGCTGCAGGAGCTTCCAGGTCAAACGAGAAGAAACCTGCAAGCTTGGGGACCTATATGGCTAGTCAGCTGCTGAGCAGGTATCTCTTAGACTGCTATTTATGATCTTGGTGAGGACAGGAGGGGGAGAGAAACAGGAATCTTGACCCTTGCTCCGTGGTTTTCCTTCGAAGCAGTTGATTTACCACTGTCCAGAAACGTTCAGCATTTGTGAGATGCAGCAGCACATTAGAAATCTTTTTGGTTAACCTGAAGCTGTGTCAATATTCTGTTTTTCAGAGTGAGATTAATAGAGAAAGAGAGTTTTGTTTCAGATTTCAACCCCTCAACACTAATTCACTAATTCAAACTCTGAATGCTGCTACGGAGATGTAGAGGAGATACAGGTTGGTTGAAGGGAAGGTGGCCCTTCCAGCTAAAAGCTGGCCCTTTAACTTGGGGGAGAAATAGAGAAGAACTTCCTGAATTAGACAACCCTGTGCTGCTGAGTTTTCGTAATACAGCAGAGTTTTATAGGAAGTAGCACTGGTGAGGACAACAATCCTTGCTCTAACATTTCTTCAAGGTTGAATGATTACATGCACCCCTCCTCCACGTAATAAATTTGACCTGGTTCTTAATCAACAGTTTTTAATATGCCATACATGTTAAAGATAAAATACATATATTAAATACCTCACATTTCATAATGCATCCACGTGACGCTGCTGTTTTATTAAGACTGATGAGCCCCACCTCCCTTCTTTCCTAATTGAAGTACCCCACTGTTACTGATTGACAAGTAAAGCTCATTTCTGTGCTGGTTTAGCACACACCAATAATTAAATCAGTGGCAAGACTGTATTCTTTTTGGTTTGGGTTTTTCTTTGATAATGGAGAGGCCCTATGTTTGTATTAGTGAACAGCTGGGTTAGTTTAGCAACCTTTTAACTTTAAAGAACAGATATTTATTGATCTGCTGATCCAATCATGCAGTTGATTGTTGTGTTGAAGATGTGTTAAGAGGAGTAAATTGCTCCTGAACTTCCATTTACTGTAGTAAATGCTGTCTGTAGTGGGCTGTTTGAGTTTCTTTGGAGGAGTGGGTCATTTTTAGGACCTTGTAGCTGTAACTGAGCTAGCTAATGGGAAGCAGCAGACACTGCTGTCTGCACTCTGAGCTCTCTTGGAATACTTAAGGCAGGAGGACACATACATGTGTCTGGGATCCCAAATTCCAGAGCCTTCTGTGAAAAGAAGGTTCTTTCAGCTGTTCTTTAAAAAAAGGATCCGTGCTCTGTTTTGCATTTCTGCAGAAATAAGCGATTATAACATGACTTGATAACATCTAGGGAATGGAGTCCACTTTCCTCAGCTTGAAACTCATGTTTTATCAATGACATCTCCGAGCTGAGATTTAGAGAGTTTGTCTGTGTAGTTTTTCTGTGCCTTTAGGTAAAACTGTTTCCCCGAGCAGCTGGAATTGCAAAATTTGCGGCTTTTCTTGCCGTCTGATGTAGAGCATTGTGAGTTTAACCTCGGTGAGGGCAGGAAGGTGAGGTCCTGCTGGTTTGGGTTTGGGTCTGGGTTAACAGCAGTGAGAAGCAGATTACAAACAGCTAAGGGAAGTTCAGATTTAAATAATGCAACAGAAGACGTGTATAATGAGCTTTGGCACCTCTTAGAATTAGGCAGCCGCTAAATTTCTGTGTTACTAGAAGGCAATTTAAGATTAAGGTTTGAAAATCCACCTGGAATCTCATCCAAAGTAACCATATTTGTCATTCCGGGCCTATCTCATATCTGATAATCTATATAACACACATTGCTTTGGATTTTTGAAATATGAATGTAAAGATGGTTGATGTTTGTCCCTAACCTTCTGGATGTAAAGAACAGGACTATGGAGAGCTAATATAAGAACATACAAATATAAGAACTATGGAGAACAGAATAGGAGAAGTGATGCAGGGTGTAGAGCTTCAGCCTGAGCTTTGCAGATGGAGAGCCTGTTGTTATCAAGGGCTTTTAATCAGTGTTTACTGAAGGAGCAGCGGTTCCAGAGCTGGGTTTCACAGGTTGCACTTTCACTTCTGTGCCAGTTTCATGGCATCTGCTCTTAACTTGAGAGAAATCTCAAGTATTTCCTGTTGGTTTACAGCAACTGGACAGACAAGGAGTGAGCGTGATACACAGAAACAAGATGAGCCAGCAAAAAATACTTTTCTCACAAACCTGCTTACAAATCTGTATTTCTACCAGGCACGTTCATTTCCCCCACTAGGGATATGCCCAGTAGGATGAGAGCACCGAGTCCATCTTGTCATTTATTTTCTTTTTCCTTTATTTTTTTTATCCTTCTCCTCTTCCTGAAGAGCATGTAGCAAATTTTACAAGAGGAAATCTGATCTTTCACCAAATGGAAAGACGAAAGTAGAATGAAACAAACAAAAAGTCTAATTTAAAAGCTTTGAAATGTGTTGTTTTCAGGCTTCTTCCAAATGTGAAGATAAGAGAAAGCAGTTCTTTGAAATCTGACAGTTTTCTGCATTTTAAAGAGTTGATTCTCCGTGTGTAGCAAAAAAGAGGGAAAGCATTTGGGTTAAAAAGGTGTTTCCAAGAAGGGGAAAAATGGGGTTGCAGTCATCTGTGGGCACAGCTCCACAGTTATAAGAGTAGGAAAGATACGGTTAGAGGAGCAGGGACCTTTTCTACTCTGCTGGAAAGATTTGACTCGTGTCTCTGACAGGAACTGTGCAAGCAGAAGTCACCAGCCGTGGTTTTTCCTCCCCCCACATGCTTCTTGAGTTCTCTCCCATGTGTGGGTCACAAAGGAAGCAGATTTGTATGCTTCTGTTTTGCTATGCTACTAATATTTTCTTTGTAGCTACCGAATATGTCGCTTTCCCTGAAGAAAAGCAAGAAGGGTACAGGCTAAATAGGTGACTGTCACAGCTCCACTGGCATCTTCAGCCAGGCTTTGGGAGCTTATGGTTTGGAAGCAGTTTAGGATGCTGTCTTTTGCTTGGAAACACAAAACAAAGCCTGACTTTGAGTTTTAGAGAGTTTCTGGTTTGCAAAACTGTAATTGGGCAGTTATAGAACCTACGCAAACAGAAGTGGAGGATTCATAGTCCCTCCCTCCCTCTCCCTTCCCAACTCTTCCAGGATTTTGTGCAGTGGCAGTTGCAAAGGCAGTAAAAAATGGCATAATCTACCCTTGCTCAGTATTGGCAAGGTCAATGATAGGGTATTTGACTTGTTCATGCACACTTAATAATCAGTCCAGCTGGAGAAACATAGGGTCTGCAAGATAATAAGAATACAATAAAAATCAGTAGCTACAATCCATATCTGGCCAGTATTTTCACTGGATGTTGTTGAAATTGCAGTTGAATTCCATCAGTCATATGATTTTCCTGTTCACTTCATGTAACTGTAGAAAATCATAAACTTAGATTAAACCCTGAAAAATATAAAGAGTTCTGATTTATGCCTTTTTGATGTGGTTTAAGCCCGGCAGGGAGCTAAAAGGTTCAGCTAAAACAGGCTGAAATATTCATGAAAAACTGTGGCTGCCACTACGTTTGTAACACCAGGAGGTTTGCGTGGTTGTTCTTTAGCTAAAGAAGGGTACAGATGGGCAAGTGAAAAGTAAATGAAGTTGCTGAGGTGTGGAAATCAGAGCCTGTATGAAAACAAGGCTCTCTTTTGTCTATATTTAACGTGTGGTTTTGAACAGGTGTGGTTTTTAAGCAGATAGGCTTAAAGTAGAACTTCTTGAGACTTTTAACAATCATATTTTCAGAAATTTCCAGTTAGCAGCAGTTAACCAGAATTTGATTTTGTGGGAACATACTAGTTAAAAACCAATATTTTTTTTTTTTAATTGTTGCTGTTTTCAGGAAAATTTATTGGATTTAGGATGAAGTTTCAGAAAAACCTAGGAAAGGCTGGTTATTTAGGGGTTTTAAGCACCCATTATGGTCCTCCATGTTCCATTTTGTGAACTTTGCCAAGGGTGAGGAATTGAACTTGATCTGCTATATCCAAGTCATAACTTGAATATGGAGGATAATAGGAGGAGGAATTCAGATATTTTGGGTCTTTCTAAATGCCTGTCTTTCTGCAATGAGGTAAAGTCATGAAGCCCAAAGTTTTTAGAAATAAACTATTTCTGCAAACTTCAAGTATGAATTATTTGCGTGCTGTTCCTAAAGGCTTTGTTCTGTGTAAAGTGGCATATGTATATTTAAGGTAGTTTGCCTCACAGATTTGTTTATGATTTTGAAGAGTTTTGTTTATGTTTTTCTGTGTTTTGTCTCGTTTGTTAAAAATATTTTGCTCCTCTGGAAAATGACATGTGAAGGAAGCAGTGTCTTGTGTGGGTGACATTGCACAGGAAGGACAGGGATTTATTTATGCTAGCAGCAGAGTAGGGTGAAAAATGGGTCTTCCATGTACACCCCAGTGTGTTATTTGTGTTAATTTGGAGAAAAAACAGATATATTTTTTTTTCTACAGTGTTTTGCTTTACTTTAGTTATTACCAGTTCAATTCTGTTGGATTTTCCTCCTTGTAGACAGGAGAAGAGGAGATTCATGCCTCATTTTCATAACTCTAATAAGCTACTGGTATGCTTTAGAGAAACTTTGGGGTTTCAGGGGATTACTGGGGACTAATAAGCTACTGGTATGCTTTAGAGAAATGTTTGAACTTTGGGGTTTCAGGGGATTACTGGGGACATTTTAAGATATAAATATAAAGTGTTTATAACTCGATTTAATGACTTCCCCTTGGCTGAGCTGTAATAATTGATCACATGGTCAGTTATTGTGCACTTAAACAATGTGTATTTAGTGTGCTCTACGCCCACATGAGAAGAACAGGCACTACTTCAATTCCACTTCACGGTGTCCTTGAAAAACTACCGTAGGTGGTTGTAGACTGGGATGAAATTATTACAACAAAAAAACCCAGCTAAAGTTACATCCTCCTGAAGGTACTCCTGACGTTGTTGCTGATGTTCCTGGTCACCCGGGGGCATGATCCTATTTAAAAATACTAGAAGCTGTAATAAAATCCAACAGAAAAGGGTAGATGACTTGATTTTTCCCTACTCTTAGAATGATAGAATCATAGAATGGTTTGGGTTGGAAGGGACCTTAATGATCATTGAGTTCCAACCCCCCTGCCCTGGGCTGGGACACCTCCCACTAGAGCAGGTTGCTCAAAGCCCCATCTAACCTGGCTTTGGAAACCTCCAGGGATGGGGCATCCACAGCTTCTCTGGGCAACCTCTTCCAGTGTCTCACCACCCTCACAGCCAAGAATTTTTTTTCTGATATCCAATCTAAATCTCCCTTCTCTCAGTTTAAAAATGTTTCCTTTCTTCCCCTTCTTAACCTATATAAGATACTCAAATATTGCCAGAAGACTCTTCCGTGCTTAATGAGTCTTTGGTCCTTAGAGCTCTGAGGACAGTCTTCATCCCCATCCTTATTCTATTTTCTCCTTCCCATACACACTTCACACTCTGTGCTGATGTATTACCATGTTATAGAATAATCAGTGTTATCCACTGAGTTAAAACAGAAATAAAGCAAATTACTTCAAAGTAAATTACTGGAGTTTTTAGATACTTGATTCCAGTTAGGTGAGCTTTTCAGCATGGGGGTGCTTTTTACTAATTTGGGATTTTTTTTGGCTGGTGTCCTGGAGTTGATTCCTCTAGTTAAAGCAGGGTTGGGAAGGTGTACAGCATCGTGGCATTGGGATTTATCAAACATTGTGAACTACTGTAGGAGCTTTAAATAGGCACTTACACAGAAAACTTCCATCTGCTGAATTTATGGCAACTGCATTAGCTTGCTGTGTGTAACAGCTTTTATAAAAGATCGATCCAGGAATGTTTTCTGCAGCTTCTGTCCATCTTTACTCACGTACCCTCAGCTGAAGCACAGAGGGAAAAACATATTGAATCAGATTTGAATAAATTGAGGAAGTCTCTTGTCCCCAGGCAAAAGCGGTTTGAACTGGTGTAACTTCTACAAATAATTCTTCTATTCTGCTAACCTGAACTGAAGAGACTCTGGATTTTATTAGATTCCACTGGACTTAATCTGGAACTGGATGTGCTGTTTGTTGACTCGGACAAGTAGGAGATTTCTTCATCGTTACCCAACCGGTGGCAGCGCCTGTGAGGTCTTTGCTGATGCATTTCTGAACGGTGACTGTGTCGGTGTGATACTCACCCTATTTGCTGTACGGAGCCGTAGCTGAGCCTCACATGGAGCAGAATCCACTTTTGGTGTGCACAAAGGAAGGCTTTGCTGATTCCATTTATTCTGCGTGGGCTCAGGAGGTAGGAAGATGCCTAAAAATCAAATGGCTTTAATTCCCTATTGCTAGTGTTAGTCCTCTGAACCTTCAGCAGTGACTCAAACCCTCTCTGTCCCTTCTTAGGTAAAAGAGGGTGGGATGTGGGGGACCCACCCCATTACAGTTAATATTTGGGAGCAGCTGTTGGAGCAGTTTTCTGCTCCTTCTTCCTTTCAAGCGCTCCAGGCTGGGGGCAGAAAAGGACCTGGGGGTGTTGGTGGCCTGTGGGCTGAACAGGAGCCAGCAGTGTGCCCAGGTGGCCAAGGTGGCCAACAGCATCCTGGCCTGTATCAGGAACAGAGTGGGCAGTAGGACTCGGGAGGGGATCGTCCCCCTGTGCTGGGCCCTGGGGAGGCCCCACCTCAAGGGCTGTGTCCAGTTTTGGGGCCCTCACCACAAAAAAAGCCATTGAGGGGCTGGAGCGGGTCCAGAGAAGGGCAACGGAGCTGGTGAGGGGTCTGGAGCACAAGTCTGGTGAGGAGCAGCTGAGGGAGCTGGGGGTGTTCAGCCTGGAGAAAAGGAGGCTGAGGGGAGACCTTCTGGCTCTCTTCAACTCCCTGAAAGGAGGGTGTAGCCGGGGGGGGTCGGTCTCTTCTCCCAAGTCACAGGTGATGGGACAAGAGGAAACGGCCTCAAGTTGCACCAGGGGAGGTTTAGCATGGATATTAGGAAAAATTTCTTCACTGAAAGGGTTATCAAGCATTGGAAGAGGCTGCCCAGGGCAGTGGTGGAGTCC